>NC_079380.1:21556489-21873989 GCF_021018895.1 Seriola aureovittata | reverse complement strand
TTTATATTTACAGATCACACATTTACTCGCTGATCAGTTCACAGGAATAATATTGACAGAAGTCTTCCTCCGTACACGTCCCTCTTCCTCTTCACCTTCACATCTCATCTCTTCTTCTCTCCTTCATTCTTTCCCGCCCTTTCTACTCTCTTCTTCACCCTCTTAAATCCAGACTTCCTCTTCTGTCTTCTTCTCCTCTCCTCCTGGGTTCCTCATCGCATATTTTCCTCCTCTTCACTTCAACTTTCTTTCTTCTCTCCCCTCATCACCTCTTCACCTGTTCCTGCTTCCTCCCCTGGTCCACAGGTTGTTCTGTCCTTTCCCTTTGTGCTCTTACTCGTTGTGACTCATGTCTCGCCCAGCGTGCCGCAGATGAAACCATCAAGCCTGAATGCCCTGCAAGTTGTTGTGGGCGACTTATAAGTGACCCCAGTGCAGTACTAATGCGGCTCCACGGATTCGCCCGTCCAGACAGAGAGACTGAGAGGAAATGACACCAAGTTATATTATAAACTTCATATAAGATTTGGGGCTTTTGGGAAAACTTTCAGGGCTGGAGCCCCATAAATTAGAAAACTTGAAAACTTTTCCTTTAAACTTGTTTGTTTATGACTGTAGACATTTATTCCAAGCAATTAAATACAGGCACAGAGTCTCATGTAGACCTCCGGCCATTTCCTTGTTGCTACAATACTGAGGAGTGAAATTGTTTTCTAAATTAAATAAAACCCCATGTGAGCATGCTACATAAAAGAGACAGAAAAACAAGTCACAACAGCACAGCTCCATGTTTTGTTGTTGTCTATACTGATGGTAACTGGCAGGGATCACTGATAGGAGTTCATCATTTACTCATCTTTTTAACATCCACACATCTAATTTCCTAATGGCTGCAAACATCTGTGCTCTGAATATATTCAGCATGACACAGGAGTCATGTGGCTGTTTTCTGACAACTGGAGATTGGTTCCTTCCTTTGAACCAAATTCATTACGGCGAGAGTAATCGCCGCCTATCTTCATGTGGATTTTTGTGTGACGGTGGTTTATTTCCTCGAGGCCATTACTGCTGTGCTTTGTCACCATCACCGAAGGATGTCATCACTGAAAATTACGGGGGGGGGGGGGGGGGGGGGGGGGGGTTGACGGTTTTGCATTCATTGTAAGAGGTTCATTATGACATGTCCATATACCCCTTTTAAATGAAATGGCATCCTGTGCCCCTCAAAAACAACAAACTGTGTATGTGTGTGTGTGTGTGTGTGTGTGTGTGTGTAATTTTACCTCTTGTTGTGTGTGTCATGGTGTCACTGGTAGTGCATCTCTTTGTGGTTGTTTTGTGTCTCTTTGCAGTTGTTTGATTGACTTTCCGAGAATCATGAATTGTCGCTCGACAGCGAGGCTCTGTTCACTAATCTGTTCGCCTCCTCATGAGCGCCTTGAACCTTTGTGCTATCCTTCATACCTTTAATGGGACTTTTCATATGCTGTGAACATGAAGCACAGGGATACGTCACAACTCGCTGCTGTCTTTGATTCGCATGGACATCAACATCAACATCTACAGTTTCCTATAGATTGAAAGAATACAGGGCAACAAGTGACTTTCAAAAGCTGCGAGTCTCTTCAGTTCACACACTGAAAGAGTCACTGGTATTTATCTGCAAAAACCCAGCAATATATGACATAACACACACTGTGTGTGCTGCCCAAGAGTCAAAATCTTATTACAAGGAT
The DNA here is from genome assembly GCF_021018895.1 of Seriola aureovittata. Lineage (NCBI taxonomy): Eukaryota > Metazoa > Chordata > Actinopteri > Carangiformes > Carangidae > Seriola > Seriola aureovittata. The sequence goes on along the minus strand of NC_079380.1, from coordinate 21,872,253 downwards.
GGTTAGGCTTCACCACAGGGTGTTATCACCCCATCAAGTCTTAAAATGAATGTTGAAAATGATATTTTAATATTTGTAACTGGGTTGAAGCACAAAGTTCAGCAAAGACTTATTATTACCTCATTAGCTGATGTAGCTACACATTAGTGCATGTTAACTAAATGAAAATCTGGAGTGAATTTTGAATTCAGAATGAACACTAGCTTCACTTGCAAAGTAAAATAAATAGCAATTTTGACTTTAAGCTCAAAAAGCTACAGACTCGTAACAAAGCCTTAAAAGTAATAACACAGGGACTCATGTTGTTTCAGGGTTTTATGTCCTGGTACCACCACAGATCAGCTCTCACCAGGGTGGAGAGTCAATAATTGCCTTACTATTTCATTATTTGGGGTCAGGGGGTTTATTCTTATGATTAAGAATTACCATGTAAATACCATGCAATCCTGATTTTATTCCAGCCCTCTGTTCTTTCCCAGATAACGGGACAAACCTTGATTCCTTTTGACCGACTGACTTGGGATGAGCATTAAGTCTTCTGATGTAAAAAGCTGAAGAAAAATGAAACGTCTTTGCTTTCGAGCCTCTGAAAGTCTGAGAAAACCGTCAGTCTAAAATGATTTTCCAAAGAGATATATTTCAATTGAGCTCAACACTTTATTTCACTTCATGCATGTCAAAGACAGTCCACTGTATCTCCTGGAGTAGGATTAACCAGTTCAAACATACAGCAGGTTACAAAGAGGCACATTTCCACAGCGTTCACATCACGGTTAAGATGCCCAGTTAAATACACAGAGACTAATACCCGCATCACAGCATCACAAGCCACGACAGCCACACACATGCAGTATAATGTCACTGTGGATAATACAAGTAATGACATCTACAGGATTATCTCTGTAACATAAGCAGGACCTATAGACCATCACCTCCCACAGAGAAAACTCTGCATTTAAAATGAAATGGAGCCATTATGTGACGCAGACTCTCTGTCCTCGCTGATGAGAACATGCAATCTGTCGCCACTTAGCCACTGATTTCAAAACACATCAGTCACATGGCACGTGAAGAGCAGCAGGTTCCTCTAAAACCTAGCAGAGCTTTTACACTTATTACTACACACACTGTTTGTACAAGCTTGAATGGTGTTCCACTGCTAAATACAGTGTTTTGACATTTCATAAGTTTCAATACACAAGCAATGACACGGTAAACAGACAGGCAGCGTTTTTTCTGCCAAAGTTACAACATTCAATCATTTAAAATGTGATAAAGTGCAGTTGGTGTTGTACAAAAGACTCATGATTTTTGCTGTAAAATACAAAAGCCACATATTCGCTATTGATAGAATGATCAGGCTGCGAGTGCGATGGCTCGGTCAAAATCACATACACTGGCAAACTGTGTGACGGACATAATGAAATACACAATAGATTCTGTAATTATCCAACAATACTGACTGCAGGTCGCAATATACACCAGTTAATACAATTAAATACAGTTAAAACAAATATTTGTGATGATATGATTATGATGATGGATGATATTTCAGATGATAAAAACTGTTATGATGAGGTACAGAATCAAGGTTTGCAGAATCATGAGGTTAATGTTATTCTGCATGGTGAAAATAACATGGTGCACTAAAATATATTATTAGTTTGAAGGCCTTTATTGAGCCATGTGTGGAACAGAAACTGTCCTCTTTTTTTAAATGCAGAGATACAGTAATCATGAATCATTCCATAGTTCAATATCTGAATGTGTTTTCTGTAGTTCACTGAGTTTGAAAATGTTATGTATAAGGTGGAAGAAAACTGATGTTCCTTTTTTCTCTATGATAACAACTCACACTGAACTGACCTTGTAATGTCACACACTATATAACAACTTGGCGCATAAATGTAGTGTGTAGTTCAATAAAGTCGCTATGTGGAATGAGTTTTCCTCCTTGGTTGCAGCTTCATGTAAACAGAGGTGTGTTCTGGGGAAACAGGCGCTCAGTAGTGGCAGATGGTGATTTGCTGGCAGTGGTCGTGGACTGACTGGTTAACTGTCTCATCTCAGCGCACGGCCACAGTGACCGGCAGCATGTTTTGAAGCAGTTCCCCCGATGACTGCGAGTGAGATGGATGCAAGCTGTCTGCTGCCATCCTCAGACTCATGCTGCCATCAGCCAGAGCGGGGGCAACCCTGAAAACCCTGTGAGACGGACGAATGGCTACAATGAACTTCCTCTTGAATGTATCGCTTAGAATAATGTAGATAAATGGGTTAATGCAGCTGTTGGCGTAGCCCATGCTGATGGCAATGTTGTAGGCAAACAGGAAGGCAAAGGTGGGCCGTTGAACTCCCAGGTGGACCAGCTGCAGGATGTAGTAAGGGGCCCAGCAAATGAAAAATGCCAGGCATATGGCCACTGCCATAGAGGTCACCTTTCTCGTCCGCACTCTCAGGCTGTGCTGGGGCAGTGGAGCAACTGTAGCTGACATGTTTTGGAGAATCTTGAAGAAGACCCCGCAGATGACCACCAAAGGCAGAGCGAAGGCCAAGAAGAACTGGTAGAGGGTGAACCAGTATGTATCTGTAGCGGGGTCGGGCAGCAGGAGGGCGCAGCCGACCGAGCCGTCCTTGAGGTGCATGAGTCCCGTGTACATCCAGACTGGAGTGATGGAGACCAGAGAAAACACCCACACCAGAGCGACCGCCGCCCCGGCCATGAAGGGGGTTCGGACGTGTTTGAAGCGGATGGGATGCACGGTGGCCAGATAGCGATCAAGAGTCATTACAGTCAGGATGTATGTACTGACAATCTGGCTATTGGAGTCAAGTGCTGTGATGACAGTGCACATGGTGCCACCAAAGCACCAGGAGCCATTACCCACAAGCTGGTGAATGAGAAACGGCATGCCAAGGAGAAAGAGGAGGTCTGCGATGGACAAACTGAAGATGAATATGTCTGGTACTGTTTGCTGGGAGCAGAGCTTGGTCTTCTTCACAATGGTGTAGATGACTATACAGTTTCCAAAGATCCCAAAGAAACAGATGACACCAAAGATGCTGGGCATGAGCACATTGTTGTACTGCTCCTGATCTGGCAAAAAGAATACTCCCTGTCAGTCACTTATATATTGATGCCTGTGATTTTTTTTCTCTATAAATATCCTCTGTATACACTTATATTTAAGTCACAATAATCACTCACTATGATCAAATATGAATAAATAATAAAATATTAAAACTCAACATCTGCAAATAAACTTTTGTGTTTTAATATAACTCTACAGTTATGACACAAACATCCTGTACTGAGTGAAATTCAATAGTCTGATGCTCAATTACAAAAAACAAAAACAGAATAAACAAGCCACCTACCTTCTTCTACATTCTCAGGACTGAAGGATGAAAAAGATGAATTCGATATGTAGGCAAAGTCCATCCCCATAATAATAATAATAATAATAATAATAATAACAACTTACATAACCGTTATTTTACACACGAGATACCATGAGAACAGCAGCATAAAAGAATTTGAAAAAATATTGGTTTATGGGTTTAATAGCTTATATGCAGCACGAGACAACTAACACGCGCGTAAAAAGAAAAATAAAAAAAAACAGAGAGGGAGGCAGTCTTCAGGTCTGTCAGTGTGAAACCCGGCAGCTCCACGTAAGGAGGCAAAACGGTCAAATTCCAATACGCACAGATATTTTCCACTGTCATAGTTTGTCATTGTGTTTCTGCCCAGAGAACAGATGCAGAGAGAGATAGAGATAGAGAGAGAGAGAGAGAGAGAGAGATAAGTTTCCTCTCCTCATTTAAGATTTCCTGTTCAGCCACAGCCTTTGTCCACCACAAACACCGCAGGGCTGTTTTAATAATAAGTCACCAATTCATTGCCCATGTGCTGTCTTCCATACTGTCCAGATGAATGGTTTCAGTGACATTGTTAGCTGCGTCATATTTTTAAAGGATACCGTCCACCTGTATATCTCATATTCATTAACTCGTATTATATAACGATATTCCTGTATTTATATAATAAGTATATTTCTTTCTGGTGTGAACTTTTGCCATTCGTGACATTTGTGCTTGAACAGTGAAGCCAACTATCTGTTAGAACTATTCTAAAAGGTTTTTAATTAAAAGGCTGTTTTAGTATTTCCACTAGGTGTCAGTGTTGTCAAGGTATTAACATGTCTCTGTTGTCACAGATGGACAGGTCAGAATTAAAAGCAGATGTCCAAAAAATGAAAACAAAGAAAGACGACCAACTATCCAAAATATTTGTCAAATAATGGGTTGTGTAGTGGGATGAAAGCAGCAGATAACACACTCTCTGCTGCTGCAACATGGAAGGTGAAGAATGTGTAATACAGGGGCTATTTCTATTTGTTATCTGTTTGTTTATTTATTTTGTCAAATCATCTAGAACATCATAGTGTCTGTAAAACTGTGCGTGTGTTAATGTGTGTGTGTGTGTGTGTGTGTGTGTGTGTGTGTGTGAGTGCGTGCGTGCGTGCGTGCGTGCGTGCGTGTGTGTTTGCATATTTTTGGCTGCTTTGCATAGGACATATCCAGGCATAAAAACAAATAATGATAAATCATGAAATCATGTGAATGTTTTTTTTTTATGAGAGGGACCAGCAGAATGTCTGGTAAATCTGGTGGTTTTAAGGTGGTCAGTTTTTATCAATCACACTCTTATGACTGATAGAAGCCACCAAAACACCTGAATCTTATTACAGAGAAGTACAGCATGCAGCACCAGAGCACGTGCTGACTAATAAAGCCAGGTCTTATTGTTATTATTTTATCTGATGCCCCACCTTAATTTGTTTCACCCCTAACTTAATATGTAATATGATAATAAAAATATTTAAATTAAAAGATAGATAGATAGATAGATAGATAGATAGATAGATAGATAGATAGATAGATAGATAGATAGATAGATAGATAGATAGATAGATAGATAGAGTGTAATATGAAATAACTCTGATTAAAGAAGACAGTTGTAGGTGACAGTAACAGGTCTGTGGTGGGTTTGACAGACCAGTGGAGCAGACTGACAGGGAGGAGCTCCAGCCACAACAGCAGGGAGACCCTCCCAGCACTGTGGGAGGAAGCGGAAATAAACGTCGCAAAACCTTATGCTAGTAGCTAGATTTAGGCTCGTAGGACGGGGTGTAAGCGACACCAGACATACATCGTTTGTTGCCCCTCTAGAGGAAACAGGGAGTGGATAGTTACACGACAGGTTTTTGTTTGTTACGGTGGCAGCATTGAAACGGAATATCTCGAGTGGTGAGTTTTTACTGACGCTTTCTCTTTTCATAAAAGTTGTGTGCTGTTTCCTTTCACGACGCAGGCTAGTCAAGTTCAGTAACGTTAGCTGGGCTAACTGCCACTGAGCTAGCAACAACAGCTTGCGCTATGAAAAAAAAAAGAAGGTGTTTTCTTCCTTTTCACATTTGCCAACGTGAAGCTAGCCAGTAGGCCTCGAGCGTTGATAATCATCCGGGTGTTTGTTTTTAAACTGTCCACTTGTTTTGAGTAAAGTCATTGTTAATCTGGCCGTTGTGATAAATTAGATTGGGTAAGTTTGATAACCACACTGCATCGCAGTTATTGTTACCCGACCGTTAGCCGGCATGCTAGCTCCAGCGTTCTAGAACACTGGGCGCAGTCTGTTTGCTGGAACGGAATCGATTCACTCGAACTCGCGTGAAAACGGTAAAAAAAAATATATATATATAAATAAATAAATAAATAAATAAACGCGGTCTGATGCTCAAAATGGCACATTGATAGATGTTGAAATCTAACATTATTTTGACAGTCACGAGAGGGTGATAAATTCTGGAGGATAATTGTAGGTCTCCCACCCTTCGGACTTCAGTTTCCCCTCTTCGTTACCTTCTCTTTAATATACTTGACACTGATGTGTTTTTTTGTTCGTTTGTTTTCAGTAAGGCTATAGTGGCCATGAGTTTGGTTGTTTGTATTACTGTAAACAATGGCTACGGTCACATTTTAGGACTGTCTTAGCTGACGTATGAACTGATTATTCGTGACGAGAGATGGATTGAATTTGAATAAAAAGCAAATAAAGTTTGTATGTGCAGATAATTTAACATGCGTTTGTTACTATAGCTGTTATCTGGGCGGCTGTCAGATTTAATGGCCTTATTACTCGCAGAGTTGAATTACCGTGAACTCATCAGAGCTGTACGGTAGCATATTAGCAAACAACTTAATGGGATAACGTAGCTTTATCCATTTAACTAAGCAACTGCAGGTTTAACCATTGTATCACTGTCAGCTCTGCTTAAGCAGGCTGCTGACTTTCCTCTGGTTGGCCCGGGTGGTTGGCTGTCAAGAGGGTATGTAGATAGTGTTGCTGATTGTGATTGGGAACTTTGCATCAATATGCTCGTGTCCTCAGATGAATGTTGCCCAGAGTAGTAGCAACAGGACACGAAGGCCTGAACCCCCTTTTCACATAGGTTTGCCACTGGAGATTATCATTAGTACTTGTGTGCTATATTTTGGATATTGGATATTTTATGTTTTAAATGAGACTTCACAAAGTACAAACATTTGCCAAACTATCAACCTTTTCTTTTTTTAACAAACCATTTGAGTTAGTCTGATTGAGTATCACATTGTTTCTTGTTTACAGGTACCTTACTCTGACCTTTATGTGAGGTCTAAGCCCTAAAGGAACGGGTCATAGACGGGAGGAGAGACTCGGAGAGAAGCATCTGGCCACAGAAGCCTGGATACGTGTTTTTATTTTTTATTCAGTCCCTGAAACACACAACCACATCCAAGCAGTTTTCCAGCAAGCAGCAAGGACCATGGAGGCCATTGCCAAATACGATTTTAAAGCAACCGCTGATGATGAGCTTAGTTTCAAGCGTGGAGAAATCCTTAAAGTAAGTGACAGCTATTTGATCATTTGATGTTAGGGCTTGTCTGTATTACTCATAATTATGAAACAAAATACCTATTGCTGTAGGTTTATTTCCTGTTAAATTAATCATATCAGTCCTGTGTTAAATGAAAGCGCCATCAACAGTAATCTTATTTTGTTTAAAAAGAAAAAGAAGACAAAGACCTTTTAGGATTAGAATCATCCCCCAAATAAAACTACAGTGTTAAGACTGTATCTTACATTGAGATCAATAATTTCTTTTTCAGTTGTATTTAACATTGTCATGTGTTTGTTAAACATAAAGCAATTTTTTTTTTTTTTTTTTAAAGAAAAAAGATCAGTCAACTTGGGCTATAGCCTAAAATTCAAAACACACTGCTGCATCATGTGATGGTGCACATGGTAATTAAGTGTGGCAACAGAACAACAAAATTTTAGGCCTAGATTCTGTGGCCCAGTGTATGATAGCAAAGTATTGTAAAGGAGCAGCGCTAATGTTACACTGCTGAAGGCATGGTGATTAAAAAGAGGCAAAAGCTGCAAGGTTTTTGTTTGGGTTCTGTTCCATTATGAGCTATTTAAAGTCTTCTGTGTGAAACCCCAGGCATGTCTATATCCTCAGGCATGAGAAGCTTATTCAAAGCCTTATACTTTGCTGTTGCACGAAAAGGGTTTATGTCATACTCTGACCTTGATGAAGAAGCTGAGATATTAGAAATTACATACTGCAGTTTTCCTACACAATGATTCTTGGATTTATATGCAATCATCCCAATCCTTGTGTTTGGAGTCAAAGTCATGATTGGCAGGATGGAGAGGCAACAGCGCATAAAGATTAGGCAAATACTCAGTTTAAAACTACCTTTTGATAATGCATGACTTGATCTTTGATCAACACAATATATTGTTTTTGTGGGCAACATCTGCTTTTCCTTGACATACAGGTAGAGGGTTTTTGGCTCCACAGTCACTTAAGGGATCAATAGTGACTTTTAAATAAATACCCACCATGTAGTTTTACTGCTGTCTTCCTCACACAGAATCTGAAGGGCGTTCTGCTTTTTAGTCCATGTGACATGGCACCGCCCATGTGCTAGTGATGTGGGTAGTGTGCAAGACTGCGTCACGGCAGTTTGCATCAATATAATGAAATACCTTGATTTTATACTGTCTTATAATATGCAGTGTATATATGATATAAAAGTCAGTTGGTGTGGATGAGTCGACTGTTCTATCAGGGGATGAGTGCTGTTTTTTTTCCCCCAGAATAAGAGATTTAAGAAGTGAGTTTTGAAAAGACTTCTTATCTCACCAGGGGGGCCTAGAGGGAGGGAAAAAGAGACAGCCCAGGAAACACTGAGCTAAATATGAGTGCTTATTAAATTTGCATATGAGAGGAGAAGGTACTGTATTTTTCCTCTCATTTCTATAGCCAGCTGTCTTGTTGGAAAACCTCAAGCTTTTTACGAGATGGCAGAGTTCCAGCCCAAATGTTAATGGGAAATACCACAGATTTTTTTCCTTTAATTGACATCATTAGAGATGAGATGTGCCTTTTGGTGCCTGGGTAATTTAGACAAAACTGAATATTGGTGAAATATGTTGAATTTTCTACTTATCTTTGCTACATTTGAAAGCCTAAATTGTACTTCTTAGTTCCCCATATATTTAGCATGTTGTTGCTCTCAATTCTTGTTTTTTTCCTTCATTGTATAATGCTTTTAGCTTTTAGCTCTGTTCCCCAAACCCTCTGTGTGTCTGCCTACATAAACAGCATGAGGAGGATGTTAAGTGAGGCCATTTTACATTAATGACTAAAAACAAACTAAAACATTTTTCATTCTTCTTAATTTTTCAGATTCAATCTTATTTTATGTGTTTGTCGACTTTGGCACAATGCCTGAGGTTGAACAAAAACTGCGATGCAATATAAATGATTTTGTAATTTCACATTTTAATCATCTCATGTTATATATCATGTAGCTCAACCCAAGCTGGCTTACTTTGTTAACAGATACAGTCAATGCCACTCTGCATTTGGAAAATGTATGACTTTGATGCCCACTGCTACACCAGTGTTTCCAATTTATTGATTTATTTGTGGTTGCCAACCACAATATCGACATCGACTGCTTCACATTGATTTTTTTTTTTTTTTTACTGTTTTAAATGGGTAAAATCTTATTTTATTGTAGAGCTGTATGCAGCACATTGATTCACTCAACCCCTCCTTGCCCTCCTGCTCTCTCTCTCTCTCTCTCTCTCTCTTTCTCTCTTTCTCTCTCTCTCTCTCTCTCTCTCTCTCTCTCTCTCTCTCTCTCTCTCTCTCTCTCTCTCTCTCTCTCTCACAAACACATTGAGAAAAGACCCATCTGCCATAGTCGGGCTGGCCATCAGGAGCATTGGGAGTAATCCTGCAGCAGTGGTGGGCTGGTGGACGGTTATAAAATGTTTGTGTCCACCAGACACAAAAATTTGCTTTGTGTGCCTGTCATGCGAGGTGCGCATGAAGGCGAGCTGGACTGATTGTCACTGACCAATCACAATAAGTAATCAACCCTCAGCGACCCAATCCGAGTTGATGAGGATTGTTATTTGTTTTACACACCGTGAAGCAATGGTATTGTTCAGTTATATGTTACAAAGTACTTGGCAATTAAAATGTTTGCAGTGGAGTGCCGTATATACAAATACCCCCACCCCCCCCCACCGCTGTCAGCTTCCACCTCAAGTCAAATCTAATTCTGTTGTAAACACTGCTACACATAATGGCTTTCAAATAGATATTCATATATCCAGGCCTAACATATTTGACCTCGCTGGTGGGTACTGTAAGTGCACAAACTTTCAAAGCTACAAAACGCTTTGCAGGTTATTTCTGCCCGGAGAAAGAAACTGAAATGGGGAAGGAAAGCCTGCATCAGTGTTGCCTCCAGCACTGTCCACATTTCATCTGAATCATTTGTTGGCTGCTTTGCCCATAGGACCGGTTCACTTTTTTAGACTGAATGAAGTGGCATGATGTTTGTCAGAGACCATCCCCCTCTCCATTTCTTTGATCTTCTTTATCCTGTTTTCCTCTCTTGTTCCTCTTCACAGTACTCATACATTAGTCTCAAGTCTGAATGCTTCCCCTCGGGTAATTTCTGAGAAACAAGATGGAACAAGCTCCTGTCACTCACTGAAACGTACTGCTGCAAAGGTGGACTTGTATTAAATGTTATTTAGAAAGGGATTATAAGGCTACTTTTGAAGATCATACTGTCAGCAGTGGTATTTGCTTTATCGATCACAGGATATCAATAATTTTTTTTTTGTATATGTTGCAAAAAATGGCAAAAGAAGAGTTGTTTAAAAGAAGAGAGAAAATGTAACATTTTTGCAAGTTTAAAAAAGGCTTTCCAAAGAATTGATGATGAGCTTGTGTAATTTTAGCATAGCTATACCCTAAAGTGGTCAGTGGTTGGCCTAGTTTTAGCAGTGTGTTTTGCCTAGTGTGGTTGCTAAACATTTTGTGTGATGCTTTATCTGCCCTGTTTAGTTGCCCCAAAGAAATAAGTACTAAATAATGCTGCAGCACTTTGGTCTCTCTTGCTTACTGTCTCACTTTGCTCTTTGCACTCTGCTTTTTAGTCCAGTTGGATATTTGGTTACATAACAGCTGTTCAAACATCAGTAATACTAAACTAAATTCCCCTCTCAATTGGCAACATAACTATGAATAAAAGAACACACTCAAGAAACGTATTTTCACCGTGTCAGTTTACATCTGATGTACATGTTGCTTTACCTGATGCTGTACAACATGCAAGACACAAGCATTTGGAGTAGTAGTATCTAAAAGAAAACTTCTCTGAGGTGGAGGGTGATCATTGTGGCCTCTTTGCCTCCATCACCACTGCTATCTGTCTGCTGATACTAATACTAAGCAGCTCTGCTCTTAGGACAAAGGGTCCCTCTCATGAGGGAGCAGGCCCGTGTTAAGGCTTTGCTTGTATGTAGCATCCTTAACTTCTCACCATTTCCAGTATCGCTGGGAGATGGTGGCTGTGTTGCTATGAAAATCTGTTTGGTTTTTTTTCAGTTTTCACTTTTTCATTCACAACATCGCACTTCTGAATGTTTACAATATGTGAATGGTAATTTGTTGTAGATACAAAATTCATCTGTGGCAAAAACAGATGAAAGGAAAAACCAATGTGTCTTGGTGCACTTAGCGGTTATGATCAGCATCAGCAGTACAGTTACTTACAGTTTGAGTGACTCAGTAGAAATCACTGTGTTGAAGGCCAAATATTAGGCAGCTCCAGCTCTGGCTTAATGCCACACTGCCACAAAGCAGTTTTCCTCCTTGTTTCAATTGCTTTTAGAACAGGCCTTTTATGCAAGTATTTATCTAATGGTCTGCCACTAAGGGGATGAAAAGGATGTTTTAGGGACATCAAATCCTGTCGTGTTGACCTATTTAATCATTATGAGAAGTGTGCATGCCACCTTAGATCACTTGTCATAATACCCATGTAGGTGTGAGATCACAAACGGGACAGGATTAAGCATCCCACTCATATTTAATGTAGTGTGAGAATTTCCCTAATATTGAGAACTCCAATTTCTGAGTTCTGTAAATTGATGCTAAATCTTTGAGGAGAAAACTGTGATCCCTCTGAGAATTCAATTTGGTTTTTTTTTGGTCACCTTTGAATGAGTGTTTCTTTTTTACTTTGAATGTGAGCTATTGCTATTTTTCCACTACACATTTGTTGTGCTTTGCCTGCTTTAATTAATAATGTGTGTAACAACACTAATGGGCATCAATTACAGTGAAGGAACGCTAATACTGTCTAATGTCACCAAGATCTTTAATAATTGGGTTCCATAACTGTCAGCCAGCTAGCAGGCACTGTGTCACTGTGACTCACACAGCTGGTTGTTGAGACCAGGCTCGACTTCAAATTTGCAGCCTTGAGTCATACTCCAACATTTAGTTCTCTCATTTACCAGTTCGTGAGTAGTGAAGCACACTGTCACAGTATAACAGAGGCGCCAACCCCTCTAGACTTTCTTCATTTGACAGATGCTAATCATGTCAGAGCCAGTAATGGTTAATACAGTATATCTGTTATAATCAGGTGTGTATTTTTACTCTACATATTGCTTTTGCTCCTTATCAGTACATGGCACACAGAGCTGTTGCAACTACCTTCCTGTTTTATCTTTGCAGACAGATTCAAGTTGTAACTGTTTTAACTTCTTTCCTATAATGAATCTAGAGACGGATGTGTTGTCTGATTCTTAAATGTCGAATACAGACATAAGAACGTTTGACAGCACTGAAGCAAGAGCTTATATGTAAAACATCTCACAGTACCAATGTGCAGAGTGTGGGCCCATGACAAATTTACATAATGCAGAGTAGTTCAGTTTCACAGTGTGATTTCCCATGATGCATAGACAAAAAAGGGGAAGGTGGAGGGTGGTTACCAGTAATCGTTAGAGGAGCTATGTATAAATCTAACCTTGTGCTGTGATATTTGAAGTTTTATGTAGCTTTTTTTTTCTTTTTCTTTTTTTTTTTTTTTTTTTTTTTACAGCTAATGCTTCCTTGGTCTTAATTAGATAGTTCCCCTTCAGAAGTTGTGATTGTACAATGAGGCCCACACACGCACATCTTTTATCGTTACCACTCGAAACACTCTCGGGGTTGAAGATGACCTGTAATCATGGCAGTTGAACAGATCAGGATGACAGTGTAAAAATCAATAGGGGGTAAATCATCATCATTCATCATTTCCACAACTGTGGGAGAAGAAGAAGTTATATCGCTTTATGTAGTTTCAGTCCATCAATATGATTGTGATGGCCGCCCCAGAGTATGCTTCTGCTGCTGTAGCCTATCTTGTCTTGTCTTATTTTGTACATTTTCTGTGTCAGAAAGCAGATCTAGAGGCAAAGCAGCAGGCATGTGCAGACCACAGTAGAGGGTGGCCATTGCCCTGAGCACTGAGCACTTGTTCTCATTTCCTCCTTAAATAAATAAAGATTAACAGCCCTGCAAGCTGGTAGAATTAGCTCCTGTCAGCAGATCTTTGAACTCTGTCCGTGTAGTGTAGTGTAAGATCTGCCTCTCCACCTTGCAACTTCTGCAAACTCTTGTCTGCAGATTCATAGCACTTGTTATTTAAACTCTGCTTAAGTCCTGCTCACTATGCCAATATTATACTACAGCCATTAATGTAATAGTACGCCATAAAACTGTAATTTAAAGTCACCCCAGGAATTGAATGAGAGCTTGCCAATAGATCGCCAACAGTGCTTAAGGCTTTTGTGGAGAACATTAAGACGCTCCGTGATCATTATTGGAGCCAAATGTCAGCTCACAAAAGAGAAGATGAAAGCTATTATTACACTGAGAAATAAAAAAAACTATCTGAGGTGCCTTTGAATGAGTCTAAATAGTAACATGTCCATTCAGACTTTTGACAAGCAGGGCTGGTAGTTTGTGTAGAAGAAAAACGTGGTGAAGAGGCTTTCATTTCCAAGGAAATATTAGAAACGGAGTGCTACAGAATGAGCTGTGTTTTTACCAAATTAAATTTCTAGTTTAGCTGAAAATTTTCTACATTTTGGGCTGCTTACATTACAGCATTAACATTTGAACCCTTGGTTTCACCTGAATGTGAACGAAATTCACAAAAAGAGTATTTACTTCGAGAAAGACAGAATTGCAGTCACCACCCACCCATCCATCCTGCTGCCCCAAAACATTATGAATCTTCTTAGCATATGTGGTGAAGTTGTCTTGTCTGTCCCAGCAGCAGCGTGTCCGTGTGTGCTTACATTAACGCTACAGCATAGCTGTTTTCACATCCTGTTTGATGTCGTCTTCCAACCCCCAGCAACTTCCTGTGTCTCCAGTTAACTCCAGCAACTCTACAGCCTGCACCTACCACACTACAACACTGAAGTCACACAGAGAAGCACGAGCACAGTCCTTTCTGACACAGTTAGAACTTCCCTGCACTAAGAATTCATTATTTTTACAGTAAGCCTATGACAGACATCTTGTAACTCTGCAGGGGCTCTGCTGTAGAGGAGGAGAGAGCTTTTAGCCGGTTACTTCAACACTTTCTCTCAAGGCCCTCCACCCCACCCCTGATTAATGGCTCCCTCATCGCCTATTAGTGCTTAGAGTATTGATTTCCCTTCCCCATCCACTCGACCACTGAAGAGAGGAAGAGTGGTATCAGCGCTGCCTTGTGATGAATGTCTTGAAAATCCAAACCTTACTCGAAAGACTCATAAGCCGTCATTAGAGCCTGAGCTCCAAACCCAGATCCAAATCCCACTATTTGATTCTTTTTCTTTCCAAACACACGAAGTTCAAGTCAGCTGTGGTTTTCTGCAGATTTTTTGGCCATCTCTGTGAAGTAGCGGTGCAGTTGACTGTGGAGCTGAAAGGTCAATAAATCGCTGCTACGTTGCTCATTGTGCAGTTTTTTGATAAAGTTGAGACTCCCCCTACTTACACTGCCAACGGCCTTGTAGGGTCTCACTGGAGTCCAAGAGACTGTGCGTGCTCACATTTGAATAGGAGCAGACTATTTTCTAATTAAGTGCAGAATCTCTGGAGAGAAAGCTTGGATAAGTAAATTATTCTGACTCTGCTTTTCTCTCTTCTCTTCTCTTTCGTGTAATTAAAACTGTGACCTTATTAATATAAGAAAACCTTTTTTCCAGAGGTTTGCTATGACATATAACCACAGGGCATGTGGTTCACGATGTAGGTATTAAGGACATACTCTGTTAATTGTGCTGTAGAATACAATTTATTAACATATTGAATGCAGCATTATTTACTAGGAATTGCATTAGTTGATGCTTAATATCATGAACATGTAAGTTCTTTTAATCACCAGGAGCATTATTGAGGATCCATAAGCACAATCAGCTGTTGCTCTTCAAATACCAAAATGGTTGAAATGGTGATGTTGTTTTCGTGAGGGTGTCGTCGTTCCCTGTGTGTGACTAGTGGAGACACCAGCATGAAGAGAGCACACAAAACACACACCAGTCAAGACTTTAATTGAATAGTTCAGCTGAATCATGGCATTAATGTTAATTGTCTACAGTTGATTACACTTGATGGCAACAGTTATTATTTCAGCCAGTGAAATCCTCGCTTGCCTCTTTCACCTATTAAAACTTGGGGCAACAATGCTAACGCCAGACAGGAAACTGTCATAATGTGATGTGCGAGGGAGACTAATGTAAATATTGCAAAACACATCCATCCAGCTTTGAGGTAAAAGATGGACTTTCAAGTGACTGAATTTGACTGAAACAAACCAGGAATCGGGTACAGGTGTTGCTTTCTCTCTTTACACAACTTGTGCTTTAAAATGATTTTAGTAAAACACTGGTTGCCAAAAACATGAGAGCTAAGTGGGCAGACATGTGGTCTACTTCACAACAGCAGTGTTAGGGTTGGCAAACTTTTTCTGCTTGTGACACCACCACCTGCATGCTGCTGTTTGCAGCAGCAATGGACAGAGATGTGGCAACTGCAAATATTGCCTTAGCTTGTTTAATGGAGGGAAGTGTGTTTGCATTAACCTTTTTCTGCCTTTCTCCCTTTTCGTCGTCGTCGGCCCATTTTGTGTGTTGGTGTATTTGAGGTAACTGCTTCAAGTCAACATATGGCAACAGGCCTAGCAGGCTGACACTGATTTGTCCCAGCAACTACCCACTCTGGCCTAATAGCTGCCCAACTGGGCAAGGTTTAATATGTCAGCACTCACGCCTGTGCTGAAGCTGAAACCCACTCTCTTAAATTGATACTCTCTCTCTCTCCCTCTATTTCTGTTCTTTGCTCGCTCACAAGTTGCCAGAGCAGTCAGTGTCTGTGCTCAAGAACAGCCTGTAGACTTTATGCAAAGAGTAGAAGCAGTACAGGTGCCATTACGGCGCTTGACAGATCATTTGGCGGTGTGTAGTCGACATGCAGCGGTGTCTGAAATCGCAGCTTAGTTCACTCAAACACTACTCCCTATGTGATATACACTAAATAGTTTGCTCAATCGTAAGCAATATAGTGAAAATTCATATCGTAACATCGTTACCGTTCCTGGTGACTAATCAACCTTACAGGTGATGCACGCAATTCTGGTATGTTTCACTGCTCATGTCCTGGCTGCAGGGGTGGACAATAGTGTGCTTTTTACATCAAACCTGGCCCGTAACTGTCAACTCAATCCTAGTTGCCCTAGATACAGATTACCACATTAAGAGCTGTTGTGATGATGCTCCTAAATGCTTTATTTTGTTGCTGGCTCCTAACTCTTTCCTAATCGTTGATGATGGTGCACATGTACCTCTAATGATGAAGGGAACCATAGACACACTCTAATTCTGTAATCCACTGCAGGCAAGCTGTGTAACTCATTTAATCAGCCATCTAAAGCAGGAATTAGGACGGCTCGGGTGTCTTTGATCACCACCCCTGGACATAAAAATCCCAATTGATGTCACTCTGATTAACTCCATGTCATCTCAATGTGTTTTTCACACAGTTACCAACTGAAAGATGCAGGTACATCTAATGGGTACAAAAAAAAGAAGAAAAGAAGCTGCGAGCGTGGGAATGAAAAGACAACTTTCCCTCTCAGTGGATTGATGGCATTTAGCTAGCCAGCTACCGCAGATGGAGGACAGTGCACTCTGCAGAATAAAACATAGCTAGTTTGGCTGCTCTGAAAAAGAGATGCCCTCATTTTATGTTATTTGCCCTTGAGGAGTTTTCCTAAGCTGATCACAAGGAGTGTGATTCTTCAAAGTGGTCCTCTGTCTTCTTCTTTCGCTCTCTCCCTCTTTCTCTCTCACAGCTTCTGTCGCTTTCTCTCGCTTTTGCTATTCATCCCTCTTGATCTGTCTTCTGTCACTGTTTGTGTCTTGTTTTTCGCTCTCTTCTTCTTCTTCTTCTTCTCGCTCCCTCTGCTTCTTTCCTCACTGCTCTAACTCTCTGTAGCAGGGTGTTGAGTCAGAGAGCTGTAATTAGGTCTCTCTCCTTCTCATCCCCACCATCACTCCCTCCTGATGTGCCATGAAGACACTGACAGCTGTATTTAAACCAAACGTTATCATTCCCTCTCTTGTGGCTTTTTTTTTTTTCCTCAGCTCAGCTTTAGTTCCTACTCTGCACGGCATACGAGCGAGGAACAGTGTAAAAGTGGGCAAAGACTGATTTGACTAATGTTTATTACATTATAAAAACAAAACATGTTTGATACGGGTCATAGTGATCTATATTCCATGACATGGTAGATCATCAACTTCAGGCCTCGTATTGGATGTCAGTGTTGTATTGTTGGTTCATTCCTTCAATAACAGCTGGTAAAACTCGCACTAGCATCAGACAGCATCAAGCCCATTCTTAATGCAATACAACTGTTGTTCCTAAATACACACAATCGTCTAAGCTGTCACATCTGTTGACTGCACAACAGATTTGGTCGCTTTTTTTTTTTTTTTTTTTTTTAAAGCTGGAGTCATTAGAGGGCATTGCCAACATAAACAGCACCGAGAAGTCAAGCTGTGAAAAACAACATCATGATGTAAGAGAAGATCCTGCCCCCAGTTGCTGGAGTCAAATTGACACTGAGGGGAGAAAGGAGTGGGGCTAAACCAAACTTACACTTCTACTGTTAGAGTTTTCCACCCGTCTGGTTCTGCTGGTGGCTTCATCATCAGGCATCATGATTTGTTGTTCAGTTTTCATGAGATGGTCTTTTTTTTTTATTTTTATCTTATCAACAACACACTAACTTGTTGTATCCTCCATCACCAACATTTGCATCCTGGTTACATTAGTCCAAAGGCTGTTGGAGACTACATACAATACTCTTTGTCTTGTTTGTAATCATTGATCACGCTTTGGAGCTAAAACAATTTGGCAATTAATCAATAACGAATCAGTAACTAGTTTGTAGGTTTTTTTGTTTTGTTTTTAAGCAGAAAACCTACAAGACGTCTGCTAACAAGTGCTCAAAAATGAATAATTGTTGATTTTCTCAGTCTTTTCTTAGTCTTTCATAGTAAATTGAATATATATGGTTGGACTGATATCAGACATGAGATATGATATCAGCTTATTACAGATATTTTAACTAGAACACTTGACAAGCTGATTTTTCAACTATAAAATGCCCCACTTAGTGTGTGGTGTGTATTTGGTGGTGGTGTGAAGAAAATCTGTGTCAAAGTTGTTTGTTAAAAACATGTTATCAACTATCATCATTATCATTTTCAAATCAAGAAAATACAAAGTTCACTATTCAGTGTATTTATGCCTCCAACGGTGGGGGTGTTATTACTGTATTACCTCAAGTTTGAACATGGCTTCTGTATAAGAGTCGGTGCACTTGCCATAATCAGCTTCTTTTGCTTTGTGTCCAACATTGATTTTATTCACTGGGCCGGAGGTACAATGTGTGTTTGAAGCTACAGTTGCTGCTCTATAAGAGAGGCTCACCATGTGGTAATGGCCTGGAGCATTATTTTAATTACAAGTGTTACAAGCCTTCATTTGCCTGAATCCATTGTAATCTCTTCCTCTGTTTCTCTCTGCATCAGCGTGGCACTCATTGCCGCCCTGTCTCCGGCCTGGCCTGATCTAAGTCTGAAGCCTCCCTGCTGGGAGCAAAAGAGGTCAAACTCATGTTGACGGCTTTTTGTTTTGCTAAACAAAGCAAAAAAAAAAAACAGACTTGTCTGTGTTTTCACACCCCATCTCATCACACCCCCAAACCTTCTGTGATTTTTAAATCTGTCTCTCGCTTGCACTTATTTATCTTTTAGATGAGTAAATGCTCCGTCAGGGTTTTTAAAATTATTACACCCACATAACCCGTCTTCTTTAAAGCCTCGATCCCACAGTCTCTGCATACTATCCTAGACACTGCACTGTTTAGGGGGTGAATCAGTTTGTCCCCATGCCTCTTCAGGGGTCACCACTGCTGCCAATGTGTCAGAATACCAGGCCTCAAATGCCATTCCTGCAGGACAGCCAGACAGTTGGCATACACACACACACACACGCATAGATGTGCACACATTAACAAGCAAATTTTATGTTGCCTTGCAAATATGTTGCCCTATTGAGTTACAAAGGACCACTTCCTTATCCGATCTCTCTGATTCTGTGGAATTGTGATTAGTATTATGTAACACAAACCAAATTTGTTCTTCTTGGTTAAGAACTGAGGGTGAGGGCAGAAACCGAGTCTTCCATTTCAGACCCGTGGTTCTCTTTGGGTTTCTTCAAATGTGTACTTCCTCTCTCTTGCCAGTGGCTGACTGCGTTTTGCATATTTGCAGGTACACTCTTGTAACTGATAATTTTCTGTGGTCTGATTAGATAACGGAGCACTGTTTGATGTTGTCATGGTTCCCGTCTGGTGAACAAATAAACGGCTCCATTAAAATTGGCAGACCCAACACGCTTCGTCCTCTGAGGGTCTGATGAAGCTTTAGCTTGTCTATCTTTCTATCTGGCTGACCTGCCGCACGCTCAGATTAACTCACACTCAAGGGTAATCCCTGCTCCTGATTTATTGCAATCCCGTATGGACGGTGCAGACGTGGTTTATTTAGCATCTTGTTTTCTCTGCCCCCACTGTCCGTCTCACTGTGTACCTCACTGTTATCACCACTTTCTACCTCCATCTTGTGTTTAGTAAGCCGATCCTATGTACACCTTGTGCAATAATCACCTATTGAATGTGGTTATTTCTTTTAGCAACATACTTATTTTGATACCAAGGATTTTCTTTGTGATATTCAGTTTTAAGTGTCCAGGAAAAGTAAGGATTTCAATCTAATCTCTTTGTGGTTGTTACCTACACCCCTTCCAGTCAATATAGCTTGGTAAGAGTTGTGGATCTATGTCTTGTAAGAATGACAGCTACCCATGTTTAATGGCAGCCATGGGTTTGTGGATGGAAGTGCTATGTCTAATATTTACGTATGTGAGAGAAAGAGAAAGAAAGGGGGAGGAGTGAGTCTGCAGTGGCAGCTGTGGAGGAGATAATCTCTTGCCGGGACCATAGCCTCTCAAATAGAAACTCCTACAACTATTGTGGCTCAATCAGATTAAAAAGACAAAACAAAAAAAAAAAAACCTCAGAGAGAGTGAGGGAATGCCTGTCATCCACAGAAGTGTGATAGCACAATGCTGGCTCAGCTTGGAACAGAGAGACAGAGCTCAGTCAAACACAATGCTGCAGTTGTCTCCTCTGTATTGTTTAAAAAAAAAAAAAAAAAAAAAAAAACTGCCAGCCAAGCAAATATTTTATTTCTGCTTTTCCTCATGGGCTGCCATTCTTTCAGTTTTTAGAGCCACCAGAAGCATTTATGGGTCGATCTTTGAAGGTCTTATCTGAGAAAATGTCTAGTTATAGCTAAAAAGATAATGACTTAAAAAAAAATTAAATAAACTCGAAAAATTGGTCACCACAGGTTTCAGTCCTGTTTGAAGACGTGTTTGACATTTTGTGAAATTCACTTATTCACTCATTCGAGTTAGGTGATACGTTCCTGTATGGTAAATATGAAGCTGCAGCTAGCAGCCATTAGCTTAGCTTTTTTAGGAGTCTCCTGGTTGCCTGGCAACTCCTTAGAAACACAGTCTGGCACATGATCCGCTGTGAAACAGCAAAGTGTTGTTTTTACCCTGGGGATTTTTTATATTCAACCAACGAGGTATAGAGTGTTGATTAGTGAGCTGTGGATGTGCTGATGGGCAGATTCTGATCCAGGCCTGACGACTGTGGCTTTATGTTTAACAGACAGATATTGGAGTGTTATTGATCTTCCCATCTGACTTTGCACCGGAAAGCTAATAAGCATATTCCACAAAATGTCACACTGTTTCTTTAAAACCACTACAATACTGTTAATAATGGACACAGTGCTGGAAAAACAACGTGTAGGTGATTCCACCAGAGTAGTGATTCCTCTTATCTTTTCTAATCCTTACACTGCATCATTAGACTGGTGGTTGGTTATACTACAGCACCGCACCACAGCTTTTTTTTCTGTGGTTACAGAATTGCAGGCTGTGGTCAGTGGTGCTAGGTGACAGTGGCAAAGAAGCTATTCAGCCCAACCCTGTGCTGACATTTAAAGGAAGTGAGGAAACTTTCTCTGTAACTGCAGCTGTTTGTTTTACCAAATATGACAGAGGAGCTGTTCCAGTTATTGGCTGTCTCATTGTTCAGACTGAGGCCTGTCTTTTAGGAAAATTAAACATGATGATTCCAACTGTTAAAGTTGCGGAAGGCGGGTTGCCCAATTCCATGTGGGTATAAATACAAGGAATTACATTTTCATGTCCATGTTTATTTTTCTGGCTGAAAAAGCCCAGACTTGAAATGTGATGTGAAGCAGGATCTTTTATATACAGTGTGATTCTTGGTCTAGTTATTGACAACTTGACAGTTTGAGTTCTGGTCATAACAGTAGCTACTAAGTTCTGTTTTGTGTAAAAGATGATAAAATAGTTTTTTTATTTCTTGTAGAGATCTAACAGCATGTAACTTTTTATAAAGCCGTTTCAACAAAACTTCAAATATCTAGATAGCCTGATTGTCCTGCTCTACATTTGCTGGAAATGAAGTCTGGAGTTAATGTACCCACAAGTTTATTTTTCTTGGATGGGTTTTACTTGTTTATTTAAGGGAGCCTTAGGAGCCGTGCAACACTTTGCTGTGTTGTCAGTTGAGTCATTGAGAGACGCTCATCCCACAGCAACTAAACCGTGTATATGAACATGCTCCACCAAAGATGTTTTATTTGGACATCAGCTGCGCTTTACGGTGCACTTTAAATTGTAGGTTAACAGAAAAAGCAAACAAAAAGTAAAATGTAATCAGTATTTGGAGATACTGACTAATTTTACTCTGATATCTTCATCAGACACTGACTAATTAGACCCCCCCCCCCCCCCCCCTGTACAAACAGTGGCTTGTTTTTGAAACTCCTGGAAAATTCACTTAAGCATCTTAGCAATTCAAATAAGCTCAGGCGTACAGTATATTGCAGCACCTGCTGTGCTCTATTATTAACTTTGGTTGTAGACTGGGTATTTATTTAAGGTTACTCAAGTTCACGGGGACCAGTGACACATTATGCTCTCTGCAAGACACGCTGTCCTTCTCAATGATACAATGCATTAGAATGAGGTGAACTGTGTGTTGTATTAACTATAGGGACATTAATATTACTTTTATTGTACTGATCAACACTGCAGGAGCTGCTAGGGTTTGAAGGGCACTTGAGCGACGTGGATGTTTGCCAACAAGTGGGCTTGAGCCTCGGTCGTGAGGATGAACGACTGTCTCTCTGACTTCTTGGCAACTTCACCACCTACAACACTGTAGACGAGCACATGTTGTACTCCTACAGTATTTCTTTTCTTTTTCTGTTTGTTTTAAATTATCTCACCTACAACTGGTGAAAGTGGCACTGTCTTGTTCGTGTGTGTGCCAGAATAAATTTGGCTTCTGCATTCCCAGTGACTAACTGAACACAGCACCTCTTCCTTCAGATCAGCACTCCTAAAACACCCTGAGGGCAGGCACGCTGTGCTGTGAGCCTGATTCCCTGAATCTGTTTTACTCCAGCATACATAGATCAAGCAAATCAGTCACTCGCACCGTCACATGTTGCTCACGACTATGAGCCCAGGGCGCTGTTTTAGCATCTCAAAATTGGCTTTCGTATGAGACAGTAGTTAGTGCGGCAGCAACACATGCAAGACTTAATTAAATCAAACACTTGATCTGGTCACAAATGTGTGATATATGGAGAAAGCGAAGGCGGGGTCAGTTGGAGTTCACAGTATCAGTAATCTTAAGACTCTGACATGCTGCTCCCTCGTTTGGCTAATGGGCGGTCATTGGGTGTCTGCAGCCAACAATCACATACAGTTTTTGCTGTGTTGTTTGGCATGTTGGCACGAGTCTTCCCTTACCAATGGTGGTTTGGCTGATTGAACATGTTGAATCTGTGGAGGCAAGTTAGTAAAAGCAAGATCATTTACTGACACAATTTCCCGTCATCATATCTTCCACCTCTGCCCCCCTTTTTTTTGTGTTTTTTTTTTTTTTTTTTTTAAAGCCATCATGGCTCTATGGATGGTATTTGCCATGAAATTTGATAGAGACATTTGTGGTCCCCTAAGGATGAATTTTAGTAACTTTGGTCCCCTGACCTTTCATCTAGTGCCATCATCAGATCATGGGCTGATGTTGCCCGCGCAACTGTAAGCAGAGACCTGCATGTTGGCAGTCAGCTGGCCACAAGGACTCTCAGTGTTGGATCAGTCTGCCTTTGAAAGCGCTGGTTCTTAAAGGTTGGTTTGGTGTGTCAACATACAGCCCAGAGGCGGCTAAGGCCCTTTTGTTTGAGTCTTGGCTCAGACAGCACAGCATTGACTAGCATAAACACACTAACCCTCTCTGGCTCTTCCCGTCTCTCTGTGTATTACAGTTTACCCCAATATCTGTAAGTCCATTGTGCTACACACACATATAGAAACACCCCCCACCCCTATTTAGCTTTTTTGGTTCAAGGCCACTCCCTCATCCAGTCATGCTGGTCTTAGCAGCTGGAGAAGGCCAGGGACAGCTGGCATTCTGCAAGCTCCCTGGTGCAAATAGACCCCGGCCACTCACACTACACAGGGGCCAACTGGACAGCTGTCTTGGGCTGGGCTAGGGGAAAATGATCAATTTAAGGGGAGTGGAAGAGGGAGGCAAAGGAAAAAAAAATACAGTGATTTAGAAAATAGAAGGACATGGGAAAAAATGTTTGAGCCTGACGTGCATCAAGGATCAAAGGTGGTGAATGAATGGCGTTTTACAGACTTGGCTCAATTCTTCTGAGTAAAACTCGAGTCATTCTTCAAATCAGGATTCTGCCTGACTGGTGAGATTAATGCTCGCCCTGCTTTACTTGAAGCTGCTCAAAGAATCAAACAAGTGACAGCTTGGTTGTGTGACGTTATATCACATCCTCTTTCTGTTGCTTTATACTCTGCTGATCTGTGGTGGCTATAAGTTATCGAATAGGCTTTGACAGCTTTTTGCATAATTCAGACGGCGGCTGGATGACTCAGTGCTGTTGCACAGTTTTCATCTGAAATTCATACGTGTCAAGATGTTGCAGAAATGCAATAAGGATTTCACATTAGACATAGTGTATTACAAGGAAGAGTTGATTTGCTATTATTCTACCTTTTTGTTTTGATTTCAGAAACTCACCTATTAAAAGAAGTTGTGCTAGAAATGAATTTTCCAGAGCTTTAAACGGTTTCACGTGGCATTAACTTGAGACAGACATTTAAAAAATTGTTTTAATTTTTTTCTTGAATGGAGCAACACTCATTTGCACCTTTTTTGCATTGGTAAATCAGCTATTGTAGCGTGAAGGTTAATTTCCTTCAGCGCCGCACATCTTTCATCAGCAAACTCACACTCTTACAAAGAGTCGCATAACATATATGGACTCGGACACGGATGGATGATCCACTAGCCCAACACACCTGCACTGTGGCTCTGTCAGACTTGAATGCCCTCGCAGCTGTCCCTGTGTCACTGAGGCGTACCGAATGTCTGTAGCTAACGGCGCAGGTCGCATACAAACACATTTGTTCTTTAACCAATCGCAACCTTGTCTTTTGAAGTTGTGTTTGTGGCCTATTGTTCTCTTCTGCTATTGGTTTTTAAGTCGCCTAATATTTGCCAACCGGTTTTCCAGCATACAGGACATGCACCATCTGAAGTCACAGGAAATTAATTCAGTTACCGTAAAGCTAAATTTAGTATGGTGCCTGCTTTCCATTGTTGACACTGGTATGTGGCACTAACCTGAACGACTTCTCTTTCTCTCTTCTTTGTCAACACCAGGTATTAAATGAAGAGTGTGATCAGAACTGGTACAAGGCAGAGCTAAATGGAAAAGACGGTTTCATCCCCAAGAATTACATAGAGATGAAAGCCCATCCGTAAGTATTGAGCACAAAGGTTTCTCTAATGTCACTTTTTTAATCCGTCTTTATGTATTTGTGAAAGTGTCTTTTTATATACATGTCATACATTATATGTTCTACTACTCACTTCTTTCTGGTCTTTCTCTTTTCTATGGAAAAAAAATGATTTGGTTGCGAACTACCAACCAGCACTGTCCTGTGTGAGTGTTAAAGCACTTTAGACAACGCCTGGCGAAATCCTTAGAGGACATAACCTCTGGACCTGTGCTCAGTGCCAGATTAGCTCTCTCTTTATTAATGTGCTTGAGGCCTCTTACGCTTAATTGAATATTGACCTTATTGCATCACTGCCAGGGAACTATCACGGCTATCTTTCTTTTTTTTTTCCAAGGGGAAAGTTATTGTATTGGGGTTTGTTTTTTTTTTGTTTTTTTTGTTCTATTACTGCTGCTGTGTTGTTGTTGTTGTTGTTGTTTCTGTGGCTTTTGTTCCAGTGAAACAATAATGCTCAAGTTTGTAATCTTTATTCGATGTTAAAGGGGAATCAATATTCAGCTGGGCCTGATCGTACATCTCTGATAATCATTATAATGAAGCTTCTCAGGGGTTGTTACAGCTTCAGCACATTCGTACTGAGTGCAGTGTTTTCTATAAATGAACAGAAAGGTTGCGCTTACATTTTATCTGAATCACCTGTCACCAGTGAGAGTCTGTCTCGCGCAAGAGGTAGATTTCACCTCTCAATTTGATCATTTCTTTTATATTGCGTTCTCATCAGTGGTTTAGGAGTCATTTTCCTTCCTCCCACTTATTCCAACCACATCAAAGGGGACAGGAAAGGCTGTGCCATTTAGCAGGCTGTGCATGTGCAGGAGCTGACATTTCTACAAGAGAAAAAACAAGAGAAGATCTGTTAAGGTGCTTTCATGTGACCTGGCACTTAGCTAGTGCAGAAGGGCATTATGTTACAAGTAGAGTAATTTCAACACAGTTTTTTTTGAAGATATTTATAATATAACTGCACCCACTAAACTTTCATCCAGCACATAATAAGGTCATTGACTGTGTCTCCCCCCAACCCTAACCTTACACTCATCTCTGTCCAGGCTGGGACCAAACAACAAAACAACACCACCCACCTCCCTCTACTTGAGGCTTGTGTGCTTGGTTGTGGTTTTTCTTTTTAAAAAAACAAAACAAAACTGCATTATGTATTTGCTCATTATGAGCTGACAAACAGGCAGAGCAGCAGCGAAACACACTCATCACAACTAATCAAGCAACTCGTTCCAATTAGTGTGTTTATACTCAACTATTAAAAACGTATTATTGTCAGCAGAGTCAGAGGAAAAAAAATGTCAAATAGGGGTGTTGTCAAAACTTATCTGCTTTTTAATAGTAAAAGCTTTCAAATTTGATAGCCTGCTTTTATTGAGAAATAGCCTGCAGGTCATATTACCGGTAAGGCTAATTCCATCTTTGCCTTCAGTGGTTGCGAGAGGTTGTCTAATGTGTCGTGTTGCTGGTCCTGATAGGCTCAGTTGTAAAGCTCTGTGGAGCAGAGTTGCTGCCTCCTTGGACGTCATCAGTAAAGTAGTTTTTCGGGAAATGTGTTTTTTTGTCAGCCCACTTTTCAGTCTGATTTGAGTCAGACGAGTGTTGGTACAGTAGAAAAATCTGGTGCGTTTCCATATGATGCAACATGTGCTAATAGTTTTTCTTTTTTTTTTTTGTTAGAAAGTAGGTTTCCTGTAAAATTGCACTTGAAGGAAACCGTCCCACACAGTAATGGAGGAGATACAGTGGGTGATGGGGCCATGTTGTGGCAGGAGTTTGCCTTTGTCTCCCATTGTGGTGACAATGTAGTGCCACCCGAAAGCGCCAGGCACCCACACAACCCAGCAGACATGCACACATAGCTGTGCTATACAGCAGCGCACAATACAGCCTGGCTCTGCTCCAAGTCCTCTCTGTTTCCACACAGAGCCTTTCCCCAACAGCGACTGTGTTTCAGTGGCTGATGCTTAGGTCTGTGTGACAATCCAAGAGTAAGAGTGGTACAACAGGATGAAAGCATGGAGCACTCCACCTCACAGGGACAGAGTGTGACTGACATTAATCCCAGTCGTTTCCTTGGCTCCATTAATTGCTCCGCTATCACTTTTATCAAACAGGGAAAGAGATTCAGTGCGCAGGTTTGCTGTGCTGCCAGGCCCAGATACAAACCAGATTAAGAGTTGGCCATTTCATTATTGATTTTCACCTAGGCTACATGTAAAGGAGCCAAGATGTCATCTTTTGGCTGACTGTACTTTTTAATTATTTACACAAGTGAAGAGCTTCCACTCGCTTTCACTCGATGCTTTCTCTTCCATCTTTATCACTCACTTATTCTCTCTGTCAGGGCTTTCTCACTGATGTATTAGTAGCATATATGCATCTAAAAATAAATGCATGCCACTTAAAAGATAGATTATGAACTTGCCTGCTGTAATATTTAAGATTTTTTTTTTTTTTTTTTTTTTTTTAAAGTTAATACTTCTCAACTTATAGATTTTGAAACACAGATGCTCTGGAGTTCACATTAGGAGAACTGTTAAACAAGTCTTTTTTTGCCACTATTACAAGGTAATGACCTCATCTGCTTCCTGGTATGCGGATGGTCACTGCAGCTTCAGAGGATTGTCCCAGGCTTGTGTAACTTTTTCCTAACTTCCTGGTGTGTGGATGGAAGGTTTATAGGGCTGAAGGACAGTCTGAGTTAATGCTCAACTACATCTAGTTCCTTGTATAATTTGGCTCTTTGACTGTCGCCCCTGGGTGGCTCGGTGGATCAGTGGTCAGCGCTGTCCTCACTGTTTTCTCCTCAGCTGAAAGCTTTCAGTCAGTCGGATGTGTGATATGTGCGTGATGTTTGTGTGATGTTCGCACCGTGTCCTCTCTGGGTTTCCTCACACTCTGTACAAATTTTCACACTGCTCATAGGTGAGAATGTGAGTGTCTGTGGTTGTTTATTGGTGTTAGCCAATGACCAGCGTTGAAAGCCTTCAACATGCTGCACAGCCCCCCCCCCCCACACACTGAGAACATTGAGCAACATAAAAGAAAGATGGACTGTCGTAGCACTGTCTGACACTTCTAAATCGCCAGACAGTGTTTCCCCTTCATTATACTCACTAAGAGTGTTTACAAAACCATCTAGTGTTCCTGTGGACTCCATTGACTCAGATCTCACCTGCACCTGTTCTGTTCGTCCTTCAGGTGGTTCTTCGGGAAGATTCCCCGCGCCAAAGCAGAGGAGATGCTAAACAAACAGAGGCACGATGGGGCCTTCCTCATCAGAGAGAGCGAGAGTGCACCAGGGGACTTCTCCCTCTCTGTGAAGTAAGTAGAACCGAACCGGTGTATCACTCAGAAAGAAAAACACAAAAAACATGACTCACACTCACACTGTTTTTTCTATAACATTAAACTTATATCACTGGACAGTTTCCACAACTGATCAGGTTCATAAGTTTCCATTCTCAGTGTGTCTGAGTCATTAGCACAGCCACTTCCTTATTCTCGTGAAGTCTCAGTGCTGCCCTCTGGTGACCAGTGTTTCTCTGAGTGTTGGAGATCAGCCCTGTGAGTACTTAGTTTTTTAGCTGACACAGACAGAGCTCATTTCCTCTTATTTGTCTGGCTCCAGTTTGACCTTCCCAAAAGCCTCATCAGTTCACAGCAGGTTACATGTAAAGTTGGTGCTAAGATATGGATCTTAATTACTGTCTGGACTGTCCTGGCTCCACTTAGGCAGCTAGTATTGAATGTCAGTCTGTTACTGGCATGACTGATTCATTTGACTAACACTTACCAGACTATCACAGACACACCTGTTTGATAAGTGAGGTGTGTGAGTGACCCACTGCAGTTATTTAAATCTGTGCACTGCCTCCCGTACAACTCTGTCCTCATAGTTTTCTGTTTTCTGTGACCTTCTGCAGGTTTGGAAATGACGTCCAGCACTTCAAGGTTCTTCGTGATGGGGCTGGAAAGTATTTCCTATGGGTGGTGAAGTTTAACTCCCTCAACGAGCTGGTGGATTACCACCGCTCCACCTCAGTCTCCCGCAATCAGCAAATCTTTCTGCGAGACATAGAGCAGGTCCCCCAGGTAAGAAGTGACATCTGCAACACTGGGCAAAAAACCTAATGTTGAACGTATATAATCTATGTAGAGGTGAAGGATTGTTGAACTCGCCAGAACCACACATGCTCGTGTAGATGTTCTCCCTCCCTTCTCCCTCTGGTCTACATCACTGGTTGATGAGTGAAGTCCTGAACTCTGCAGAGCCAGAAAGAGCATGTTGGTTGTCAGCCTAACCGCACATGAACTTACTGTAGCAATGTTGTCTGCAGAAATACTCCCCCTGGTTTCTGGTGGTGGTTAAAAAGAAAGTAAATTGCTAACGCTTGAATTATGATGTGGGAGAAAGAGACTTTCCCTTAAGATTTAAAAAAAAAAAACAAACAAAAAAAAAAAAACCTCTATCATTCAGTGTGTTATCACATCTTCAATTAGACATCATTAAATGACACGCTTTTCTAACAGTCATTTACATATCACACTTTCATTTCCCAGAAATGTACATTACTCACATTCATTAGTTTAAGTTTAGTTACATGTAATAAAACACATTTCTGTGACTGAAACATATCTTCAGTATATGTCCATAAATCCTGAGTGTTTAAGAAAAAAACGAAAAAGAGGAAAAGTTACAACATGAAGTGGCTGATACAGATCCATTGTGTTATTCTTTGTGGTTTCATAGCAACACTGAGTCAGTAGGTTGATATTTGTGGTTATGACATTTATTTTTGCATTAATGTCACGCATAGTTGAACCAAGGATAATAAAAAAAAAAAAAAAAATGGCTACTCTTCACTTTAAGTACGTAGCATTTATAAGCCATGTAATAAACATTTGATGTTAACACATTATAATGTAGTTATAAGCAGATAAAAGGACATATTTAGGTTTTCATTAATGTACAGTATTCAACTTCTCCTATGAAGACATAGTTTATGCTTTTACAACTTAATTTTGTTTTATATTATTATTGATCATCTGTCCATGCAACAGCCTCCGCTTATGGGTGTCTACAAAAGGAGATGTGGACAAATACATTGATAAACACTTATATATTTCTGTCTTATATCTTTTAGTAAGTGAACACATCTGACAGGTGTTTGGAGATCTAAACTAATGTAAATAAACAGGTTGGAGTGAGGTTTATTTCTGTAAATATTTAAAAATAACACACACACACACTGGCTCCTCCACCCATGCAGATTTATTTACAGCTGTGCTTTGATACGTGCGAGTCTGGACGTCAACATGAGCAAACAGTAGGAGGAAGAGGAAAGAGAGTATTTCTGAAATCACTTTGTTTGCGGCAAATTTGCAGCTTGCAGGTCAAGACAGGAAATGCAACCAAAAACCACTCCGAAAATAAAGAGACGAGAAGAAGTCGCAGGTGGAGCGGTGAGAGGGGAAGAGAGACGGTGATAGAGAGCTAACGAGAGAGGAAAGTCTGTGTATATATAAGAGAGATAGAAACTATAAAGGTTGTGATGATGTCATGTAGCAGGATGCAGCGCTGCTGTTTTAGTCTTCGAGGTTGACTACGATCGAGATTTGTGAGCAACCAGTGAAATTACTTTGGTTTCCTGATTGAAATTTCGTCAGGTTTTTGCCCCCTGTACGTTTGATATTAACCTTCATGTAATGAACAAAGCTGATTCTCTGAAATGGACAATTGGTGAAACAATTGCAGACATGAAGAACAGCTACTGACAACATGCTTCAAAACCAAAGGAGTGAGTTTGATGACGTACATCGAGGTTTTGCGCAGGGACCCGTGTGATCGGTCAAATTTGCGGGAAAGTTGCGATGATTGCGACATTCTGGAGGGACTGATGATGTCACTTTAACCAAAGTCACCATCAAGTCAGAAATCAGTTGTGAATGTTTCACAGTTGTTAATGTTTGTCGTGTCACTTTGCTAACCTGTTGTTCTCATCACTAACACGTCTTCTCCCTTTCTTTTGATCGCGCAGCATCCCACGTACGTGCAGGCGCTCTTTGACTTTGACCCCCAGGAGGAAGGAGAGCTGGGTTTCCGACGCGGCGACTTCATCCAAGTCCTCGACAACTCTGACCCCAACTGGTGGAAAGGAGGCTGCCACGGCCAAACGGGCATGTTCCCCCGCAACTACGTCACGCCTGTCAATCGGAACATGTAAACAGTCAGACCATGTAAACAAGAACAACAACAACAACAACAACCACAACACAGCAACCATCACCACCACCACAACCACCATCATCATCATCATCATCGTTCTTCATCAGCCCCCAATCCGACCCGACCCCACCCCTCCCCCCTTACCTCTCTCTCCCCCAAACAACCCCTCCACCCCCCACCCCCCTTCTCGGCCATTCCACGATAACAGGAGCAGACAGGAAGAACGCAAACAACTGAAAGAGAGAGAGTTAAAGCAGGAGTAGTGCTGTCGTAGGCGTCGCTGTGTGGGTGCCAGCTGAGCAAAAAAGTAAAAAAAAAATAAAATAAAAAAATCAACTCTTACTTGTGCTGAGAACGTTCACCGCCCCAGTGAACGCCTCGTCGAGGATTGAACTGTCTTTGAGGGAAATCTAAATGCAGAGAAACTAAAGCGTAGAGCACCAACCATGAAGATAACCAAATGATTCTACCGCTCCCACAGCTGCTTCTGTCTTCTCCTAAACTTCTTAACATTCTGCCTTTCTTTTGTTTTCCTTTTTTTTTTCTTCTTCTTCTTCTTCTTCTTCTTCTTCTTTTGCCGCATGTTGTTTTAATCTCCTAAATGAAATGCCTACCAATAAATCCCTAACTCTGTTTTAAAGAAAAAAAATAAAAATTTAAAAACATAAAAAAGAAGAAATGGTTTTAAAAATGTACAAAAAAAAAAAAAAAAGAAGAGAGGAAAGAAATGATGCCATCTACAGTAATCTACAGAAAGTTTCCATGTTTAAGTTCATTGGCACGTGAGCAGTGTACATCAGCCATTGGCTGTATAAATAAATCAACTATAGAGAGAATCCATTTTTTAAGAATATATATTATATATTTGTATGTGTTTGTCTGTTTTACCTCTCATCACAAATTGTGTTTTTTTCCATTTGTAAATTATGTTCAATCCTTGTGAGTTTGAATAAGACCTGGTAGCTCTAGAATGTGCTGAATTGTCAATTAAGTTTTTCTTTTATTTTTATTTTTTTCTGAGTCTATCTGAGGGCTCTCAGATAAAACAGCATGATATTTAAGGGGTCATCAGTTCCATTTGAAAAGGTTTCTCTTGTCTATAATGCAATGAAAGTAAAAGTTAATGAGAAGAAACCTGAGAAGAAACTAATCCTGTCAGGAAGCTAACGTTGACCAGCAAGTAGAGCCATGAATGCTGCAAGAGCTGTTGTATTACGAAGCCCTGTATAAAGGTCAGCCACCTTTTCAAAGCCAATGTATTTATTGCAGCCATTTTACTTGGGCGATGAATGTAGCTGACTGAGTCCATAGACATTAACATGAGGGAAGCAAGGTCAGAGAACTGAACTACACAACCACGCAAGGGATTTTAAAAGACATGCTGAAATAGTAATGTTGCGGATTATTCACTTAAAAAAAGAAAGAGAGTGGTGTATGAGGATATGTACAGGTAGTTAACATGCATATTCAAACACATTCATTACATGCATGCATACGCAGACGCTCTCCTCCTTGTTATACCTGCACGTAGCAAAGAGGATGAGTTTGGATAATCACATTGTGTAATCACCAGTGCAGATCTGCAGCTGGCACAGATTAACAGTCCAGAAAACTGAGAGATTGTCTTTTATGCTAAAAGTTGAGAGATCAGCTTAAACGATGTAAAAGATTTTTTTTGTTTTGTTTTTTTGTTTGTTTTTTTTTGTTTGTTTTTTTTATCTTTGTCCAATGTGGCGTGTGGTCAAGCACTTTTTTTTGTCAAACATTTTATTTCTGGTCCTGTGTGTGTGTGTGTGTGTGTGTGTGTGTGTGTGTGTGTGTGTGTTTGTTTACTGTGTTTGTGTTATTGGTTTGTGTTTTTCTTGTTCTCTCTGGATAGTGCCTTTCTCTCTGGTGTTTCAGTGTCTCCGACCTGCTACTTTGAGCCCCCTCCCTTTATGGGGCCTGCCAGTCCTGCAGTGAGAAACAGTGTACATAATCCAACCTGTCCCATCCAGCAAACCCCTCCCCACCCCCCAAAACCCCCTTCTCCCCTCTCCTACATCAACCCGCCTTCACCTTTGTCCTCACCAACATGGAACTCTTCTTATTTAAGTGTCTCTCGCCTCGTCTTACCTAATGATACGGTTTTGTTTTGTTTTTTTTGTTTTTTTATTTGCATTTGTTTTTTTTTGTTTTTTTTTTTTTGTTTTTTGTTTTCAATTAATAAAATGCAATTATTAAAAAATGAGAATCATTTTTTGTGGTTTGTATTTTGGAGGAGGATTCTCTCGTGGATCTGGTTGGTAACTGAGTCTCTGCAAGACTGAGCTGCACCTGCCGACCTGCAGCAGCATCAGCAGCGGCCACTGCAGCTCAAACACTATATATTATATTTTATCACTAATGTTTTGTTTGTGCGTGTGTTTGAGGTTTTACATTTTTAAAGGAATAGTTTGACATTTTTGGGAAATGCACTGATTTGTTTCCTTGCTTGATGGTTAGATGAGGAGGTGGATTTTCAACAGGCCAATTTTAAAATACACAAAACAAGAATATTCATTACAGTTGTTTCAATATTATGTTGTGTTCATATTTTAAATGAAGTTATTTTTGTGTTTCAGATTAATTGGCCGTGGTCTTAAAAAATGTCAAGTGCGACTGATTTATCCTAAAATTATTTCATTTCCTTAACATGCTTAACTTTTTCTTTTCTTTTTTCTTTTTCCTTTCTTGTTTTTACAGGTTCTCAGTGATATAAAGTTTAGAAACAAAGTTTTCATTTCTTTTTGAGTTTTTGTAAATAATGATCTCACACTTTTGTTGTACAATGTCGAAGTCTCCATCTTAAATGTACAGAACAGACTTATTTTTCCTATAAAATGCATAAAACTGATGAAAATGTTTATAAAAAATACCATTCACTTATCACGTATGTATCACGTATCAGTGATTAATATTTCGGCCACACAAATAACATAGTTTAGTTTGAATTTAATATAGATATGTCTACTATTGGTGGATATTTTGACATTAAATGACAGAAAGGTTATTTGAAAAGTTAAAAGCGAGCATGAGTCAAGGCGAGGCTTATTTCAAATGTTATGTAGCTTTCGTTTAAAATGAGTGTTGACCTTTTTCAAAATCTTAGATTCATTCATGTATCTTTCCATCTTCTAGACAGTGAGTGGTTTCCATGTAGTCTACTAACCAGTGCAGTATGATAATCAGCTTGCAGACTTGAAACTTGTGATGACTCATCCATCACAGTGAAAATCGGGCGAGCTTTGATTTTTTTTTGGCAGAGCTGTCGTTGCTTGTTAACACATTTGAAAGCACAGATGGTTTTGTCATCTGTGCCGGTTTCTGTCTTTGCGGGAGCTGCTTTAAAAAAAAAAAAAAAAAAAGGATTTGAGAGATGCACTCATTAGCTCTGGTTTGCTCCTCACCAGCACAACATACTGTGTTCTCACATCAGCACCGTTTTGAGTTGTGCATAGCGCCCATTAAACGCTACACTATGCTTATTTGACCTGTAATAAAAATGGGTTAAAGCGTGCAACAGCTCCCAAATGGTCACAAAAGGATTTATCCTCCTTGACATGCAGGATGCAGACGCAGTTAAATAGTTGTGTTGCATTAAATCATATGGGTTTATAATCTAAAAATACACCGGAAAACCTGCATATTTACAAAATTAGCAACCTATGCCTGAAATGGATTTTCTCCCAGACAGCAGAGAAACAGCGGTGAGTCAGTGAGTGGTTTTAGTTGAAACATCGGGGCTCATTTTGCAACGAAACGCATCCAAAGCGTCTCTTGTTGGTGTCGAGGTGCAGATGATGTGCATGTGTCAAGATGATCAAAACGAAGCAGTGAAGAGGAAGCTGATGCTTTCATTTTCTTGAAGAGAAGCCCGGGGTGCTGTGCATGCTGCACTCTGCTGCAGCCCAGTCAGATCTCTATAACGGCACGTTTAGCCACGGTCTGCTGCACCGTCTGCTCCACATTTGGACTTTTAGCACTCAGAGCACCACTTTAGCTCTTCTCTCCAGACCAGGCTCCGCTCGGACCTCTGCTGTTGTCACCAAATGCCTTAAGCAGACACTGTTACATCAGGGTTGCTGTCCTCTTTTCTAGCCCTCTCATCTGCAGCGTGTTCCAGGCATGAGAGAGCTCGGCCTTGCTCCGGTGCTGCTCTTCATCTGTCTGACCTTTAACCACTAATGTGTCTCAGAGAGGCGGCTGCACTGTGGCCTCCGTTGTCCACAGGCTGTCATTCAAATAGAATTAATATTTTCCGATGTAGATTATCTATATGAAATTATAAGTCTCTCATAATTGTGTACGGCTTTTTTTTTTTTTTTTTTTTTTTAAAGTAAAGGCCTAAGCACAAAGTCTGCCCCAGGGGTTTTTACCTCTTAAGCTTGACTAGGCCGTTTGCCATATGGTGCTTCTATAGTAGCGGACAACAGTTGTGCCAGCACTAAAAGCCCCACAGCTCGGCACCGTGTTTGGACATTTTAAGATGATTTGAGGATTTGCAAGTGAGGAGGACATTTTGTGCAGAGTTGAGAAGATTATTGTTAGTGTGTGAACTAGTGACCCGTTTGTGCACGTCCCTCAGCATCATAATTATAGTCACTGATATTTTCAGCTCAATCCACTCAAACACACGGTTTGACATGATTTTCAGAGACAGATATTATTCGAGGTAGATAGAATAAGATGTCAGGGTTCGGTTAGGTGTTTGGCAAATGTTTGCTGTTCTGTGTTGTATGTTCAGGTGCTTCGCCTGTATCATGGCTGGATGACAGAACAGGTTTTACCAGCACAGTATCAGGAACCCCCTGGACCGGAGCCTCTGTATCAAGTCGCTGTTGGAAAGTTGGAAAAGTAATTAAATGATTACAAAGAGACACGAAATCAAACACAAAGAAATGCAAAGTGACTAACAAAGACATTCAAAACAAGGAGAAGATGCGAGATGACTACAAAGAGACGCAAAAATGTCAACATAGACGCAAATCAACCACTAAGAGACGCAAGATGAGCACAAAGTGGCACAGAGAGACATTTGTAGTCGTTTTGTGTCTCTTTGAGTCTCAGTGTCGGAGGGATGGTGTTGGATTTTTATGCGTCTGTGTCCAGGGGCCACTTTAAGGTATTTGGAGTTACAAAATGCAGCTCGTAACTGATATAATTCTATATTAAAATATTTAAAATGTTTATTTTTCATTCATTTATTGCACTGAAAAACACAGTGTAATTTTTTTTTTCTTTTTTTTTTTTAAAAGCACAGTTTATCATTACTTTATATCACGGCCCCCCTCGATCCAAAAGTTTGAAAAACTTCCCCCGAGCTCGAGTTCTTCCGAATCTATTTCTGTCCACGTTTACGGCTTTTAATG
The DNA here is from genome assembly GCF_021018895.1 of Seriola aureovittata. Classification (NCBI taxonomy): domain Eukaryota; kingdom Metazoa; phylum Chordata; class Actinopteri; order Carangiformes; family Carangidae; genus Seriola; species Seriola aureovittata. Next base: position 21,835,582 of record NC_079380.1, on the reverse strand, counting down.
ATATCACCTGAGTGGGCCGCAAAGTGCAACCTTAACTCTCTCATGTAATATATTAAATCATGAACCCATGGAAACAATCGGTGTCCCTGTGTAGGTGTCTGATATCAGATCACTCATTTCAACTGTATGAACGCATGCATTTATCTGGCATGCAAAGGTTGAGACTTTCCACTCCACTCCCTGCTCACAGACGGATAAACGAGATGAGCACAAAACGCACCCTGACACGCTCCTGCCCCACGGTGACCTCTGTGGCTGGGGTTTGGTTTTTTTCGAGGGAGACCTCTGGATCACATTAGGTGGAAATCTGGAGTTCAGAAGTTGCAATTCGAGGCCTAAACTCTCTCCAGTTTCTCTGTCATACTCTGTCAGAACATCGTAGTGAGGCAGTTTTAACTTGTTTAAGCTCTCCTCATGTAAAACAGCCTGTATATTTCAAACACAGGAGTCTTTCTACCTCAGCCAGCCTGGTCCTGCTGCTGCCAAATGTCTCATGGCAAAACAGTCATTTAAAGTCAGACAGGTACACACAACTGAGAGGAGACATGTGGGAGGAGAGCTTATCCACTTAAACTGTTTCACTCTAGCATTAAAAAACAGCTGCAGTCAAACGATGACACCAAATATAAATATTTGAAATAACTTACAGTATGTGACAGAGTTTTTTTCCCCCCCAACATCAATCCAAGTTTATTCAAGCTGACTTGGTGTCCTGAGACCAGTGCATGTATTTTTGGTTTATTACTGCCACCTACTGTCTGATCTCCACAGTTTATTACCTGTTAAATCACTTCTTTGTTGTTGTTTTTTTGTCTGTATTTTTTTAATTGTAGAACAAGCTGGATGTGGACGAATACTATAATTTTCAGAATCACTGGGAAACGTTGAAAGATACAGATAATAAAAACATTTTTACAATACTGCTAGATATCAAATATATCTAACATATGGACCAGATCGTGACAATACAGGTCATGTTGCCTGCTGTATTTATTTAGTGCAGTTGTTGAATTGTTGACATTTGAACCACAGTATGACAAAGTACAAAGAGTTAAACAAAGATTTGCCCCTAAGGAAAGCTCCTCTCCACTAACAGATATAAATTAAGGATTTTTAGATTTGGACTCAATTAATTTACTGAAATAAAATCACAGCAGTCCTAGCGATGTCGCCCGGTCGAACAATAGAGGGCGCTGTTTCATCATTTTAAACCATTAGAGTGGCGACTCCAGCCACCTCCAGTGCTGCTTTGATGACACTGAACGCGACATTTCACCCGCAAATGTCGTCGCTTTGTGTAAACGTGGAGCTGTCGCGAGGTGTTATATTCACCATTGTAGGTTAAAGACATTATCTGGATAAAACGGCAGCAAAAAATATTTGACGTTGTCGGCAGGATTCGAACCTGCGCGGGGAGACCCCAATGGATTTCTAGTCCATCGCCTTAACCACTCGGCCACGACAACTTACATTCAACGGGGATGTCTCTTAGCTATTAATACTTCACTCCAAATAATATTACAACTGTAGAAGTGTTATATGAAATGTTACGCATTTGATATAAAATTCGTTTACATTAAAACCATATCAGTGGCAGTCAGCTGTAAAGTCTTAACAGTGGTGTAATGGCAGCAGAGGGCGGTGAACATTAGAGCGAATCTATCCTCAGTTTACTTACAGTTGCAAAGTCCTTACATCTTTATTAATACTGTATCAGTAAAATAAATACTGTTTGGTTTTGATAGTAAGTCAATAAACCCTCTTGTAATCCGTCTAAAGTGATATTAAAATTTTATTCTGTGCAGGCACATATTGTTGGGTCACTGTACCTACTTTTCAGAATAATAATGTACATGAACATGTGATAAACATTAAAATACGATGCTTTACTCAAATTTGTGCCACCTTTGCTTGACTTCTTACGCGTTATTGCATCAAGTAATATAAGCATATAAAACCATCCAATCACCAGATATATTCCATGTGTTTTGATTGCTGCTTCGCACACACCTGCAGGTGTCTGTGAGCACAGAGAACTGGCCACTTTACAGCCAGTCTTAATATTTTAAAAAATTAAAATGAATTAAAATTATTAAAATTATTTAATTAGTTGATTTAACTTATTTCATTTCATTATCTGCGTGATTTGCAGTGTTTGCTGACATCTATAACATCTGGAAGCGGCAATACGCGGGGGGGGGGGGGGGGACAAAAAAAAAAAACAGGGATCTAAAACAATTTTCATTAAAAGGTGAAACCGCCCACTGAGAGAAAAACAGTACAAGTAAGTCCGTAAACATGAAACTACTTGTGAGAAAAAAAAAAAATAATTTCGGTCATCGCTGCCACTGAGCTGGGTAAGTAAGTAGTATCGGCTAATCACGTGACTCCTCTGGTGAGGGCCTGCTGTTTGTTCAGCCAGAGAGGCAGAGAAGAAGAAAAATGGCGGCTCTAGGCGAACCCAAACGGGACGCCGGGCTAACGTTTTGAGCTTTCGCACCCGGACAGACACAGGGGTATCACGGGGTTACTACACCGTCTGAATCCCCACCGGTCCAGCTTTGTGGCGGTACCGCTTTCGCTCGCGTCCGTGTAGGCTAAATAAACGCAAAAATTGTGACTGTAAAATAACAGATTTCGCCTATCATGAGAGGGAAAAGAGGCAGGCCGCCCAAATCGCTACAAGCCGAGGAGCCGTCCCCAGCTACGGCCCGGGGCTTGCGACCCAGGAGGAATCTTAAGCCCAGGTTGCGGGACAGCGGGGACGAGGAGAGCCCCACAAGGGAGACCAGCAAGCCGGCGAGAAAGAAGAGAGGGGGACCCGGCACGTCAACACGGGGCAGGGGAAGAGGTAGAGGTGGCGGCGGCGGCGGCAGAGGAGGCAGAGGGGGTCGTGGAGGAAGGCGGACGGCTGCGTCCAAAACAGTGGTGTACGACGACCACGAGAGCGAGGAGGAGGACGATGCTGTCAGTTTGAGATCCGAGGAGGATGAGTATATTGAGGAGGAACCTCAGTCCGAAGAGGATGAGGGCCTCAAAGAGGACTCTGACTGCCTTGAAGATGATGTGCTGGACGAGGAGGAGGAGGAGGAGGAGGATGATGCCAGCTACTGTACAGAGAGTAGCTTTCGGAGCCAGAGCACACACGCCAGCACTCCGGGTAAATAAACACTATGATCAGGCAGTGGCCCCAGTGTCTCAACATACCCTCCAGGGGGAATGGAAAATACACCCCCAAATGCTGCTGCTGATGATTGTTTTTAATCAGTGCAGGAAGCAGTAGGTTATTGTTCAAAATGGAGAATGCACACTGTATGAACACAGGCCGCAGTCCGCTCATTAATGCTACTGCAGGTGGATTGAGTCCGTAGCTGTACCGCCAGTTTACCTTGCCGCCATCACCGTCTGTCAAAAACGTCTTAAAGCACACCGATCAAATAATCCATACCTATCCTTAATGATCACTGCTAATCCCTGCTGCTCGAATTACCGCTCAGTTGCATTTCAGTCAGTAACTTAGCTGCTAGCGCGCTAACGTTAGCAACCGAAATTAGCTCGTGCTGACCACTGTCATCCTTAAGACAGGCATGCAGTGTTAGATAACGGTAACTTTATGTGTTTATAGCTTTCCTCAACACTTCTTTTGGGTGTATATGTAATATTTGTCATTTATAGAAGGTAATCATGAAGAGGAGGAGATAAGAGCTAGCTAACTAACTTAGCTTGGCCAGCGTGCCTGTCATTTTAATCATTTTTTTTTTGCAAGCTTTCAGCTCTGTAAACCCTTCAATCAATCACTCCAAAAAAAAATGATGGTTAATGTTTTTTTTTTTTTTTTTTTTTTACTGTGCAACACCGAGAAATAACTATTATACGGTGTAGTCCGACTAACATTTACATCATTAGCCGGCCCGGGGAGCTAGTGTTTTCCTGGATGCAGGAGGATGAGACAGTCCCTGTTAGCTAATAATGTCACCGGCCATGTGTTGAGCCGGCTCAGCCAAAGTAACACACTTTAAAGTTTTGCCATCATCCGGACACAATTTATCCTTTTCACATTCTGACATTTCTGTCACATTTGTCTCCTTGAACGGGGAAATGACGTTAATTACAATTACATTCAGAAATTAAGCACTTAACCATCTGATGTTGGAGATATGGATACACAAAGGATGGATATTGCTAAATACGAAGAGATAGGCGATATTGAAAATAACATATATCACAGTATTGTAGCTCAGTACTGCGATATAGATAATGTGGCTGTTTTTAAAGTGTAACCCTCAGTCCTTTCATACAACTATAAATAACATTTTTAGAAGTTTTATGCTTTGCTGTAGCCCATGAATCAAAGCAGTCTAATTGTTCACAACTATCTTTGTTTATCTCACAGGGAAGAAAAAAGTACGAGCTCCCCGGCCTCGCACTCCCATCCTGGAGGAGAAGGAGATTCCTCACCTGGAGCTTCCTAAAACCTCCGAGGATCTCCTGGTGCCTAACGAGGAGCTGCTCAACGCCACCTCCATCTACGAGGTGCTACGGAACTTCAGCACGGTGCTGCGTCTCTCCCCCTTTCGCTTTGAGGACTTTTGTGCTGCACTGGTAGGCCAGGAGCAGTGCACTTTAATAGCAGAGACCCATATTTCCCTTTTGAAGGCCATCCTACGGGAGGAGGACTCCTCCAACACTACCTTTGGCCCCGCTGACCTCAAGGACAGTGTCAATTCCACTCTGTACTTTATTGACGGCATGACATGGCCTGAGGTGTTGCGGGCGTACTGTGAGAGCGACCGGGAGTACCATCATGTCCTTCCATACCAGGAAGTGGATGAGTATCCCTACGGCCCTCTTGAAAGTAAGATCAAGGTGCTACAGTTCTTGGTGGACCAGTTTCTCACCACCAATATCGCCCGTGAGGAGCTGATGTCGGACGGCAGCATGCAGTATGACGATCACTGCCGTGTGTGTCATCGCCTGGGTGACCTGCTGTGCTGTGAGACCTGTTCAGCTGTCTATCACCTGGAGTGTGTGAAACCACCACTGGAGGAGGTTCCAGAGGACGAGTGGCAGTGTGAGATTTGTGTGGCACACAAGGTGCCTGGTGTCACAGACTGTGTAACGGAGGCACAGAAGAACAAGCCCTACATCCGCCAGGAACCCATTGGATATGACCGGCACCAGAGGAAATACTGGTTCCTAAACAGAAGGATTATTGTGTAAGTAGGATCCTCAATGAGTCTATACAATGGGTCTAGTGGTAAATCAGTATACACAGTATTTCTGTACGAATCTCTTCCCAGTGTGACTCCAATTTTGCACAATGTGGTTGTGATTTCCAACTTGTGTACAGTCCCTCCAGCACAAGTTGTTCTACTTCTGTCAAACTTTGCTAAAATGAAAGAAGTTATAAAATACCTCAATTTCCTTCTTTCATAATAACATTCATCTCCAGCTCCCCCCCTGTCTTTTATATCCAGAGTATTCCCTGACAGGTGTGATCGCAAACATTAATATATTTGTGACACAATTTTCATACTGTGCTTTTCTTCCGTAATCTTTTTTTTAAAAAGGATTCAGTCGGAGTGGGTCACTTGTTTTATTCCCTCTGTGACATTAAATCATTTCTCTATTCTATAAAAATCTTTCGAGGATAAACCAAATTTATCTTGTAACTGTTTAAATTATTTCAAAATTTAGCTCATTCATTCACATTTGGTGTATTATAATAAGTCCTTTTCTCTGCCCATTCTCCAAACCAAGCGTCATTGCTCTAGATGATTGTTAAAACCTGACACTCTCCCAAAACCCTTCAAACATTTCAAAAGTGTTGGAGTAGAAGTTAGAAGGTCACTAATAAAGTGACATCATACGCTTACAACACTATTTTATCGCAGCCTCCTCCATCTTACTTTCCATATAGTCTAGGTTTCTTGAATTTCCGGTAGCAGCTCTGAAGTAATTGCAAATAATAATGTGGGTGGGGGCGTCCTCGTCTGCTCCTGTTTTTCTTCCATGACAGTGGTCTGGAATAAAGTCCTTAAACCTGATTACTAAAATCTAAATGAAATCCCATTTTCTCAAGTGTATGATCCAAATATAGCCAATGAATTTTAGCAAATGCTTCCTCAGCATCTAAGCTGAGAAGCATTGAAGGTCGTTTCTCTTGTGCCACTGAGATTATATTCAGGGTTTGTCTGACGCTATTTATTCCCCGTCTTTCAGGTATGAAATTATTCTATTAATAAATACACGTCCAGATTCTTTCAGCCATTATTGTTTTCAGTATCTTTACATCACTGAGGAGAAGCGAGTGTTGGTTCATATGACGCACAGTTTGTGGGATCTTTCCCTTCATCTGACCACCGGTCATTCTCATCGAGAGCAGTAGTAAATACTTTTTGCACTAGGCCTGTGACTTCCTCCTTAAAACAGTTATAAAATTCCCCCGGGTATCACGCTATCCTAATTCTTTATTACTTCTTCACTTTGCTCCTTTGTTATTGGATCTATCGTTGCGTTCAGCTCTACTTCAGTTTATTCAGATTAAAAAAATAATAATTAATTACACACTTAAATAAATTGAACATCGAGCTGATAATTGCTGATTGTGTTTTTATTCTTATTAATATAGTGATGTTGATGCTCTAGAGAAGATTATAAACACCTAAGTTCTTATCGTGATCTGAGATGATAAAAACAAGGAGCAGCTTGCTGGGTCACGCCGGTCCGTGTAAATATTCAGTAACAGCCTTATTCAATATCATCATCTCATGAGTTTGTGTTGTTGTGAAGCCAAATGCAGATTCACCCTAAGTATGACAAACAGGTCCCCTGGGTGAACCAGTACAATACTGCAGCCACGTTACCAGACCTGTCTTGATGCTGTGTGTGTGTGTGTGTGTGTGTGTGTGTGTGTGTGTGTGTGTGTGTGTGTTCCAGCCTAAAAAAAGGGAAACCACTGGAAAATGAAACTGAAAGTTACGGAGGGGGAAACACGTTTGGCACGAAAGAATGCAACATGCTTCCATGAATTCAGTCATTTGTTTGACTAGTGTTTATAAAGGAAACATACAATCCGATTCCTTTATCTGTTTATTGGCAGTGATGCTTTTCCTGAACGCCCCCTCACCCCCCACCCCCCCAGACTTCTGTTCTCTTTGAGCGTAGCCCTTTATAAATGAGAAGCTGAATTCATCTTACTGTCAGACAGTATTTGACAGAGCCTTTTATTGTTTTTCATTTGGGGAGAAACAGGCGCTCAGCTCTTGAGCTGAACTGTTGTGCACCAACAGAATATTAATGAGACACTTAAAGTAGATGAGCAGTCTGCTACAAGTCACTGTTTAACCCGTCCTGGACGCAGTTTTATCCTGAGCCTGATTATATTCATTTCTTCTCGCATACCAGTAGCTAGTATCATAATGCATGAATCAGCTTGCTGTTGCAATTCAGTTCTAGTATGGAAACTGATTATTATTATTTTTTTCAGCTTGTTTGCACATCCTTCTCTTTACCTCGTCTAGGCATCTCAACAGAGTGCAGAGTTTATTTAATCCAACTGAAAGAAGAGAAGCTAATGTTTCTTTAATAAAAGTTGAAACACAGAATCTACAGGGTATTTACCAAAACCAGTCATGTTATCTTACTAGGTAATATAAATGAATACATGTCTAAATTTGTATCAAGCAGTGAACATGTTTATATTGTCTCAGTTCATTCGTATTGTAAACCGTCCTCTGCAGTGAGGTGGTAGAGAAAATGGCGTGGCTTGTTCTGTTATTTAAGAGCTTTATCCTGTTCTCGCTCCCCAGGGAAGAGGACGGGGAGGACAAGAAGAAAAAGATCTGGTACTACAGCACCAAGGCGCAGCTGGAGGAGTTCATGGAGCGCCTGGATAAAGAGTACTGGGAGATGGACCTGCATGCCACTCTGGAGGAGATGAAGGAGGAAGTCCAAGCTCACATGGACATCACAGAGGACCTTACCAACAAAGCCCGTGGAAACAATAAAGCCTACCTCACTGCTGTCAACGGTAAAGATTTGATTTTGTCTTGACATCACAAAATAGAGATAAATTTGAACCCTGTAGTACATGTGAGTAGGATGTACTCCGGGAAATACACAGTACACAGGGAAACGTTTGACCTGACCGTTAACAACCGTCACCTATAGGTCTCTGAGGAGCGGTTTTGAAGCTCATAGGTGAGCCGCTCCCGCCGTCGCCATCTTGCCAGTATCTGTTGCTGCCGAACCTAATAATACAGAAATTGGCAAAGAGGAGGGGGTTGTGTGTGGAGCTGAGACTTTGGTGCATGCCGGCTTGTGGCAGGTGTACGCTCATCCACCTGTCACTCGAAGTGGCATTCCCTCACTTATACATACATAACTTTAAGCCTAACTTTAAACTTTAAGTGAGTTATATAAACAGTTGTCATGAAGGAGGAAATCACCCGTAGAGACCAAAACAGTTTTTTGTACCAGGCTGTGGACATGTTTATTTCTACTGTGAAGTTTAACCTGGAAGTCTTCGGGGACTGACCCACTTCTGGAGTCGGGTTTTTTGGTCCTTCTGTGTTGGCTTTAATTTTTCAGCCTCGGAGGTTGCTGCTTGTTAACAACCACAACATGTTTGCATCATGTATGAATCTTTGTGTTTGACCTGCAGGGTTACAGTCTATCAGATAAACCCGTATGTCCTCCCCCTCTCGGGCAGCAGTGCTCTGCTGTGATGACAGTTGACGCACAAACGTTAGGTGCTGCCTTCTCTTCCTGCTTCACGCTTTATCAGACAACTAGCAACTGTTTTTCCCCCCCGTCTGCCTTTCTCCAAGGAGTCACAATAGTTAGATGACTTTTGAATACTACGCCAGCAGTTTCCGCTTCTGTGTGACAAGCTGCCAGATCTGTCTGATTTTACTTTTCCTGTGTATGTCACCGAAAAAAGCCCGATTCCACTAACAAGAACGACAGCGGGGGTACTATGTGTTTTATTGGGGAAGAGCCTCTGGCATTCTTTTAAAAGCTAGAGGTCTGAATAAGTATTCTGCAGCCAAAAATGGAAGTAAATGCCACGTTTTTGTGAGGCCATTACAGTCCATCATAAGTGATTTATGGTTAGTGCTAGTATTTTTCATCTGTGTTAAAAGCCCACTGCTGCAGCACAGTGCCGCCTGCACCTTGCTCTCCCTCATCTGAGCTGGTGGGGACACTGCTGCTTTGTTCCCAGTGAGAGTTGTAGTTATGAAACATGATTCTTTGGAGATTTTTTTTATTATTTTTTTTCTTTTATGAAAGAACATCTGCTATGTCTTGGATCTGTGCTGATGGGAGTATTTTTCTTTGCTGAATTGACTTATACTTGAGTTATAGACTGTGGATATGCTGGCATCTAAGACCAAGTTCACACTATTACTTTGTTTTAATTTATAACTTGTCACATTAACTTGTCAAAGCTCGTCTCAAACTCAAAAGTGGAATTTTATGATAGGAAAACGTTACGCTCCAGTTTCCTCGTTAGGATGCTTCTCTTAAGTGTTTTTCGTAGAGCTGAAACAATTCATTAATTGATCATTGTTTATCACTCCTGTTATTTTTTGCCAGCCCTGTAAACATGAAGGTCTGTGACTGAGTGAGTGATAGAGTTGCATGATCAACAACCTGGTGCATTTGTCGCTAGATTTACAGACTAGCGACAGATCTAGCAACAAAACGTGTAAATGAGCAACAGCTTCATTTGATTTTGTTTGTAGACGTGATCATGGAGCATTTGAAGGTCAAGCGGGAGGCACAGGAAGCAAGGAGGCGAGCAGAGGAGGCTAAGAAGGAAGCAGAAACGGGCTCGGTTAAAACGGCGGAGGACACCGCCGAGTCCAGCTCGCAGCTCAACAACAGAGAGCACAAAGACGCCGAACACAAGGAAGAGGCTAGTTCCCAAGGTAAAGGTGAACTCCGGCTCTAAATCTATCTTACATGTCACTAACTGAACAGATCCAACAGCACTGGTAACAGCAGGTGTAGTTTTACCGTATGTGCAAAGCTGTTCTGACATCGTATGTTGACTTGCTGATAACACATACTGTATTTTGACTCAGCTAGTGCTGTTTGCCTTGTGTGTGTATGTATGTCAAACCACAGCAGCCTCGGTTCCCCCTGCTGCAGAGGAGAGCTGCGTGTCTGATGCTAACCCCGGTTCAGCCTCCCAGGACTCAGCTGTGCCTAAAACAGAATCCCTTGAATCAAAGGAGGAAGCGGAGCCTGCTCAGTCTAGGAGTCAGGAGAGTGGGGAGTCCCCTCCGGTGGCAAAGCAGGAAAGGACAGGTGCTCAAAGTCAAACATTGGCTAATGTCCGCTCCGCTATCCCGCCATTATCCCCCCCCCCCACTTCATTCCCTCCCGCTGGGCTGCACGTGTGCATCTGTGTTTATTTGTCTCATTGTCTCGGCTGGTTTCCGCTAACCACGCCGTGCCCTTTTCACCCCTTTCATTTGCTTTGTTCAGTAAACGGGGGAAACTACATCACTCACAGACTTTGACATATAACACCTGTCTATCACCCTGAGCAACAGGATGCTGACTTGGGTTCAGGACAGATATGTTGTCGTAACGTGAAGAGATTTGTTTGTTCTGAAACTTAATTCATTGTAGACCATCGGGGGGAAAACGTGCAATAATATACAGGTGATTGTAGATGCTCCAGTGCTTTGAATTGAGACTGTTTATTTCTTTTTCCTCATGACTCTGCTGTGTTTGCAAGGTTTAGATATTTTTCTCAAATTCTGTCTGACAGGTCGGTGTGCCCGTTTCCCTTCGGGTCTGAGCATCTTATGCTGCTTTGCTCGTCACAAACTGGGTCTCGGTTTGCATTTGTTCATGTTGTTTCATTGGCTGGCTGTTGATTTATGGAACATTTTTTGTTTTCCCCTCATGTTTTTTGCATGACTTCAAACAGACTAGTGTGTCTCTCTGACATATATGTATATACATATTCCCTAGTGGATATATTATGTTTCCTCAGCTGAATTTCTAATCAGCTCCACACTGTGAGAGAGGGGATCTCCGCGCCTTTATTGAGACATAAATAACATTTCAGACAAAACACTGAGAGCTGTGGCTGTTAAATGCTCCTCCTCTTTTAGCGGCTCATCCAAAACATTTAAGCTTTTATGCAACGCTCGATTGACCGTAATTAGCCTGATCCTTTGGAACGTCACAGCATCTCTTCATTATCTTCAGTTTACATCTAATTAGATAGTGAGAGGATATTTTCTCCTCCATGTAATTGATCCACGGAGACCTTAAGCTGTTGCAGGCCATTTTCTGCCATTCACCTTGTCCTACTCTTGCACCAAACTTAAGCTGTCGCCTTCAGCTGCTGCTTTGGTGGCAAAATGTCGGCATTCGTCTCTCGTCCTGTCTGGTATATCGTCTCCTCCAGTCATGGTCTTGAAAAGCACACTTTTGGCACTGTGGTAGGCGGCGTCCTTGGCAGCCGCCGCCACCGCGCCACGTCTGTCACAACCAGCTCCTTATTCTCATTCCAATTTATGGGCCTTTGGGTGGGTTTCTGTTGCTCAGACAAAAGGCTCTCTGCCTGGAAGCCCCACCTGCTACCTTGTCAACAAAGAGCTGCATATATATGCAGGACTCTCTCTCTCTCTCCTGTTACAACCCAAAGGCAGAGCTGGTGTCTCAATTTGGCTTTGCAGCAAAGTGCGCAGCTTATTTTGGATTTGTGTTGCTTTTCCTGTCCAAGATGGGTTTGGTTTTATAAGCCCAGCTAGACTGATGAAACACTTAATATTCCACTAAACATTTTTATTTTTTTAAAACAGTTTGTCGGTCGAATGCTGACACCAAGATTTAAGACATCGTCATACACTGAGCAAGCCTTTTTTTGAGAATTTCCTAATTACAGCAGTTGCCAATATCATGTGCGATATCAGCTGCCATCTTTGCTTACAGCATGTTGCCTGTAAGAATGTCCTTCCATTTCACTCTTAGCACCTCTAACACTTTCATCTACAGCTATACTCAGGCTTTCTTACTGTATTTTTCTTTGGTTTGTTTTAGATGAAGATGTGAAAGCAGGGTCTAGCAGTGAAGTCGCACACCCTGACGACTCGCAGGCGCCGACCCAAGATCAGCCCCAGCAGCCGTTGTCTCAGCCAGAGACGAGCGGCGGCGGCAGCCAGGTTTCTGGATCTGGGAGCCTCAGGAAACTAGACCCGCCTGACCTGGCTGATCGGTCCTCTCAGTCCTCCTTCACCAGCCAGGACGGGACAGGTAAGCACGAGAGAGCATCGCTAGTGCTGCTCAGAAAGTAAATAAAACACAGAGGGTGGAAGTTAAAGTGTCTGTTTTGTTGTTGCGCTGACGGTGTATCTGCTTTCTGGACGACAGACGAGTACAACGAACGGGTCAAGAGCGATAAGCCGAGAGCGGCAGGACAGGAGCTGAATAACCGAACACCCAGAGGCAGCAAAGAGGTGAGTGCCGGTGTTGTTTTAGGTCTACAACAAAAGTACTGCTTTTTTTCTGTCTTACGAAAAGAGGGGACAGATCCTTTTAATATTTTCTTTCACTACTGGCTTTGTGCCCAGCAGTGTGTTGTGTGTTTTCTTTAAGCAGAGTTGTCATATTAGCATTAATTAGATTGATTTGATGAAATGATGAAAAGGTTTTGTAGAAAAAGGTTCGTACTCAAAAGTTGTTGTATCAGCATGGGTGTCAGAAGATGTGAAACCTCTGGTTATTAAAGCCACAGTTTATGTTCCCTCTGGTGTTTCAGTCGTCCCCTGTACGCTCCGATGGCGAATCTTCGCGGCTCAGCTTCTTGAAAAGAGACCTGACTGTGAATCTGAACAGCTTGTTCAAACTGGGTCAGGAGGGGAAATACAGGGTCTACCACAACCAGTACAGCACCAACGTCCTGGCCCTCAACAAACATCAGCACCGCGAGGACCACGACAAGAGACGCCACCTGTCCCACAAGTTCAGCCTGACCACGGCAGCCGAGTTCAAATGGAACGGCTCCATCTACGGCTCGCGGAGTCTGACCGTCTCCACCCTGCGTCTCACCATCATCCAGTTGGAAACCAACGTGCCCGGGCCGTTTATGCATCCCAACTGGGCATCGCACAGGTACAACTCAGGTTCAGAAGTGTTCGAGAGGCAGCTACACAACAATTCATAGTTTTTTTTTTTTTTGCACTTCAGTTTTTGTATAGCATCAAGAATATATAATTTATTGATTAGTGAGCTTCAGGCATGCTGCTAGCTGGATTTTATCCCCCTTGGACAGAGCAAAGCTAGCAGTTTCCAGCCTTTGTGCAAAGCTAAACCAGCTACATATTTACAGATCAGACGAGAGCCAGAAGGGGAATAAGCATATTTTCACAAGATGTTGAACTGTTTCTTTAAAGATAGAAAAATAAGCCGTTTAGGTTCTCGCAAAATATGAACATTTTCAAATATGGTTAAGCTTTTACGGAAGACGTAGTTTCTCTGTGATCTATTGTTTTTACCTGTTGATTGATACAGTTTGTGTCTGGTTTTCTTAGGACCAACTGGAACAAAGCAGTGCAGATGTGCAGCAAGGCCAGGGAATTCGCTCTGGCCTTGGCCATACTGGAGTGTGCCATCAAACCAGTCGTCATGCTGCCTGTCTGGAAAGATTCTCTTGGACACACAAGGTAAAAGAAGAAGAAAAACTCACTGCAGGAAGTGTGTGGCAGCTGGTTACACACACATGTAGCGGGCTTTTCCAAAGACTAACCAGGGCTTAATTACACCAGTGATTTCTGGAGCATCCCAACTTTCAATACTGCTTGTTGTACCTTTTTATATCTCTTGTGTTTTCTCTTGTTTCAGGCTCCATCGCATGACCTCCATGGAGCGGGAGGAGAAAGAGAAGGTGAAAAAGCGAGAGAAAAAACTGGAAGATGAGGAGACGCTGCAGCAGGCCACTTGGGTGAAGTACACCATCCCCATCAAACACCAGGTAAAACAGCAGCTGCTCCCAATGAAAGGAGGTTTTACTGAGAAGTTTTTAGCAGTTCAACCATTACTTTAAACTATTTCACCATTTAACCAATGCATTTACACAACTGTTCAGATTTGAAAAACACTATTCATGCATTCTCAACTTCACCCTGACATCTGATCTCGAGCATTCAAACTGCTTTACAGTTGATTTTGTTTCTCCATTTTAATGTGTATAACTGTCTTCATTTTAAAGATTCATGATTTTTTTTTTTTTTTTTTTCCATCTAGGTGTGGAAGCAGAAGGGAGAGGAGTACAGAGTGACTGGTTACGGTGGCTGGAGCTGGGTCAGTAAAACCCACGTGCCGCGTTTTGTTCCAAAGCTCCCCGGGAACACAAACGTAAACTATCGCAAAGCACTGGAGGGTAAGGGCTGAACTGGCATTAATTCCCACTAGTACTGCTTTTTATTTTCATCGATATATTCTTCTGCTACTGGCAGTTTAGACTCGTATACTAATCTTTTTTTTTTAATTATTATTATAGCAGCTAAAATGACCAAGGAAAATGCAGCAGCTTGCACAAATAACCAGAAGAAGTCGACGGAAACTGAGAAGCAGAACGCAGCGAATGAGGACAAGGAGCAAGCGTCTGTCACTGCATCAGCGCAGAGCACTTCATCAGAGGAGGAGGACTGCAAACCTCAGGACTCCGAAGGGGAAGAAAAACCCACAGAGAAGGAGGAGGGGAAAACTGTGGAAGAGAAGAAAGAAGATGAAAAAATGGAGGTTGACCCCTGCCCAGAAACTGTTGCCTCAAGTCACGAGAAAGGTAAATAGTGGAAATTAAATTATCTCTCATTTATTTTTGGATTTTATCGTTGGTGCTGTTTGTGGAAATCAAATATGTTTTCCAACCTCCACTGACCTGTGGGACTTTTTGTTGTAGACCAAGTTGAAAACAAAGACCCTCCCTCGCCTTCTGTGGGGCCCGTGAGGGAAGAGCCGGTGCAGCATGTGGAACAACCCAAGAAGGAGGAGGCCGCCGCGTCAAACCTTTACTATGACGTGGTGAATGTCAGCGAGGGCTTCCAGCTGCGGACGGCTTATAAGAAGAAGGTAAAGCCTTCCAAGCTGGACGGGCTCTTGGAGCGCCGGGTGAAGCAGTTCACCTTGGAGGAGAAACAGAGGCTGGAGCGGATGAGACAGGCGACCCTGCTGTCCAAAATGGCTGCCACGAAGCCCAATTCTGGAGTTAAGACTGAAGGATCCACGTTAGGCAAACAGCAGCCTGCTGTGACTCCCTGCGTTAAAGCAGAAGAGAAGGAGGAGAGCTTACAGGTGAACGACCAAGTGGTTAAAAAGCTTGAATTTGAGGAGGAGCAGACGGAGGATAAAACAGACTCCGCAGCAACAAACCACAGCAAACAGACGGAGGTGAAAGCTGTGCAGGGGAGTGGAGCGGAGGCCTTAGCCCATAAAGAGGTGAATGGAGAATCCTTAAAGAACGCCGAGCTCAACAGTAAAAACAATTGTATATCGGAGGCAATAGAAAGCAAAGAGAAAACACAGAAGCCAGAGAACGCCAAGAAACGTGGATATGAGGAGATGGAGCAAGGCGGCGCGCAGAGCGACACAGAGAGCGCGGAGGTCGACCGAAACAAGACGGGTCCGGTGCAGGTGAATGGGAAAACTGCGATCAGCACGACGGAGGACTCAAGCATCAATTCAGACCCGTCCAGTCAAGTCCAGGGTGACATCAAAGAGCCTGTCAAGTCTCTAATGAACGGAGACCTCTCGCAAAACGATGCGTCCGACAAATGTCACCCACCTCCGCTGAAAGTCCCGAAGTTGGAGAACCACGTGGCGGAGAGAGGAGACGCTCTCGGTAAGAGTGAGGACAGTGAGGGGACGATGCCTGCTAAGCTTCCATCGTCAAGCGTCTCCTGCGTGAATAGCAATAGCACCGACAACGGCAGCAGTAGCGAAGGTTTGAAGTCTTCAATCGCCACCACAGAGCCTCAAAATGCCTCAACGACTGGCGCATCCCGCAGCGTTGCGGCGACCACCGCCGTCTCCTCTGTCACCACTTCCACCACTGCTCAGTCCAGCTCCCTTGCGCCCGGGGCGGTTGTCTCCCAGAAGGCCAAACTTCCAGTCACCGACAGCAAGACGAGCGCCTGTGGTTCAACAACAAGCAGCTCCATGACCATTAGTAAAGAGTATTCCACCAGAGGCCGAGTCAGCCTTCTGAGGTTCTCCAAATCCAGGAAGGCCCGCTCGGGCACCGCCCTGCCGTCCTACCGGAAATTCGTCACCAAGAGCAGCAAGAAGAGCATCTTCGTCCTGCCGAATGATGACCTGAAGAGGCTGGCGAGGAGAGCGGGCATCAGAGAGGTGCCCATCTTCAACTACAACGCCAAGCCTGCCCTGGATATATGGCCCTACCCTTCACCTCGGCCCACCTTTGGGATCACATGGAGGTTTGTGACACATTGGTTTAGTGCTTAAAGATTACTAAACTAGGTGAATTCTTTTCTTGTAATTACCATTTGACAATATTATGACTTAATGAATCTCATCGCCGTTTTCCTCTGCTGATGGTTTTTGAAGTGTGTATTTATTGTATTTGCATTAGAAAGACGATACGAATACAGTTTGTTGTCGTCGCATTCAGGTACCGTCTCCAGACTGTGAGGTCGCTGGCGGGGGTCAGCCTGATGCTGAGGCTGCTGTGGGCCTGCCTCCGCTGGGACGACATGGCCGTTAAACCCTCCGCCGCTGTGGGGACGACCCGGAAAGGTGAGAATACGTCACGCATTTCCTCTTCACCTGTGCTCGTCTTTTCACTTCTTCTTCTCTGGACGCTTCTGGGGAAACCTGCTCGTTCCTATTTCGGTTCAGACATGCAACTTCTACTTTACTGTAGTATCATGACCGTTGAGTGATGCGCTAATGTGTTTGATTCTCCCCGAAGAAACCACAGACACGGACATCACCACAACAGAGATTATAAAACGAAGAGACGTTGGGCCCTACGGCATCCGCTCAGAATACTGCATCAGGAAGATCATCTGTCCGCTCGGAAACAGAGACACTCCCAAAGGTAAAAGAAAACACTAGTTCAGAAACGATGTAGATCCAGGGCCGGAGGAGTCGTGCCGGCGTAATACAAGGATAATTGATCGTTTGTTTTTCTCCCTTCACGTGAGTAGAAACCCCCACTCCACAGAGGAAAGGCCTGCGCTCCAGCGCCTTAAGGCCCAAGAAGCAGGAGCCGGCCAAGCTGACCGGGCCTATCGCTGTGGAGACATGGGTGCCTGAAGAGGAGATGGAGCTGTGGGAGATCAGGGCCTTTGCAGAGAGGTGAGAAACACACAAGCGAGCCCCCTAACGTTATCATTATGGGGAGGAACACTGAATTCTCGAGGTGGAGCGCCGATTCATCAGATTGACCCTTTTTTTTCTCCTTGGTGTTACAGGGTGGAGAGAGAGAAATCACAGGGTATAGATCCCTCCAAGACTGGCAGTGCTCTGAAGACAGCCGAGGATGTCAAGGCCCATTTGGAGAATCAGCTGAAACAGGCCAGACTGGCTGCTCAACAGGTGGGAGCACTGTTGTCAGGGTTTCTGGCTTGTTAGACCATGTTTTGGGTCACCGAACTCCATGTACTTATATATATCACTTTTTGTTTTAGAAACGTCTGGAGCAGCAGAGACCGAGTACAACTGCCACCGTTTCCACAACAACCGCCACCCCCACCTCAGCCAGCACTCCCAGCACCCCGGCGTCCACGGGCCAGAGGACGGGTCAGGTCGCATCTGGAACCAAGATGGTCCTCGCCTCCAAACTGGGCTCTCCGGTTTCCTTCCAGCAAGACAAGAACTTCCACCAGTCTTTCGCTTCCTGGGTCAAACAGGGTCAGACCAACAACAGCTCAGGTAAGCAGGCGCAAGACGAGGAGTGCGGATCATCCGTAGCCCATCTGAAATCCTCCACACAAAACGGTCCATGTGTCTTTTCATCCATCATATTCTGTTAGAGATGAGCAGACGTACAAAAGACCTTTTTCTTTTTCATTTTTCATTTTTTATTTTTGTTGAATCGTTTGATAGCCTCATCAATTTGTAAAAAGTCATCGGCAGGACTTCACCTTTTACAACTTCTTTTTTTTTTTTTTTTTTTTTTGTGTGTGTCAGACTTCTATGTTGGTTTGCCAAACTGACTGTGACTCGTGGTGTCCACTTTCAGTCCTGTTGAAACCAGATTTATTTTTTTTTGAGCCTGAAAAAAATATAAAGGCAAAAACAAAAGGCTGCGTATCATCAAAATTTCAAACACAAGACAAATCAATAATCCGAACTCGCTGAAATACCAGCCCCATTTGTTTGACTCGAGCCTTCCAGTGGACACCACAGCTGTAGACTGGCATTTGTGGTGGCCCTTGTGGGTATGCATGACCGCAGGTGGCATGGTGTGTCTTGCAGCCTCCTCTGGCTCGGTGGCCACCGTGGCCAGCGGCATCACCGCCTCAGAGCAAACCTTCCAGATCGCTGGCAGCCCAGTGACTGTGGCTGGCCAGGTCCTCGCCGCCAAACTCCCCCTGCCCGCTAACAGCAAGATTGTCACGCTCAACATGCCCACTACTCAAGGAGGTAGGGAGCACGAGTGTCATCCATTTTCCGCTGGTTCTGGGCTTACACGTGCCAAAATGGATGAAAGAGTGTCATGTGAGAGGCAGAAATCTGCCTTGTGATGGAGTCTTGACGTTGAGCATGGATGATGCAACCAGTGTTTGTTTTGTTTTTCTTTTTTCGCATTATGGCCAAAGGTCTGCTTGCGTTTTTGTTTTTTGTTACTGTTGTACAGTCCGTTCTCCGTTCTCTGATGTTTAAACTCCTGTTCATGAACTGAGTGCAAGAGCTTTTTTAAATTGCTTTACAGATACCTTTTTATTTTTTATTTTGTTTTAGACAAACAAGACCTTTCAAAGCTCTGCCCCACGCAAACAGAGCATGCCTGGCCACTTCAGCACATCCACCAACTGCATTACTGCATGTTCTCTGCTTACATGTTTGTTTCTCTGCTTACATAACTGTTCTTATCAACAGGTGTAGTCCAGCAGAAAGTCTTGGGCATTTTCCCCTCTGGGCCTCCTGCGAACCTGAGGACGTACAGCACACTACATCCTACGACTGGCAACATCAACCTCAGAGCCACCACCTCCGGCTCAACTACTCAGCAACAGGTCTTTTGTTTTTTCACCCTATCCTTTTTTATCTTAACTTGACGCTATGGGAAATATAAAGCATGATGATGGATGATTTTACTGTTGGTTTTGTTTTGCAGGCCACTACAGCAGGAGGCCAAACACAGCCAGGCACTACGATGAGCCAGTCATCTCCCCTGTCTACCTCTGTGGGCGCAGCAATGGTCCGAAGTCCAGCGTTGGCTCCACAAGGTGTTCTGTCCAGCTCATGATTTCCTTTCTGCAGTGACTGTGGTCGGCTTTTTGTGGCTCACAAAATAAAATAAAATTCTGCCTTTTCATCCCCCTCCAGGCCAACCTCAGCAGGCCGTGACCCAGATGGGCCGCGGGCACCCTGCAGCCACGGCTGTGCCTGGTTCTACACCTGTGCAGACGGCGGCAAATCAGAGAGCAGCACCTTGTCCTGCACCGTCACCTCGTGCAGGCACCACGGCTCCTGGACAGCCCCCTGTAGCTCCCCCGCAGGCCAACAGACCACAACAGGGTCAAGTCAAACTAACTATGGCACAGCTCATGCAGCTAACACAGGGCGCTCAGGTGAGGGACACGCTTTAACTTCTTTTCATCCCAATAATACACAAAATTATTTTTCTCTCCCTCTGTGAATATGGGGAATATATTTAATTATTTTAATTAGTAAAGTAAAATGTTTTTGAATGTACTTTATATACTCACAAACTCTACCTCTCACAACCAAGTTATAATTATTATATTGTTGTTAGCTGAAGGTTAAATTTCTTTTTGTCGTCATCTCTGCAGGGTGGAAACCCCGGTCTGACAGTGGTGATCCAGGGGCAGGGCCAGACCCAGGGCCAGCTGCAAATCATCCCACAGGGTGTAACGGTCATCCCTGGCCCTGGTCAGCAGTTAATGCAGGCGGCCATGCCTAACGGCCAGGTCCAGCGCTTCCTTTTCACTCCCATGCCCCCGTCCCCAGCGGCTTCAACGTCGGCACCCAGCATTGCGAGCCCTACAAAGCCCACCATATCTCAGACCCCTCAAACCCAAATGTCAGCTCCGGTTCAAGCCAGAACCGCTGCGCAGGTCCAGACGACTCCCTCAGGCTTAGCCCAAACACAAATGGCAGCCCCACTACCTGCCCCAACACAAATGCCAAGTTTGGCCCCCGCCCCGCCTTCGATTCCCATGCAAACACAAGTTGCAGCCCCTGTGCCCGCTCCGGCACAAGCTGCAGCCCAGTCACAGGTTTCAGTTGCTACCCCATCACCCATCCCTGCACAGTCGCAAATCTCCGCTCCTGTTCCCGCGCTGCCGCAAGCTGCAGCCCAGGTCTCCACCCAGGTTTTATCCTCCTCACCAGCTCCTATCCTCGCACAACCCCACATGGCAAGATCAGTGCCTGCCCTGGCACAAAATGCAGTACCAGCTATGACTCAGAAAGTCCTCACCGCAGCCCCTGCACAAAACCAAACTGACGTCCAAGCCATGGTCCAATCCCAAGTCTCCACCCTCACCCCAGGCTCATTCCCTACACAAACTGCAGTGTCGCTACCTGTCTCGGGACAAGTTGCACCCCAGGTCCAGGCCCACACCCTCAGCTCTTCCCCAGGCTTATCCTCAGCCCCTGTCCAGATGCACGTTACTGCCCCCGCTTTAGCGCCTGTCTCAGTCAAGACTGCCCAAGTTGCTGCAGCTACAGCAGCCGCTACTAACCTACCCCAAATGCAAGCCTCTGCCTCTCTTCCCTCTGCAGTCCCAGTTCCAACCCCTGCTCTTGCTCCTGTCTCTGCCCCCGTCATAGCCGTCGTGTCCACCCATATCGCTGTCCCATCCCCAGCCAAAGCTCTAACCCAAATCCAAGCCACGGCTCCGGTTCCCCTTCATGCTGCTGTGGCCAGTGCAGTTGTCACACCAGTCACAGCCACCTCTACAACACCTTCAGTGCCAGGTAAAGGACCCACCACAACCCACCATAACCACAATACCATCCTGCTATATTCTGTCAGTTTACAATGTGCACAGTTTACAATACAGTGGTTGAATTTTGACTGTAAAAATGGTTGAATTTAATGAATGACATCTCTTCACGTCTCCTCTTCTTCTGTAGCTCTGACAGAGCAGAGGGCCGCTGAGCCCCAGGTTTGGACTCCAGCCGCATCTCAAGCTCAGACTCCAGTTCAACCAGCTCAGCAGGCTGCAGCCCCCATTCAGGCTCCTGTCCTGGCCACTGTACCTGCCTCTGCCCCTGCATCTGTCTCCACACATTCACCTGTTACCCCTCTGCCTCAAGCTTCTCTTACTCCTCAGTCTCAAGCACAAGTCCAGCACCCTGCTGTGGTGTCCGTGCAGCAGGTGCCTCAGTTGCCGGTCTCAGCAGTGCAGGTTCACATGAAGGGACTACCGGTCTCTTCTGTCGTGACGACTGTGAGACCCTCCCAGCCTCAGCTCCAGCCCCAAACCGGTACTCAATTACAACCCCAGCCTCAAGCCCAGATCCGTGCACAGATTCAGGTCCAGCCCTTTGGCCAAGTCCAGCAACTGCCACACATTCAGGCTCAAGCGCATCTCCAGTCCCAAGCACAAGCCCAAATCCACCCCCAGGTCCGAGTTCAGTTTCAGCCGCGGGCACCCCAAGCCCAAGTGCAGCCCCTCGCTCAAATCCAACCTCAGGTTCAGTTTCAGTCCCAAAACCAAACCTTGCCCCAGGTTCAGGCCCCGGCCCACGCCCAACTCCAGTCAAGGGTCCAACCTCAGTACCACCCCCAGGTACAAGCTTCATTTCAAACACAGGCGCAAACCCAACCCCAGGCTCAGCAACAGCCTCAGGTCCAACCTCAGCCCCAGGTTCAGTCCCAGCCTCAGGTTCAGTCTCAGGCCCAAACACAACTCCATCCCCACGTTCAGGTCCAGTTCCAGCAACAGAGCCAGATTCAGCCTCAGGCCCCGCAGCAACCCCAGGTCCAAACTCAAGTCCAAACCCAGCCCCAGTTTCAAGTCCAGTCACCGCAGCAGACCCAGGTACAGCAACAGCTTCAGGTCCAAGCCCAACCCCAAGTCCAAGCTAAGCTCCAAGTCCAGTTCCAGCCTCAAAACCAAAATCAAGTTCAAACGCAGCCTCAGCTTCAGGTCCAGTCTCCAATCAGACATCAGCTCATCACTGTTCCCGGGCTGCAACAGCCAGTCCAGCTGCTGTCAGCCCTGCCACCCCACGTGGCAGCCCAGATCCAAGCCCAGATCCAGGCACAGGCACAGCAGCAGGGTGGCACAGTCCCACAGCAGATCAAACTGCAGCTGCCTATCCAGATCCAGCAGACAGGGGGGCAGATTCAGGCCCACCAGATCCAGAACATGGTGACTATACAGGCACCAGCGAGCGTCCAGGAGCAGCTTCAGAGAATGCAGCAGCAGCAGCAGCAACAACAACAACAACAACAACTGCAACAACAACAACAACCACAGCAGCAGCAGCAACAACAACCACAACCAAAGAAGAAGAAACACCACGAGGCTAAAAGGGAACACAAAGAGCAAAATCTGCAGACTGTTAGCCCCGGCGATGGCATCCAGAAACAGGTGAGACACAGAGCAATTCACAAGGATTCCTTCCTCACAGCGTCTAGATTCTGTAGATATTAACGCAATGTTGTTTTTGTTGTCAGGCGGTCGTGAAGCAGAATGCCACAGCAGAGCAGCTGAAACAGAGGAAGACTCTGGCTGCAGCGGAGAGAGAGGAGAACCAGAGGTCTGCATCTTTGTCAAATATGATTGTACTCGTAGTATCAAAGCTAGAAATAAAAGTCCATGTATTCTAATGTGCAAGCCATCCCATAAATGCACCACCGACTGAACTGAAATGAATGTATCTAACGCCGCTCTGTCCTCCTTCCCTCAGAATGATTGTGTGCAACCAGGTGATGAAGTTCATTCTCGACAAGATCGAGAAGGACGAGAAGCAGGCGGCTAAGAAGAGGAAGAAGGAGGAGGTGGTGGAGCAGAAACGCTCCAAGCAGAACGCGACCAAGCTGACCGCGCTGCTGTACAAGCACAAAGAGCAGCTGAAGGCTGAGATCCTGAAGAAGAGGGCGCTGCTGGACAAGGAGCTGCAGCTGCAAGTACAGGTTAGCACATGTTCTGCCTTCACTCATCTGTGTCAGTCGAAGTTTAAAATACATTAAGCAGGATGCTACACGTGAACGTTGCATGTCTTGTCTCCCTCTCAGGAGGAGCTGAGGCGGGACATAGCAAGGCTACAGAAAGAAAAAGAGAAGGCCCGAGCTGCTATCACCCAAGCTGCTGCAGCAACAGTCAAGGCGGCATCTTCCCACTCCTCCCATCCTGCTCACTCCACACATTCCTCTCACAGTGCCCACGCAGTGACCTCACCTTCCTCATCCCATAAACGCAAGAGGGAAGAAGAGAGGGACAAAGACAGAAACAGAGACAGGGACAGGCATCACGACAAGGACAAGAAACGGGACAGGGACAAGGACAGAGACCGATACAGAGACAGAGATAAAGAGCGAGACCGGGATCGAGAGAGGGAGAGAAACCGAGAGCGGGACAGACATCGGGACAGGGACAAAGACCGGGACCGGGACAAGGACAGAGATTCCAGCTCCTCAAAACACAAGAAGAAGAAGAAGCTCTCTTCTACCTCAAAGGATCACAAGAAGGACACCAAACTGTACTGTATCTGCAAAACACCCTACGACGAGTCCAAGTAAGCTCTCTCTTCTCTGCACCGCTGTAATGCACACATGATTCCAATGAGACAAAAACCCCAATGATGTTTTTCCCCCTCAGGTTTTACATAGGGTGCGACCTGTGCTCCAACTGGTTTCATGGCGCGTGTGTCGGCATCACGGAGAAGGAGGCCAAGAAGTTGGAGGACTTTGTGTGTAACGACTGTAAACGTGGCCAGGAGGGAGGAAGCAACGAGGAGCTGTACTGCATCTGCCGGACACCATATGACGAATCACAGTATGGCTGCACAATGCATAACTCGTCATCAGCTTTAAGTGTTCACATTCACAATTTGTGGTCAGATCTAATCCCACTAACCATGCAAACGGTGTCGGAAACCTGATCTCTCAGAATCCGTTGTCCCATTCATTCTTGTTCGTTGGTGTCCTAACCAGGGTGCATCCCATTCCCCCCCCCCCCCCCCCCCCCCCCCCCCCCCCCCGCCCGCCCGCAGGTTTTACATAGGCTGCGACCGCTGCCAGAACTGGTACCACGGGCGCTGTGTGGGCATCCTGCAGAGCGAGGCCAACCACATCGACGTATACGTGTGCCCGCAGTGTCAGTCGACAGAAGACGCCATGACAGTCCTCACGCCGCTCACTGACAAAGACTATGAAGGGTTGAAAAGAATATTACGCTCGTTACAGGTATGACACCTCTGTATGTCTGACTGTCTTTGCTCACATGATATTATTAATAACATTAATGCCTCAGCCGGATGTTTGAGCTTCACTGTGCAGGATAATCTAAGTGCTGAGTTTGACACTAGACCATTAATCAGATGAAGAGGAAAAGTTTAAACAAGCTATTTGTATGTTTCGCTATCGCTCCAGCGCCAACATTAGCATTAGTTAAAACAGCGTACAGTAACAGCAACTGCAATATAAATGCAGTGTCTGTCCAGCTTCACACAAGTGTGATGTGAAACCTTGAAAACCTGCAGTGAACATCCACAGTGGAGGAACTTTTCAGTCAGGTTGGAGACATCTTGTGTTTATTTTCTGTATTTTTCAATGAGGGAGAAAGAGTAGACATTAGACACAAATGTTTATTTATTTATGTTTAAAAATGATCAAATAAAAAGTAAATTATATAACAATAGAAACTATACATCGACACGGTCGATATCAAACCATCAGCTGTAATATTTCATTTGTTCGTGATTTTTTAAAATGATAAAAAATCTTTTCTTGTTATTTCGACAGTCTCACAAAATGGCCTGGCCTTTCCTTGAACCAGTGGATCCCCACGATGCACCTGATTATTATCGCGTGATAAAGGAGCCAATGGGTAAGAACAAATGATGGCAGTTGTTCTCGAGTGGCTGCTTCTTACAGTGGAAAATGTCCAATGTGTTTTACTTCCCATTGTGGAAGGTACGAGTTGTTAATTTCCCCAGAGTGACGAAACGATCCAGATAAAATCCATACTGTGTATTTCATGATATTTTGTGCACATTCTTCTCACACTTGACGCGTTTCTCCGTCCCTCCCAGACTTCTCCACCATGGAAACCCGTTTGCAAAAGCGACATTACCACAAGCTGACGGAGTTCGTGGCCGACGTGACCAAAATCTTCGACAACTGCCGCTATTACAACCCCAACGATACGCCCTTCTTTCAGTGTGCCGAGGTGCTGGAAGCCTTCTTTGTACAGAAGCTCAAAGGTTTCAAAGCGAGCAGGTAAGGTTGAGTGCTCCTGCTCCCACTCTGAAGGTTCCCAGGTTTCTCTCTTCTTCTCCATGCTTATGTTTGCGTTCTGTAATCTTTTGACTCAGGCCACATCGGCTGTCACGTCAGTTTCATTTATTCTTTTTTTTCTTAATTTTTGCATTTATGCCTGCCACTCACTTTTTTTTAGTTGTGTTTGTAGCACTGGCATGTCTGAAGTGACGGTATTCGGCAGTAGAATGTGCTTTATTTGTAGAGTAGAGTCGGCTTTAAACAGTCACATGGTTTTAATGGTTGCCTGGCCGCACTAAAACCAACAGAGCTTGACGACCCTTAAGACATTATGTCCGATGTCTTAGCAAACCGTAGTGCCGTGTGACATCTGTATCGTGTATCATCTTGCATTTGTGTCTGTTCACCTTTTCTGCATGCCTTTGATTTATGCCATCCCATTTTCTTCTTTCTTACAGATTGTCAGATTCTTAAAGTGGGCCAGTCTAGCTGGAGTCTGGACTGGATGCTGGGGTTTCTAGTAATAATGACATGGGAACGTTCTGTTTCCAGAAAATCTAAAAAAATAACCATTAATAAAGAAAAACAAAAAACAAGAACACACACTTAAACACCAAATGTGCTTATCATGTAAATGTCACACAATTTGAAGTTTTCAACAACAATATTTTTGGTAATAATCACAAAATAGCAGCCATGTTGAAAAGTGGTAATCATGTAATTGAGGGACATCCTTTGTTCTGATCAGGATATTGGCCTTTTTGAACAATCCATCACAGTATCTAGGTTGTTTTAAACACATTTTAGTTCTGAACTTGTATTTATTTTCTGCTAAACATCTGAGTTGGATTGGATATGTTGAGAATGATGACCTTACCAGATATATAAGAATATATAAAGCTGCATATTTTATTATAAGAGAGATATTTATGAGACGTTTTGTATGTTTCTCCACCTGGAGTTTGACTTAGCTGGTTGTGTTGAGTGTACATACGTTTTATCTTGTACAATGGTTGTAAGATATATCTGACTTTGAATGTTTGGATGTTTTAAATAATTATGAAGCAAACCATTTTAGATAGTATTGTTTTAGAAGACCAAAATGTACCACGAAGAATCAGGAATTTGACCTCATCTTGTTCCTCACTTAATAATGTAACCTCAGTTTTGTAGTTGTGGAAGATTTCTTCAGTAATAAAGGCATTCCCAATAAAATTACACCAACATGGCTGCAGGATCCTCTGCCTACACTTCCACGTTCTCCGTGTCTGTTTCTTGAGATGTCACGACAATAAACAAAAATGTGAAGGGCTCTCAATTTTCCCCTCTCTCCGCATTCTGTAGGTCTCATAACAACAAGCTACAGTCTTCTTCAGCCTCTTAGAAAGCATCGCACATTGCTGAAACAAAATGCACTTGCCAAGAATATGGCTTTTCTGAACTGTAACTCTGTGACGGACTCTGCCTCAGCCTGTGTTTGGGATCTGCTCCTCTGACTGTTGGTGCACCCGGCACTGCTGCTTTCACTGAACTGTTGAGGCAGAGCTGCCCTCTGCCCATTTCAGCTCTAAGGGACCTTTTTGGACCTTCATCAGTGGGACTGTACTGAGGAGCGTGAACAACTGAGGCATTTCAGAAGAAAGTTTACCTCGGAGAAAAGACTCTTAAAGGAGCTCTCATATTTCCATGTACTTTATTTTTTTGATCGCAGTCTTTTTATTTTTATTTTTTTTTCTTGTTAAAAATCCCTCAGGCCATCCTTGTGGTCATCATGTCCAAGAAATAGGAAGCTGAATACTGACTGTACAACGGCTGAGTTTTACTGAGCATAATGTATCAAGAGTTTTGTGTCTAAATTCAGATATCATGGTGGAACAACTTTTTTTCTCCCATTTCCACTCATTGTTTAGTCTGAAGTGGCATGAAAGACAGTTGTACTAAATATCTGGACATCAGTAGTCTGCTTGGTTAAACTTCTATAACCTACTTAAAGTATGGTAATAAGCTATTGTAAATGAATTGCTCTGCAGTAGTGACTGACTGAGAAGGATGAAACCATGTATTTGAAGGTTCCTGTCCTGTTTGTAAAAATTTGTCAGATTTTGACTTGATTCCTTTTTCTTTTTTTGTATTACAGCTGAAGAAATATTGATGTATATGGAACTTAATAAAATGGAAAAGACTGATTTCTTCCTCTTGTTTATTTGTGGAAGACATCTCAAAATGTTGAGCGTGTCAGAAGGTTCTGCATGTACATAGCAGCTCAAGAGTTGTAATATAAGGCAGGGAGAGTATAAATATAGATCAAATAAATCATAATAAAAGGTAAAGAATTGATGAAACCTGAGATGTGCTATAGAATAGCTGTCAGTACAGTGATTTATGTTTAAATGAGACTATATAAAATTTTCCATATCAAATGAGAAATGATTAGTCTATTAATCAATTAGTCAACTGACACAAAATGAAATTAAAATAAAATGAATCTAACAATTTTTGATAAACTAATTGTCAAAGTAAAAATGCCCCGCCTTAAAAAAAAAAGAAGATATATAAGGACACTACCATGGGCTTAAGCAATCTTTTTCCCTTTTTTTTCTTTAGTCTTAAAAAATATATCTATAGTTGGTTGAAGTTAAGTTTTGATTTATAAATGTTATTTCCTTGAAAGACAAATAGGTTTAACGTAATTAAAGACCATAAAGTTAAAACCATGTGTTCAGAAAAATAAAAGGCTATTTGCTAAAGCAACTATTAAGAAACTAATTTTATAAAAAATCATTTTAGATTTTTAAAATGAGCATGAAGAAGAGTTGTTTACTTAGATTTGAGACGTGTGTGAACTGTAGACATGCCATCACACTGGAGCCACAATACACCGATCCGGGAACAATTCATCCATCCCTAACGTACAGTGAAAAAGTCACAGACACGGCAAAAAAACTGATCCAGAGTCAGCGTTGTATTTTTTTTTTTTTTTTTAACGGACATTCTCGCGATGTTAATGTGGCGTGACGACATTTCCTGTGCGCTCCGTGATTTTTTCAAACAGTCCAATGAGCGCACGCGGCCGGATGCTTTCGCTCGAACAGCCCAATCAGGAAGCTTTGTTGTAGGAATTTAAAGGTCTGTGCGGCACTTTCCGTGTACCACAACTTCTGTTCCAGCGAAAGGTAAGACCGTGCTAACTGCATAGTAAGCTATATTAAAAAGAATTTAAATTTTCCTTTTTTTAATGTGTGTCGCGTGCTATATTAACAACTTAAGCTAGCTCGCAGTAAGCCTATGTTAATGGATGGTGGACGGTCTGCTTAGTTTGACGTGTTTGTCATTCCCCTTGCTAGAGCATCACGAGGCAGCTCAAAATATATCGGCTAATTTATTTTATTTCTTTTTAGGAATAATCCCACAAAACTTGATTTTTTTTTTCACTGCTGCTGCTTCCTGTCACTTGAAAATGTCTGAGAACCTCGCTCGTCTGAACCAGTTCAAGAACAAAGGCAGAGATGCTAGTGTGAGTTTTTTATTTTATTTTTTTTATCCAAGTTGCATTATCCTCAGGTGTTGGCTCAAGAGTTGTGGTTATAAATGCGGGATTCGTTTTCGTTTGAAATAAATGCAGGAGCTTCGACGCAGGAGAGTGGAGGTGAACGTGGAGCTCCGCAAGGCCAAGAAAGATGACCAGATGTTCAAGAGAAGAAATGTGGCCGCATTTCCTGACGAGGCGACGTCTCCTCTTCAAGAGAGAACCCAAAACTGTCAGGTATACTTTTTTTTTTTCTTTCTTAAAAGCATTATTTTAAACCGAGGAGATCTATATCCAGGAGGTGGAAACTGTCCTGGACATCATCACTAACAAAAGAACACTACTTTAATCCAATATCCACAAATGTAGTACTGTGAAGTAGAGTTTGTTTACCTGGTGTTGACTGAATTTAAATGTTTGGACTCCACCATGATCCAGTAAGTAAGAGAACCCAGTGTAAAGTAAACCCAACAAAATTTAGTTTCAAATTTCAACACTTCCTTTTTTTGATAATCAACAACAGTTAAACACTTAAAACTGGCAGGGTTATTGCAATACTTTGCTTTGTTGTGTTAAGCCATTTATGTTGTGTGTCCCATAATACATTGCTAATGGTATGTAACAATTTACAGGCTGCCAGGCACTGGACAGTCGAAGAGATCGTCGCAGGAGTGAACAGCGGCAACGCTGAGTCCCAGCTCCAGGCTACACAGGCTGCACGGTAATAACAGTTCATTAAAGAACATCGTACATTGAGCTTTACTGGACATTCAAAAACGACTAACTGCTGCCACAATGACTCACTTTTACTGTATTGTCCTGAATGCAGGAAACTGCTCTCTCGTGACAAACATCCTCCCATTGACCAGCTGATCAGTGCCGGTCTGATCCCCAAGTTTGTCGCGTTCCTGGGGCTGATAGACTGTCCCCCAATCCAGTTTGAAGCTTCCTGGGCTCTGACCAACATTGCCTCCGGGACATCTGATCAGACAGCTGCTGTCGTGGAGGGCGGGGCCATTCCTGCCTTCATAAGCCTTGTGACATCCCTCCACCAGCATATCAGCGAGCAAGCAGTCTGGGCCCTTGGAAACATTGCTGGTAATTGACAGAGTATATTTTTGTCTTTAAGGATGGTTGTGACTATTTGATTAGAAGCAAAGGTCATTCTCTCTCTTTTCCCTGTTTAGGTGATGGATCAGCTCTTAGAGACAGGGTCATCAAGCATGGAGCTGTGGCCCCTCTGCTCAGTCTGCTGGCAGTCCCTGACCTGTCTGTGTTTACTGTAAGTGTTTTGTATAAAACTATAAAAGTTTGTTTTGTTTTTGTTTGTTTTGTTTTTGTTTGTTTTTTGCATCATGTAATATCTGATACTTTCTTAAATGGTCAAATTTCAAATTGCTCACCCAACCTACATTTATTCTTCTCATTGACCACTAGGGGGTGCCCCGAGTTAACTAAATGCTGCTCCATGTCAAACTGATTCCTTCCCTTTTTCTCTTGCTTGATTGCTTTGCAGACCAGCTACGTGAGAAATGTCACATGGACACTGTCGAACCTCTGCCGCAACAAGAACCCCTCCCCACCTATGGCTGCAATCCAACAGATCTTACCCGCTCTCATTCGTCTGCTGCACCACGATGACCTGGAGGTGTTGGCTGACGCGTGTTGGGCTGTGTCATACCTGACAGATGGCGCAAATGACCGCATTGAGGTGGTGGTCCAAGCTGGCGTAATTCCCCGCCTGGTGAAGCTGCTTGGCTTTGATGAGCTGCCCGTTGTTGTACGTATGAAGTCTCACTCGTGTTAGTGCTTCTTGTGTGGAGCCTCTGTGCATAACACATATAGTCTGATACACAAGCAATTCCTTGGGTTCTCCCAGGTTTTTAAAATTACCTTTCACCCCTTCCCCAGACCCCTGCGCTGCGTGCTATCGGCAACATTGTGACAGGTACAGATGAGCAGACTCAGGCCGTACTTGATGCCGGGGCCCTGACCATGTTCTCCCGACTGCTGCGCCACAAAAAAGCCAACATCCAGAAAGAGGCAGCCTGGACTGTGTCCAACATCACTGCAGGGAGGGACACCCAAATCCAGGAGGTCATCAATTCAGGCCTAGTCCCATACTTGGTCGATACGCTTGCACGGGTATGTTTTTATTGGTCGGATTTGTTTTACTGGTGGGGGCAAAAATATATTTTCACTTTTACCACACTATTGTCAGTCAGATGCCGTTTTTTATTTCTCTAACTTTCCAAGTCATGTTTATCTTTTTTCTCTCTCTCTCTCTCTGCAGGGTGACTACAAAACTCAGAAAGAGGCTGTGTGGGCTGTTACAAACTTCACCAGCGGGGGCACTGTTCAGCAGGTGATTTACCTTGTTCAAGCCAATGTGATTGAGCCTCTTCTGAATCTACTCTCCACTAAAGACAGCAAAACTATCCTCGTCATCTTGGATGCCATTACCAATATCTTCATGGTGAGTGTGTTGTCATGGTAATAAAATAAGATGTGTGTTAATCGCAATTTTTCCTGATTTTTGTCAGTAGAGCTGGCAGGATGGCTGTGAAATACTTGCGCTGATGTGTGTTTTCCTGTCAGGCTGGGGATAAAATTGGGGAGTCAGACAAGCTGAGTCTAATGATCGAAGAATGTGGTGGACTGGACAAGATTGAGGCGCTGCAGTCTCACGAGAATGAGATGGTGTACAAAGCAGCCCTTAACCTGATTGAGAAATACTTCTCCGAAGAGGTAAGTCTCTCTTTAAGATTTTTGAACTAATTTTAGAATGAACTTTTCTCCCATGACCATGAGTGGGCTTACCGTTTTTATGTTCTTTTTTTAAAGGAGGAGGTGGTGCAGTCGGTGGTCCCAGAAACAACCACTGATGGTTATGCATTCCAGATCAATGAAAACCAAAGCACTTTCAATTTCTAGATACTGTTCTAATACCTCTTCTCTCAGCTCTACTGTACTCTCATTACCACTGTTTGTCTTTTGTTCATGTAATTGTTTTGTTGAGTTCTGCTCTTTCTCTTGTACGTACTGTACATACTGTTTTAAAGTGACTGAAAAAATGTAGATTGTAAATAAAGTTATCTGATCATGTGTGGGGTTTTATTTTATCATGACCAGTGATATCGCACCAGTGCTGTGGTTTGTTATGACTCACAGCGGAAGACGGTAGTGTTACTGTAAACGCTGCATTTACAGTAACTACAGTTACAAGTAGTTTACAATGAATTCCACCATGTTCCTTGCAATGGTGAAAGTCTAAATAAATACTCTTAAGATCTTTTTATATTTATTTATACATATAAAGTGTGGTCTGAAAAGTTTCAGAAGTCTGAGACCATTCGGGAAAGTGAGCTCAGACTTTTGAAACTTTTTTTTTTTGTTCTTGATAAGTGTATTTACTGACATAAGTTCTGCTATGTGACAAGTTAAAGATGAACACTAGTACTGTCTTTTTATTTATTTTTTTTCCCTACAACAATGACCACAAAACCACTGGCCTAAGTCTGACTAACTAACTGGAGTTTATTCTCAACTCAATCTGGTTCAAATCCACTTCTCCAAAATGAAACCTAGCAGCCATGTATTGAGCCAAATTACAAATTTGAACCAGCGGGTGCCATCTTACGTCTGCTCCATTGTAAACCGTTTCTTGTAGATTGATTTTAAGATAAACAGTGTAAATGTGTTTACCTCACCATTGTCAAAACAGAAGATAAAATTATTATCGCCAAGATCATTATACAGAATGGTAAAATCCTGTCTGACTATTTGCTGCTGCAGTTTTAGAGTTCTGTATTTTTGCAACACAACAGAATTTTTTTGTAAAAAGCACAATAAGTGGATGTCGTGTGCATAAATTTTACTTTGTGGATATAATATTTTGCCATTATGAGAACTGTTAATCAGCTGTTTTTT
This sequence comes from Seriola aureovittata, assembly GCF_021018895.1. NCBI lineage: Eukaryota > Metazoa > Chordata > Actinopteri > Carangiformes > Carangidae > Seriola > Seriola aureovittata. The sequence continues at coordinate 21,802,490 of NC_079380.1, read as the reverse complement.
GTTTTTGTTTCTCCTTCTCAATCAGACCATACATTACCTCACAGGTTCCTGGTATTGCTCATACTGGCTCGCAGTCACACCGTTATGACAGATGAATACAATTGTCTGCTGTGAAACGGATCTATGGCAGTAAACTGAATATTATTTTATTTATAAGGAAATAATCAAGAGTACACTATTTTTATGATATATTTTTTTAATTCTGACTTTAATCTCTGAATTCTGACTTTTTTTTTCCTCCAAATTCTGACTTTTTTCTCTGAATTGTGACTTTCTTTCTCTGAATCTTGACTTTAAACCCTGAATTCTGACTTTTTTTCTCTGAATCTTGACTTCAAACCCTGAATTCTGACTTTTTTTTCTCTGCATCGTGACTTGAAACCCTGAATTCTGACTTTTTTTCTCTGCATCGTGACTTTAAACCCTGAATTCTGACTTTTTTTCTCTGCATCGTGACTTTAAACCCTGAATTCTGACTTTTTTCTCTGAATTCTGACTTTAAACCCTGAATTCTGACTTTTTTTCTCTAAATCGTGACTTTAAACCCTGAATTCTGACTTTTTTTTCTCTGAATTCTGACTTTCTTTCTCTGAATTGTGACTTTAAACCCTGAATTCTGACTTTTTTCTCTGAATTCTGACTTTCTTTCTCTGAATCGTGACTTTAAACTCTGAACTCTGACTTTCTTTCTCTGAATCGTGACTTTAAACTCTGAATTCTGACTTTAAACCCTGAATCCTGACTTTTTTTTCTCCGAATTGTGACTTTCTTTCTCTGAATTCTGACTTTAAACCCTGAATTCTGACTTTCTTTCTCTGAATTCTGACTTTTTTTCTCTGAATCGTGACTTTAAACTCTGAATTGACTGTTTTAAAAAAAAAAAAAAAGAAAAAGTCACATGTGCGATCCTCTTCCTTAACCCTCCTCTTCCTCATAAATGAAGTAAATATGATGGTGGAAGGGAGCCTACAGATCTATTGATTGCAGCTACCCCCCTGTAAAAAGTCATAAATTACCATAGACTCGGGGAGCTGTACTTATTTATCCCATCAAAGTAAAAACCCGAGGATCAGGACACATCACCGAGGACAACACTGGGACCTGTGTGTGTGTGTGTGTGTGTGTGTGTGTGTGTGTGTGTGAATTACAGTTAGGTGCCACATGTTGGAGAAATGTTTCACTCCCCCCAATGTGTGCTGTCGTCACTGGTCAGCTCCTACCAGCAGCCTCCTGAGGTGGGATCTAAAACTGGAGGGCTCCACAGTTCAACTCTCGCCGAGCGGAGAGGAGGACTCAGTCCGAGGCAGAGGCTCCTTCCGAAGATGTGAAGATAAACGCCGCGTTACAAGCGCCGCAGCTCGTTCAGACGTTTCACCGGGGACAAGTCTTTTTTTTTTTTTTTTTTTTTTTTTTTTAATTAGTAAATGCACTTTGCAGCAGTGCTACACCCGCGATTTTCTTTTCTCTTTTTTTTTTTTTTCTTCGCATTTGTGAGCGATCGCTATGGCAGTTCAGTCCACATCCGGGCCACAATGCCTTGACTCCATTATTGTCTAAAACTGGCGGAGTGGTTGATAAACCTTGTTATATTTCACATTTAGCGACACATTTTTTATTCCGTGCAGTGAAGTCCGGAACCAAGAGGAGATGTCTAACCAAGGAGTTCGGCGGAATGGCCCGGTGAAGCTGCGACTAACAGGTAGCTAGCAACGCTTTTAAATCCCCAAGTATATTCCCCCACACACTAGCTAGGAAGGCTCGGTGTATTTGTTGGATGGGAACAGTTCCCATGGGCCATGGAGTTGGCTTGCCGCCGGTTCCTTTTTCCTGTGATTTTTTTTTTTTTACGATTTTGAGAACAGCTATATTGTATTTAAAATATGTGTTTTTTTTTTCCCCCCCCCAGAGTATTAGCTAACAGTGGGGAAACTGGCCCGGTAGACCAGTAGATAAGGTTGAATTTGGATATTACTGTTCTTGGAAATAGACACAACCTTGTGATTGTCGCCAGCAACCACCACCACCAGCCATAACACGGGTCCCGGAGTAACGTAGCTGTGCGTTGTGTTGCCCTGCCATTTGAGTTGGTTGTGGCTTCAAGAAAAAAACCGATATGAGGGACTATGTTTTACACGTCTTCTCTCCGACCTATCCTATTAAATGTAAATATTTGCAGCGCAGGAGTGTTTCCAAACACTGCTTAACAAACTGCTCTGCTGACAAGAAGACGGGCTCACGTAAAGTTGGCTAGCTGACGTTAGCCTAGCCAACACAAGGCTGCCAGTTGGCTATAATCAAGCCTTTATGCCAGAACAAACCTCGGTTGAGATGACAGGCAGCTCCACAGGTCACAAGAGTCTGCAACTGCCACTGAACAGTGAGCAGTGTCCCTTAACGGCCCCCCCCCCCCCCCCCCCCCCCCGACAGACAGCTGCCTCCTTTGTTTGTTACTGGCGTTAAAACAGGTCACCATTAAGTTGTATCCATGCAGTATTAGTTCAGCCTCAACTAATGAGCGCTTCATACATTCTCCACTGTGAAACACTTGAAGCTGGGTCTTTTTCAGCCTGAGTAATTTGTTGTTAAGTAACATACAGTTGTGCAGGTCTGTTTGGACACCACCACCACCACCCCCCCCCCCTTCCTCCTCTCCATCTCTCCCTGAGCTGTTTGGTTTGTGCCTTTTCAACATAAACAGCAAAAAAAAAAAAAAAAAAAAAAGGTTTACATGAGTGCACACTGTTTTGACTGGGAGACGCGCCTGACAGCTGCCACCTTTGATGTACGTCCAGGATCTGACCTGAATCAAATTCCGGGGGCCGTCTATTTCTATCAGGATGGGCCAAATTAAATATTTAAGCTGGTGCAGTTTCTGATAGGAATAAGTGGAGACAAGAGGGAGGGATCTCGATGAGAAGGATTTAATGAGCTGCGGATGCAAGGTGGCCAAGGACAGCAAGCCTTCGGCAAACATTTTACACAGGTGTTGTATATCACAGTTCAACACATAATGAGAAGGGGTTTGAGCAAAGATTAAATATCCATCGTTCATAAAATGATATATATGATAAGGGCATGTAGACACCTTTGACATCGGGCACTTTTAGCTTACTTTTGTTCTGTAATAGTTCTCGCAGAGGAAATTTTTTCTCAGACTTGTTTAGAGCATTTTGCAGTGTAACATTTGAATTGTTGTGACAGTTTGAATTGTGTTCACCATGAAATAACCTTTTTTTATTAAGACACGAACCTGTTGCAGGCAAACAAGTCATTGTAGTTCTTGACACTGGGTAAAATTTCCAGCCCGCTGACCTTACTTTATTTATCGTCCGCTGATGTCCCTCAGAGACGTGTCACCACGAAATCTGTCTGTACGTGACTTGGATTGTGAAATCTAGACGGGTCCATTAGGTCGTGAATTAGTTTGTCACCGCGGTTTTGAGATGAACCGCAGTGGTCTCCTGGTGGAATGCTAAGAATGCGAGTTCACTGTGAAAAAATGGCGAGAGCAGGATCTCGCAGACCACCTCTCCTCCTGATGCTGAGTGACACTGCACACCCCTCCCAGACCAAATATAATCCCTGTTGGGGAACAATAGAAATCCATCACTCCATTAAAAACTTCCAACTTGTTCACGATTCAATCTGAATGTCTTTCAGTGTACGTTTTTAAAAAATTTTTTTTTCCAGAATCAGAATTATGTAATATCGTGCCATGCCATCCACATGGTCAGCTCGCTCCTGTAGCTGAGCTCAGTGCGTCCAGCTTGGAAAACAGTGCGAAGCAGAGCTCGGAGCCGGAGAGGAAGCTGTATAGTAAAGGCAGCCGCCTGGCGGTCGAGCCAAAGTGCTCACTTTTAACATAGAGGCTTCACTACATACTCTCATTACGTGTTTCTTTGTGTAGCTCTGCACAGCTGTGTATACTAGGTTGATTATATTGCTGTTTGGGGAGTAACGGGCCCAGAGAGTGTCATTGCGACATTGTAGTTGCATGTTGTCATCTGTAGTCGAGCTGAATTTTGACACATAGCTGCCGATGAATTTGTTTCCAGGCAGGTTGTGAATGATGAGTTGCTACATTTAAACAGGCCTGTAGCTGTTTGTGCTGTAGGCGTCTCTCCTTGCTGACAACCCCCCTGTCCATTTGAACCAGATGTTGCAGATGTTTGCCAGCTATTAAACTGGAAAAATATGGCAAGCAAGCTGCTAAAACTAACACTTGGGGTGAGAATTGCCCCCTGACTACACGGGACAGGTTTCCATTATACTCCTACAGCTGATCACTCCTAAATTATGTGACACACAAACACAGATAATGGCATTACATGCATGATCCACCGAGTCATAAATTACATCATTAAGTCATGGCTCATTGCTCGGTCTGATCATTCTTAAATCCTGTCATGCAGACATAGCTCATGGCATAATTTGCACCACTTTTCCATGCAGCCGTAAATTTGATGACATGCAGCTGAACGCAAAGTCACAGAGTTCGATTGAGACAGAAAAGAGATTGCGTCCGTCCGATTCGTCACAAACTGTAATCACACATCGCATAGTCAACGATGCTCCGTCTTTGCCTTTTTTTTTTTTTTTTTTGAATGCATTTTCTGCCCAGAGAGACGTGAAGCAGCGCAATAAACGAAGTGCTGTTTGTTTGATATTCTGGTCTGATTCAGATTCTTGACGTTTATTGCCGTTTTTTTGTCTTAGCTGCGAGTTTACATATGACTTGTTAAAGCATATGGTTTGCTCATCTGAATTCTTTGGCGCGCGGCAGACTAGCGAAGAGAGCTATCTCAGTGGGATTCCCTAGAATTCTCCATTCGCATTCCCACCTCTTCCTCTCTGAGTCACTCCTGTTCTTTCCGACTGTAAGCTTCTTCCCCCTCAGACCAAGTCCAAAGCATATTTCACTCCCACCCTTACTAACTGAGCTTCCTCCGTGCTTTCTGATCCTCTGTTTGTGTGATGCTCTCTCTCTCTCTGTAGGTGTAGCTTTTGCATCTTTTCATTTCACTGCGAACGATCAGGATTTGACAGTGCTGCGGCCGACTCCACTGATAGAGAGAGAGTTGTATTATTTGCGATAAAATTGTTGGAAAACTTCCCTGCTCTGCTCCCTTGTAAGACGACTGACAGTTGAATGGACACAGATGCTGCCTGAGAATCAAACAGACTTATTTTAAAGATGCGACCAAAGCCCTGGGGTTTCACACTGGCCCACTGTGTGGCTTTTGAGTGAAAGGCTAAGGTCTCGCTTTTTTTTTTTTTTTTTTTTCAATGCAGCTCGGTCCGACTTTAGTCTACAGATGGGGGGTCTTTGGATGTTGGATAGTTGGAAGAAGAAAAGCCCCACAGCTGGGCACAGATGGGGCTGTGGAGGCACAGGACCTGATGATCAAGAGAGTTTTAATGTGGTCTGAACTGGCACTTTGTACATTCATGTGGTCTCAGTCAGAGCCATTTTACAGAGTGGCTGTATGGAAGTGATTTGGGTTCATCTGGGTGTTCAGACAGGATACATTGTAAATACACAGTGATTAGCTGCATGTGGTGAACTGTTGAGTCTACTGGCCCATCATGGACATGCATTTTGAGCAAACATTTCCACATTTTGCTTTAACAAGATGTAAAAGAAAACAAAATAATGGCGGCTAAAGACCAGGAAAAAAAAAAAAAAATGTGGTGTGGGAATCAAAAAGGGAACGTAACAAGCAATTATTGCATATCATTTGTAGACGTTTTCCTTCCCCCTGCTGAGAGCCTCCCATAATTTTAAATTGTTCCATCAATTAATTGACTGGCTGGGGTTGGCTTTCCTGTTGGTTCAGCTGCTCTTCAATGAGGACAAAGCCTTTTGCGGTTGCTTTACCCTCAACCGCCGCCAGCAAACGGCCCGGAGGAGACCAGATGTAGCAGGGGGAGAGAGAGTGGGCAGCTTCGTAGAGAGGAAGTGCTCCCCAGACCCAAACACTTGTCCAAACGTCACCCCTGACAGGTGGGGAGCAGAACAGTCCAGAAACCCCCTTTTGAGGTTCCCCTGTAACAATAAAGTGAAGAATTGCAGTCATATTACTCAGCAGGACATGAGGCGTCTTGTGTGTTGGTTGTGTCGCTGGGTGGCTTACAGCTCTATCCTGTCACTGTATTATAACAGCGTGCCATGGGTTAGATTAGTGGGCGGCATGTGTGGTTTGGGGAGACGTTCTCTTCCTGCTGAGGAGAGCATCAACACTTCAGAATGACCGCTTTGTAACATTAACAACAGATAATATTTTCCTGGATCCGCACACCCTGTTTCATTTGGAGCCCGAAAGGACAGAGAAAGTTACCAACCATGTTCTCTGTTTATACTTGACTGTCCTACATCAGTGGTTCCCAACCAGGGCTACTTGTAGCTCGGGGGTACTCCTGCAGGGAACTGCAGCGGGTACATACAAAGACTTTTCCTCACTTTTTGATTTCAAAAATACGGTACGTCTACATATCGAGTCAGCTGTAACACCTGAACATTATGTGTTGCACCTGCTTGAAAACTAGTTCTGCTAAAAGCTAAAAGTAATAGATAAATGGTTGAAATGGTTAGCTAAAATTTGAATACAAACTCAACCAAACCAACCTAAACACTGGCGGTTCAACTGTAATATCCACCTTTTTTATATATGGGATGTTCTATGTATTGTAGTAGGGAATCCAACGGGGCAACTTGTTGTCACCAGAGCACCTGTAGCACTGGTCTCCAGCCCGTGTGGTGTCTCACACATGCAGGTGTACTTCTCTCAAGGTAGATCATTGTGCGGGTTTCCACCCTCCTGGTCGAGAGAAGGAAGATCGTCCTCTTTTTATTTCCACGTCTTTGATTTATGGAGTCAATATGCAGGAAGTCATGGTTAATTACAGTTCATAAAGAATTTAAATGTGTGTGCGGTGTACTCAGCCAGGATGAGTCATATGATTTAAAAACATTTATTTATTTATTTTTTTACATCTCAGTTCAGGATCTACAGACTGTGTCACTCAGTAAGCATGCACCGGTCGTGTGCCTTCTGCGTCGCCCTGTCAGGGGGAAAGAGTGCAGGGAGCGAGAGTGTCTCTTTGGCCTTGGAGAAGTGCTAATCCTCCTGGGTGGTTTGGGAAAGACCTTCTTCAAAGGCCTGCACTGTTAACCTGGCTGTGGTGGTTAATGGGTCAGAATTGGATTAGTGGCGAGTGTGAGGGAGGGGAGCTCCAGCGAGAACTAAACTGATTTTATTGTCCGCAGGCTCTTCTCCTATCATTCCCGCCTGGCTGTTCTCCATGCTGTCTCCTCCACTGCCCTCGCCCCTCGATTTCTTGCCTATTTCCCAAACTAGTGCTCCCTTTGAAGTTAGGGACTGCACTTCAGGGTGTTTTTTTTATTTTATCAGGGGCGGCCGCATGCATATCCAATGTCGGTCTAGAACCCTGTTTAACTTTAGATGCCCTTAGTTTTCTGCAGCCTATACCGAAGAGGAGTAGACATTTTCATTGATTGCTTTTGTCCTTCATGTGGCTGTTTTTAATGTTTATATTTATGTATTTGTATTTTTTTTTATTTGCTGCTGTTTTGTTGTTTGTATCGTTCTTTTTTAAATATTACACTGGTGAAATGAACTTTTTTGTTTCAGCTTTTACAAAGCATGACAAAGGGCAAGCACGAGATATCGGCCTCATGATTGGAGGCTGTTCTGATCAAAGCTTTTTTTTTTACCGCAGCTTCAGTCACATATCAATAGTAGAGAACGGCCTTGCTTTATAGGCATAGATTCCTCGATTGCAAGAGCTTCTAGTTCCTGAAATGAATGCAACGGAGGATGGAGCAGCCCCTTTGCGATGTGTTTATTGTGGAAATTCATACTGAAATGGTGATGAATTCAATACATCAGCTCCTCTAGTAAAGCCTCACCACATCAAATTCATTACTTGTCTCACAGCATCTGCGGCTTTCGTGCTGTCAAGAGAGAAAAGTGTGGTGGTCCGCCATCACACCCGTGCCCAGCTCACAATGGCGTGCCAGTACAACAGAGCCATTTTTCTCTAATCATTACACTGGTCAATGTTCAACTCCTCCGTGGAAGGTGAAGGCCTTGTGGTTGTGATTTAAGCTGTGGCGTTAAGCCTTTTTTCGCTCCTTCATTTGTTTGTAGGGATGTCTGTGATTATTATCATCTCTCTGCAGTGTGCCCAGGTGAGATCACTCAGCAAGTTTGCGCAAAGTCTCATTAGCTCTTACAAATATCCACACATGCAAAGGGTGCTTTCACTTTCCCCCTAGAAAGGGTGGTGGAGGCAGGGTGGCCAGAGGGTTCCTGCCCAGCTTTTTGATGAAGGAGGGTAACCTGAGATTAATTCTTCAACGTGCCGGCTCTGCTTTAAACCTGGATGGACACGGGTTGATACGATTAACTCTGACTAACCTCAAGCAGATGGGGGTCTCTCAAATCTCCAGCGTTACTGGCTAGAGGGTGTACGGGGGGGGGGGTGTTTGGTGCAAAAGCCGCAAGACGCCAACAGCTGACTGGAGGCGTCTGTCCGTGCCTCGGCCTGACGTTTGAGCCCCTTCAGTCCTCTGAGGAGACGGGATCAGAAGAGAGATGTTTATATTCACACCGGATCACATTTCAAATGGCATCTCTGCTGAAGTTGTACAAATACACCACAGAATTCCTGTGCAGTAAAAAAAAAAATACTGCGTATACATAGAGAACCAAATGTGATATTTAAACAATGAGGTTTTTTTTTTTGCTCCTTTACTCTCTTGCTTTAGATTTTTAAAGATCCTAAATTATGTACAGAGACTGCGAGGTTCTCGCTACTCATTGTCTATGTGTGATGACTCTTGAGATCTACCTGTGTGATAAGAGTTTGTGGTTTGTTTCACGGGAAATTCATACTGAAACTAACCTTGAAAAACCAAGACTGGGAGTGCCGAATGCCTGATGATTCAGCTCTCAGGCAGATGTTACAGAAACTGTAGTCACTCATGTTGGGAATGTTCAGAGATGTAGCCTAATATTTACTCTCGCAAACCTTATTATTACAGGCTAAGCAGTTGATGTACGAATTCACGTCCAGAGCTTGAGGCTGAAAAAGTCTTTTCAAGTTGATGACTTGTTGTAAGACGAGCCAGAAGTTACTTCCACCTTGGTTTCCCATGAATGAATGAAATTGTTGTTTGGATAAATTAATAAACTGAGCCCAGGCTTGTGATAGTCACATGTAACATTCTCCGCACATCAACACATTTTTATTTATTTATTTTTTTTTCTTCTTCTCAATTTGAAACTCGTAGCTCATCTTTAAGGACCGTGATTTCATATTTGACGTCTTTTTTAAAAACACGGCTTCATATTTGACAAACCAGACTGTGAGAGGTGATTTCATTGAAGCGTGGCTAAATTTGGCTCAGACATGACAACACATGTCCCGTAGACACGTGTCATCTAATTTAAACACGACTTGTAGCACATAGTAAAAGTTGTTTACGGCGCGCACCTGCACACGGGCGGCGTCTGGTCCGTGGCTTTAGATCAAGAGACCACCGTTGTTTTCTCAGTGAGAAGACTAGTTCATATAGATAATTACTGAGTGGTGAACACCTTACGTCACGAAGAAATGAGGCAGGGCTTTAGTAGGTGGTTGCGCAGTGCTTTCATCTACGATTACGACATGATTACTGTCCTGATTGTTAAAAGCGGCTGAGGGGCCTCTGTCCAACACATTCATTGGCAAAGTAGATGGTAGAGAAGGAAAAATATGGCCGGGTGGTAATGATGTAATCCTGCTCCCAGATGAAGCTGAGAAATCATTCTTAGAAACTCAACCTCCCCAGGATTTTTTTTTTTTTTTTTTTTTGGGGGGGGGGGACCAAAGTGGAGAAGCAAAGCAGTATTTCTGGCAATTAACGCAGCAGTGTGGTGGTCCTCAACGTCTGCTAAACAGGTTGGTACCATCCACACTCTCTCCACCACTGCAGCTTCGGTCTCCAGGCCTCTCCTCTACTCTCCTCCATTACATCAGATGAGGAAGGGGGGGGGGGCAAAGGAGCCAAGAAGCTAGGGGAGCCGTGCAGCCACTCACAACAGCTCGGGTCCTGGCCAACAGCAGTGCAAGCTTGCAGAAGCGTGAGCTGTGCTCTGCTCTGCTCTGCTCACTGTTTTGACTTCTCACTTAGCGGCAGCAGTGATGGTACTGTGGAAGACTTTACTCGCCTGGATGACTCTCTGTTAGGCACATTGTATCACACGGAGTGGAAAGAGAGAGTGATGTACTATGCAGGGGTAACAAGAATGCCACTAAAAATTGCCATTGTGGCATGGTTTCCCACTATTTGGAGCTGAAAATAGTCGGGGTGGACTCCTCTATTATGCAATTACAGTGGACTGTATCACGGAGGGAAAAGGTGACGTGAGATGGATGAAATGTTCTTACACTAAGAAGGTTGCCAGCCTCTTTCCTCTCACGTGTGGTTGTGTGTGTGGTGAGTTTCCCCATGTAGTCAAACAGGTTTTTGCAAAAAGAAGATAAGACCTTGACTTGAGTTGTACATCTCTAATCTACACCTTTTGTCCTCGTTCAAACACTGGTTTAGCTGGAACACAATCTTGGGTCAACATCAGTGTTTCCCACAGGTCGTCAGTTTACTTTGGTGTTGACGTTTCACTTGTTTCATGTGGTTTTTCTTGGCTTGAAAGGCTGTTACGTTTGCGTCTCGGGCTCCAACTGATGGCTGTTTTAATTAGCAAACTGCTGATTTTCATCTAATCGATTAATTGTTTTGTCTATAGAATAACAGAAGGTAATGAAAACCACCTGTTACAGTTTACCACAGACCACGGCGACATCGTTTGTCTGACCAACAGTGTGAAATTCAAAGATATTCAGTTCAGTTTCACAAAGAAACTAAAACAATTATTTGATTGAAGTAGTTGCTGATTAAACGACTAAATGATTGATCGACTAATTGTTGCCACTCACTTTGCATCTGATTTAAGGCTGATGCGACTAACAATTATTTTCATTATCAATATAATTTGTACATTATTTTCTTGATTATTCGATTGGTCTATAAAATGACATTTTCCCAGTGCTGAAAGTGACGTTTTCAAACGCTTGTCATTTCTGATCAACAGTCCAAAACTAAAACATCTTCAGTTTACTGTCGTAAAAGGAAAACAGAAAATATTCACATTCGAGAAGCTGGAATCAGAAAGTGTATTTATTTATTTACATATCTCATAGACTCAAAATGCTTAATCTATTATCAAAGTAATCACCAATTAATTTTCTGCCAATTAAATCATTGATTCATTGACTCATTGTGCAGCTCTAAAAAAGTTTGTCCTCAATCATGACCGGCCTGTCCATTCACTTTTTGTTGGCACAGATGCGTCACACACACACACACACACACACACACACACACACACACACACACACACACACACACACACACACACACAATTACTTACATTCATTGTCCATGTAGTTACAGTCGTCCTTCACCTGGCAGCAGCATTCATTCTTAATCGTTTTAAAGAAAGGGGGGGGGAAGCTGTGCTGGTTACACCCGCCTGCGTTACGCATCGCAGCTCCTAAAATAAGTTCAAAACAAAACTCAACTTCCTGCCCATTTCTTTATCTTGGCTGTTTGCCCAAACATTAACAATGTCTACCAGTCGCTGGGCTTTAATGCTGCATCATTTTTCTAACCGCAGCACATCATTTAGATATAATACCACCTGGCAGAACAGGTCTCTGCTTCCTCTGAGTGTCTCCACCAGTTTCACCAGATCGCTCATCACTTTTCCAGCAGGAGCTGAGCGTGATGTATAATGATATATGGCCTCTCTTAGTCATGGCCTTTTATCCTTTTTATGAAGAGAAGCTATGGGGGATTTATTATGTCTTGTGTCTTTTCTTTCCTCTAATTCCTCTTTTCTTTTTTTTCTTCTTTTTTTACGTGTCTGGTCACAGTGATTTGGTGCAACAGATGTCCCCAGACATCCTTTTCCTCAAGTGTGTAACAGGAGTCCTGGGAATCTAAATGTTCTGTGTTTGCTTTGTGGTGTTTAATGCACGTCACAGGGACTATGAGTTTCTTAATACATTTCACTGCTGGTTTCCTCTCCACTCCTCAATTGTTGACAGGATTGTTCTTTCCCCTCCTCGCTCGGGGCACGTGTGAAATGGAGATGGAGCATGTCTTTGAATGCCTCTGTAATTTTTCGAAACTTCGGAGGAGGGGATCAAGACCTTTTTCCCCTATTTCTTTTTATTTTTTATTTTTTGTGAAGTGTTCCTTTCTGTTTTCCTCTCAGTATAAATTGATGCAGGGGGAGATTTTGTTACTCTTTTTCCTTTCTAATTTTCTAAATCTTGGAAATTGCAGGTCTGTTTAGAGGCATTAGAAGATTTTCCTGGCACTTAGTAGTTCCATGATCACTTTGCTACCAACGACTCTAATATCTGTAATATGTGACCAGAAGAAGTCTTATCAGATTTACATATTACATAAGTGGATTTGCTATGATTTAAAAAATCTGCCAGAGCTGAGATATTTCCCAGTGCCTACAAGTCAGTTTGCTTTAACCACATTTCCACAGTTAGCCTGCACCCCATGAAGAGTTGGACCCAGTTCCTGAAATTCTACCCTGCTTCCTCACTCTATTCTGCCTGACTCCAGTTAAGAGCTAAAGTTAAGTGGTGTAGCCAGGTCTTTAAAAAGTAACCCACTTTTGTCATGAGCAGGGCAGCGCAGAATGCACTCGGTGAATGGGTGCTGTGGTTGACTCTGTGGCACTGGACCGAACCGTAAAGCGGGGCTTATTTTAGAGCTTGTCTGGTATCAGCTCTTGAACGACAATGAGGTTTTTGTTTTTTGTTTTTTTTGTTGTTGCCGCTGCTGCTGCTGCAGACACACTCGCTTACATTACATCTTACATGTGTCCGAATGTGGAAGCAAATATTTAATCAGTTGGAAGTTTTGTTGAGTGCGAGATCCCGACGATGGCAGTCGGTCACTCTTGTTATTTGAGGGCAAAAACCTTTTTTGAGATACTCAGGAACTAAACCCGTGGTTGTTAAGATGACCAGTTCCCATATTTTCCATCAGACTTCCTGGAAAGCTAGCTGATATTCACCAGTAAATTAAGAAGACCTTCTAGGAAACGTTGATGGATGGTGATGTCTGTTTTTCATTCACCTACCACATCATTTCCAACAACTTTTTTTTTTTTTTTTTTCCTCAAAAACCTGAGAATAACAAGCAGGTATTTAAGAACTGTTGCAACTTTCTTGGAAATAACTTAGTAATTCACAACTTAAATACCAAATAATTTCTAGGAAATTATGAGGAAAGCTTCAAGGAAAGGGCTGCCGGTCGTTGATTGGTCAAGAACAGACTGTGCAGCAAATACAGTTCACGTACATCAGCCACAAAACAGGTGCTCTTCCTTGACGAGGGGCCAAAATTAATTTTTGTCTTTTGTAGTTGGAAAGTTGTCGTATGAACTGAATGAAAAAAGATAATTGCTAAGAGATTGCTAAAAGTCTCATCACAGTTACGCACCAAAGCAGAATTAAATAACTGACCAGTTTTTCCACGTCTGCATTTGTCTTTTATTTTTAATTAACAACAAAAAAAATAAAAAATTAAACGTATTCTCCAATAGATACAACAACATTTGCGTTTCAAACAGTGTTTTCATCCGTCGTCTAGTTTTCGAGGTTCTTCCGATGTTGTGGAAATTCAAACAGGAACTTGTAGAGGGACTTTTAGTCCCTAAGGTTAGTTCATCAGGAACTAAAAAGGACTACTGGTCAGTTGCTGAGTTGGTTCAGTTCAAAATGAACTTGGACTTATTCCCAATGAACTGCGCCTTATTTCCTTCCTGTGTTAGACTGAATGGCTCCATGTCTGTGAGGTTGCCATGCGTAGAAGCTTCAGCACCCAGCTAATATCAGCCGCCCTCCACTGCAGCCTCAGTGACGGCGGCTTACAGAGGCAGCGTTCAAGACCAAACATTACCCAACGTACTGTCAGAGGAGATTGATTAGGAGAGATTAGCAAGAGACGGCGAAAGAACAGGTTCACCGGCACAACCCATCAGCACTTGTCAGTCATAACTCAGACTTCTTCATCTCTGTTTTTGTCCCTCCCTTTAGGTTTTTAAGTCCCACAGAGGTTGGGGAGGAGTGGAGAGGGGAAAAGGAAGCCTTTTGTTTATGGAAGAACAATGCTGCGCATGAGAGTACACGGTCCTGGGCCTGGAGTCAAAACAGGGCAGACAAACAAACAGGCAGACAGGCAGAGGAAAGGTTGGGGGCTGGGAGAGTTGTGGGAGGAGGTGGGGGAGTACTGTTCCCTGAAGATGTGTCAGACTGTCTGGCGGGGTTGGGTCAGTGCACTGGACTGGAGGAACCAGGTGGACAGGAAGCGAGGTTCAGATTGGGGTCAACCTGAGCTAGTAGGCCTGAAGAGATTTGTTTAGGTTCTCAGACGGCTGGGATTCCATGCAACCAAGAGAACGGCTGATATTTTGAAATGCCTCCTCTCTCCCTCTTCCTCTTATTAGGCTGTGTTTCCACACGGTTCTGACTGAGGACAGGGATGGGAATGGTGCAATATGACCGGGCGGTCGTCTCTGTTCCCACACCCCCATTTCCTCCACCTCATAGACTCCAGTGTGATGGTTAACCGCAGAGCATCAGACTCGAGGCAGTGTGAACCCTCTTTTCCCCACACTGCTCTTTTCTTTTCCCATGCTTCTTTGTGTTGGTGTGTGACTTGTTAAAATATATCGGTTGACGACAGACGAAAGTAGATTCCCGGTTTTTCATCTTTTCTCTCGACCGGCGATTGCTGCCATGGTGACACCCTCCCCCCCCTCCCCTCCTCTCCCCTCCACTAGACGTCACGTGACCTACCCCTCCCCAGGTGTTTGGCTTGAGTCTGGTGAACTTCATTGATTCGCCTGCACAGTGGGGCTCTTTGTGTCCCAGCCTGTGAGAAACTCGGCCCATCCTCTCCCCACAGGTGGAACTTTAACTTCACCCCAAGGTCTCGGTCTCTGCCCGCACAGAGCTGCTGTTGCCACTCGGAGGAATTAGTTTATGAAGGGACAGACAGGCCCCGGCAAAAAAAAGGAACGAGCTAAGCAAATCTGAGCTCATAATCAGTTGTATGTGGTGTTTGCTTAGCCCTCTCTGCTGTCCTCGGGGAGGCAGCCCTGTTTGGGCTGTAATGTGGAAAGCCATTATGTGACTAATAAGCTGCAGTCAGCCGGGCAGCTACCGAGAGCATACGCACAACACCCCTGCTCCTTATGTGAGCCACCAGGTTATATTTCCACTTAGTCACTGACAAATTTGCCAGGTATTTGTTCCTTCCTGTGGTAATGTGTGAGGCTGTAGGTGGTTGTTAGGTGATGCTATATATATTTTTTACTTTTGAAACGATGCTTTGATGCAATCACACCCTCAAATTCCTTACACGTCTACATTGGTCTAGTTTCAAAATAACAATACTCGTGTAGCGCCTTTCAGCCTAAAAGGTTTTGCTCATTTATCAGATGGAGGGAATTGTATATGATCCCTGTTCCTGCTCAAAAGTGTCGTGTGGAGGAGCCCGTGATGGAGAGGTGGGCCTCGGTGAAGCCATCGTTCGAATGGAGCTGTTAAACTTATTACTCACAGCGAACGCGCTCAGGCGCCTGTGTGTTTGACTGATGTTGTGTTGTATGGACGGCCTCCTACAAAACCAGCTGGCGGTGAAAAACTGTGCGCTGACTTGTCCGTTCTGGTGTAAGTGATTTGCTGCAGTGGAGAAAAAAACAAACAAAAAAAAAAGGCCTCCGATACACTTTTTCTCGTTGATTGTCATTTTTAAACGGCTGCACCCGTCTCCTGCTGTGAATCTCTCGGTGGCGCTCATCCTGTCTGTCTCTCTGCGGGGGTGTCTCTAACCCCCCCCCCCCTTCCAGCATCACCCCTCCCTCAGCCCCATCAGTCAGCGCTGCAGTCCCTGGCTGTGTGAGGCGGTGCGACCGGAATGAGAAACACAGGCGACACAGAGAAACCCTTCTCTCAGCTTTGCCTCGATACTTGCCGTCGCTATGACAACGGAGGATTTTAGATGGGCCGAGATGCACAGGGGTTATGTGATGCTTTTCCGGAGTGAGTGTCTTGTGTGTCTTGTGAAAGTTAGAATGCGTTGAGTGGTAACAAGACCCTCGTCTCATGGTTCAGTCCTATATGTGATGCAGACTTGGCTGTTTTAAACGCTCGTGATATGACACAAGATCTGCCTGAAAATATAATCTTCTAACGCTTAAACTGTGTACAAATGCAAATAACGAATGACTCAAATAACAATATACATCAAGCAAATCTAAAATGAAAACTTCATCGATTAGTCGATTGGCAGAATATTAATCGGCAACTGTATTTTGATAGTCGAGTAATCACTTCGAGATATCTCTCTGGTTTTACCTTTTTATTCTAACACGTATATGATGGAAACATGATCTTAGACTCTGATGAATCATAAAGGGTATTTTTCAATGTTGTCTGACATTTTATTGACAAAGCGATTTATCAATTAATCGAGAAACTTAAGTGGCAGATTATTCAATAATGAAAGTTATTAATTGTTCTAGATAAGAATCTCATTGTTCAGATATTGAGGAAAACGCGCTGGAGTTTCTTTCCCAAACACCTTCAGCTGTCCAGGCCAACACCCCAATAAAACATGTTCAGAGAAGCAGCTTTTATATTTCCCACCAAGGACAAGAACATAACTGCCAAACATCCGTAAGATTTGGATGATATAGCAGTCCATTTTTGAGTTTATGATGTACATTGTCCCATTCTTCACATTTTTTCTTTCGTGAAATATTGTGCTATAATATGTTTTTGCTCCCCTGTAACTGTCTTTCTCTTTCAGAAATGTTTACAGGCTCGGGGAGAGGTTTTATTTTGGGGACAGTATAATATCCACCCACCAACACACCTTTGAGGAATGAGGACATTAATCCTGTGTAGTTCTTTTCACTCTTCTTCTTCCTGTTTTTCAGTTCTGATTCAGCTCTGAATTGGTCTCACCCCTCACCCTTTATTAACACTGGCAACTCATTCCAGTTTTTGTTTTTTTTTACTGAATATTGCCACTCCCTTAAAAAAAAACTCTGTGTACAGTGCAGCCATGGAACAATAATGATGTGATTGTAGCTGGCATCTGAAACGAGCTTTTTAATGTTTCCAGTTTTCCCATCATTTTTTATTTTTTTTTATTTTAAATCTCAGGGTCGTGTGTATGTCTCACATCACATTGTGAGGGTTGACTCGGTGTGTGTGTGTGTGTGTGTGTGTGTGTGTGTGTGTTTGCTGACGTATGTGTCTCTCCTCCATCTTTATGTACAAGGAGAAAGAGAGGGAGCACATAATTACATTTGTGTGTGTGTGTGTGTGTGTGTGTGTGTGTGTGTGTGTGAGCATGAGAAAGCCAGTCCGGGGTGACCAATAAAACAACAGATTTACGACACTGCCCTGTAGGTGCAAGCTCGCCCACTTCCTTTTCTTGGGAAAGGCTTCTGTCATCAGGACTCCATTTCCCATAACAGCATCAATTTTGGGGGATTTCTTTGAGCAGGCGGGTAAAGAGGCAACAGCATATAATGGCCTGTTGTGTGTGTTGGGCCATTTAGCTACTAATGATAGATCCCTGAGTATATTAAAAAAAGACATACATTTAATTTTTGAATCATTGGATTAAAATATTAAGCTTCTCTGTTCATTGTCTCTCTCCCCGCACTCCCTTGCCTGCCTGCCCTACATTCAGACCCCCCCCCCCCCCCAACACGCTACTCCTTTTGTTTTTGTTTATTTATTTGATTTCTTTTCAGAATAAATTCAGCACATCACAGTTTAAAATTAAAACAACATCATTAGAGAGACTTTAAATGCTCAGGGGGGTGGGGGAGGGGGGGTGCGTGTTAGAAATTCAGATGACGGCGTACAAAGAGTGGGAAGTGACTGTCAGAGCAGAAATCCTTTAGAGAAGATCATCAAACATGAATTAAACTGAATCCTGCCATAGAGGGGTGACATGGCAGCTCTAACCAAGGGTCCCACAAACCCAGCCCCACCCTCTTCACGTCGGAGCAGCATCAATCACTCTACCTTAGCTTAACTAAAGGAAGTAGTCGGCTCAGGCCAGTTTCTGACCCCCCCCCCCCCCCCCCCCCCCTTCTTTTTTTGGATGTGAAGACTGGGTAGTTTCACTTTTTCTCCTGTAAGTGGAAGCTTAGGAGTAAAAGGAGAATAGACGGGCTCCTACAGAAATGAAACGTTGTGTTCTTTGGCTTGGGTCGCACTAGATATTTACAGAGGGATTGAGTAAAACAAATTTAAGCAGTGAAAGAAGCCTGTTGCGTCAGATGACTGTGAGTTTCGAATGTGCAGCCAACGCTAACTGTTGCGCTAACTCCATAAGTAGTTCTTTGTTCACTGAACTCACCACATTGTGCAGGCGCGGCTAAGCTAAGTAGACCGTAACCAAAACATTGTCACAGAGACGGACTTTACTGATCAATTCTGCTGTACTTTGACATGTCTTTTTGTTTGAGGTAAGGGCGGCCGTGTCGCACGTAGATATGGTCACCAAAAACAAAAAAAATAAAATAAAAGATAAATCACGACGTACGTGAAGCATGTGACTTCATCAGATCCTTGTGGAGCGATGAGACAAACATAATTGTCACGTTTCCTTCATGTCATCCATCATTTGTGGTTTGACTGCTTTAATTGCATCGTTTCATTGCGCTCTCTTCTTCTGAGAGCGTTTAGCGGCACCAGACTGTATAATTGGAGCCGCCAACTGTTTATCTCCGTGAACCAATTCATAATATTAAGAACAACATAACAACAGCAGATGAACCGTGCTTTCATTTGCATTTTGTTTTGTACTTTTTTTTGGGGGGGGGGGGTTAGAAATTGTCAGAGGAAACTTCTTCTGGCTCCTATCGTGTTGCCATGACGACTGTTAATAAGGAATGATTTGCACCTTACACGGTCGAGGTGGAAGCTTCAATTTTTATCCTAAGCCCACCGTTTAACAAACTTCTATGGTGCTTCCTGTTTTTGCTGAGCTTTAGTGTCACTATCTCCTCGCTCCTCACCTTTTTAAAAAAAAAAAAAAAAAATTTATTGCACAACTATTTGCGTAACAAATGACACTGTCGGCGTCAGAGTGTAATGCCAGGTTTTTAGAGTGGAAACTGCCCATTATGCACATCTGTAAAACACAGCTCAATGTAAGTCCATGTACATCATCATTACATTTTTTTTTTTTTTTTTTTTTTTTTTTTTAATGACTGTTTCTTCAGTGTGTAATGACAACTGTTTTCTGATGGTTGGATTCAGCTGCGCCCTGATTGCCGTCTTCACGCTCCTCTCCTCTGTAGCCTCAGACTCTCTTAATTGGCCTCCCTCCTGCATTGTTTCCCCGTGTCTACCATTCCAGTGGTTTTCTGTACACGTTCTGTTTTCGGCCGTACGTCAGCCCCCCTTATATGTTTTCATAAGGAGCCTTTATAGGTATAATTGTAGTGTTGCCTTCCTGCTGTGTGGCTAGCTGAGGACTGCTTATGCACAGGAGGGTCTGCAGGTTTCCCGACACTTAGCTTGGTTTAAGCTGAGGTGACTTGTGTGTGTGTGTGTGTGTTGTGTGTGTGTGTGTGTGTGTGTGTGAGAGAGCCATGTCATGCCGTGCATTACCCTGCAGCCGGTCTCATTTTGTCTTTGTCGTTTCCTCGTTCCTGTCTGGACTACGAATGTAGGTGTTGTTGCCACAGCCTTACCTTTTATAGAAGTAAAAATTTCCCAGTTGTTCACGATTCTTTCTCTTCTACCTCATGTGGATTAATTGCATTGTGACTTCTGGACTTAGGGAACAGAGTGCTTGATGCCCCCCCCCCCCACCTCTGGAAACACCATCAAATCACTGTCAAGCTCTTTTTTTATATATATATTATACTCATGTTGTCTATGACGTTTGGGCAGAAACATTGTGGAAACACACAGAAAACTGTCACCTGTTACCTTGTCCACCTCCCTCAAAGCCTCCAAGTGTGCCCAAACACACACACACACACACACACACACACACACACACACTTATTCCTCAGTGATGTTAATAGTTGGAGTGGAGAGCAAGGTGTCTCAGGGGGCCTGTGCGTGTGTGCGTGCACATGCTCGGCTGAGTGTTCAAGAAGAGTGCGACCAAAAGCGATGCATTCCAGATGTTTTAGAAATGAGGTGGGTTTCACTGGAACGTAACACATTCCCAGGGATGTTTGCGGAAAGAAATTCTTCCTCATCTGTCGAGCATGTTCTGCACCCCCACCACCACCCCCACCCAGGAGGGTATGCATCTAGTTTAGTCGTCTGTTTTCACTCCTCTCTGTCTCTTAATGGGGCTTTCGTCATTAAACCCTCAACCCTGCATGTGTGTGTGTGTGTGTGTGTGTGTGTGTCCCTTGTGCAGCTGTAAACACCACGCATAAGTACATGTTGGTGTGTGAAGCTGGTGATTTGCGTATTTAATTTTGTCGACACGTCTCTTTAGAAGTTTCGTCCTCCTCCCGTTTCCTTGCGGGCAAAAACTGCTCCGGCTCAGGCCTAAAGTGATTCAGGGTGATATTTGAAATGGTGTGGTTGTGTGTCTGAGTATGTGTGGCATGGGATGGGGGGTGGGTAAGATGAATAGGCAACGGCTGCATATTGAATGGCTTAAGCTGCAGTCTGCCACTGTGGGTGTGCCTTTGTCTATTTGTGTTAGCAAAGTAAAGTCTGAGCACTCTCACCTGCACACGAGGGGAGTGCACCAAGCCAGAGAAAAGGCACATAAAAAAACAGCTAGGACTGCGACTGATCATTGTTTTAATCATTGATTAATCTTCTAATCGGATATATAAAACATCAGAAAATGGTGGAAAAAGTCCAAAGTGACATCTTTACATCTTTGACTTGGTCCAAACATCAGCCCAAAGTCCAAGGAGATTCAGTTTGCTCCCACACAAGAAAAGAAAAGCAACAGAAGCTGAAACCACGAGAATATTTTGAGAGTATTTTCCAGTTGTTTTTCTATTAATTGATTAATTGGCTTATTTTTTCACCTGCAAATCCAGCCCTGGAGCTGGTCGTGACATATGGCAGCATGGCGCCTTTCATATTGCAGCTGACATCTTTAGACCAGTCGGCTATTACATTACAACAAAACTAGGACCGTATGTCAACATTGTGGATGGATGGGAACAATTTAGGGTAAATTAATGGCTTTTCTTAAACAGTGCAACAGTGGTGTGTCATTCTAGTTCCAAAATATATTCTTTAGTGCTCCAAAAAACTATTATTTTTCACTATTGATTAATCTGCTGTGTATTTTTAGCAATTCATCTTTTTGTTTGGTCCATAAAATGCCAGATGGTCAATAACGATGCCAATAATGAAAAATACACAATATAATTCCCCACATATGCAATATTAAGTCCACTGTCATGTGATGTGTGAGTATAAAATCCTCGAATTGTAGAAGCTTGAACCAGCAAATGTTTCTGCTTAAAAATAACTAAAGCAACTAAAAAGTTACAGATTAATTTTGATGGTTGCAGCTCTAGTAGCGTTTAATTTTCCTTTTTAACAGTTAAAAGACACAAACATTTAAACTTAAATTTAATCAGGAAGTCACATTGAGATTGAGATCTAATTTAAAAGTAAGAATAGGAAAAAAAAAACTTAATTTGATTAAATTTGATAATAAATATTATAATTTTCCAATAATGAAGTAATGCAGAAATAAAACAAGTAAAAAAAAATAAAAAGAATACTGTAAGGTGATATCCAGTCCGTACATGTTTGGATTTCTGGCTTCTCTCGCACTGAAAATCTTAAACTAACTCAAGATGACTCCTGATTCTCTCCAGTCGATTCTCAACGTATGTGCACAGGAGGTTTCGAGTTTCCACTCCACACTTTGTCAAGTCGGATCACCACTGGTTTCCCAAACTTGTGTAATGTCAAAAAGTCATGCTGCTACAGTACGTACACGTCTTAACCGTCGGGTTTAAAGTAAGCCCAGACTTTCTCCCTCTTCGGCAGCTCAACGTGAGATCAGCCTTGTAGCATCAAACTCTGCACATACATCGCTCCGCAGAGTGAAACTCAAACATCCGAGTGAAGTGATAATGAGCGAAACACACTTTTGATTGGAGTGAGACTTTCAACCGTATCACATCAATGTCTTTGAAGCGGTGAAGCTTTTTATTTTTAGCACAGTTTCTTTAAGATGACTGCTGTGAAAAATATGAACTGCTCTCTCACTGCTGTGGGTTTTTATCAGTATATATTTTTACAAATATATTAATCTTGTCTCATCCTTATCCAGCCCAATACCAGATCAGTATTCAGACCAATTAGTGTCTGTTCCTCAGCAAACCCTATCACAGAAACAAGCTAAGCCGAAACTGTATTTCCATGTGCCTGACTCACTGGCTGTAACTCCAGACGCCCAGGTGGTTACTGAACTTCCATCCACACATATACAGCAGGGAGGGTGTAAATGGCTCTGCCTCATCACCTCAGCAACCGCCTCCATGGCTCCTGGAGTAGATCAACAAGATCAAGCCTCTCTGCTGCAGGCAGGCTGCTTTGTGAAGGAGAGCGAGAGACAAAACATCACCTCCTCTAAGCTGAGAGGCTGAACGTTGTATCGACGAATACACAGTGACATGTTTTCGTAATCTAATGATACAACTAATACAGGTCTTAATTGCTCTAAAGCTTCAGTTTTTAACGTGCAGCTTTGGATTTGCTTCCTCTGCTGTTGCTGACAAGGTGTCTTGGCGTACACTGTTGGCATTCTGTGCTATAGAAATGCAATCTAATTGTAGGCAAGCGATGGTTTGTGTAGTCTATACCAAAGTTAGTCTGTGTGTGACTCAGACCCGTGATGCAGTTGTTCTCTGCAGTGTTTTCTTACTTCAATCCTGAACTAGACAAATCATTTCCTGCTTGCCCACCCATGCACATTCCTGCCACTTTTCTAACATATGCGTCTGAAGTAAAAACATAAAACTTAAAAGTAAGTAAATGAGCCGTTTCAGACGGCCGTGCTGGTCGTCAGCAGGATTGTTAACCTCCTAACTCTGATTTTACTATTTGTGAATTCAGTGTTTATGTTAAATTAACCCTTGACTCTTACTTTTTTTCAGTCCTCTGTGCCAAAAACCTGGTGAAGAAGGACTTCTTCCGTAAGTACCTGCCAATCACAGCTGTTTATGATAAACCTGTCTGTTCTTTTCACACCCTGTTTTCCCTCCTGGTTTTGTGGATATATGCTGCGTTCACTGTACAGACCTCTCGAGACTGAGAAATGTGGTGCTCTTTGCTGTTAGCTGTCAACAACACAATAGGATCCACTTACACAGCCATTTCAGCAGATGTGGATGGTTTATTACACATGTCCTTGGTAGAAGGAGAGTGTTGTCTACATTGTGCTCTAAACACAAAAATGTGGACTGGAGCGTGAGCCCTGACATACTGTGTCTGATACACTGCATACTTTTCCACAACCACCAACAGCCGGTTCATTTAGTCTTCTAAAGACTTAATAAGTCGTGTGTAGGTGTCTGCGGTGCTGTGAGTGTTTTGGTGTGTTTGGGTCGGGCTGTCATGGTGAATGAGCATGTAAAGGTCTTCTGCTCACTCAGGTGATTTCTGTGGTGCCCATTCCTGCCATTCCAACGCTCAGGAGCTGAGCAAACATTCAGTCAGGGAGCTGGTGCAGAGCAGCACTGAAACTAAAGATAAAACTTGTCTGTTGATGCATTTGTGTCCGTTAGTGTTCGTGCTCCAACCACATCCACTTATTTGCACCGAGGTTCATTTGCATTATCATTATTCTCTCTCTCTCTCTCTCTGCTTTGAGGAGAGGTGAATCATGTTGTGCACAAAATGTTGGAAATAAAAACAGATGTCCATCACAAATCATCAGAAGCCAAAGTCTTTCTGCACTTTGTTTTTAATAATGTAAAACAGGGACTAGAGAGCAGCTTTGCGCAACACACCCAACACATATGTTGCAACCAGCAAAGGTTTTATAATTTTCCTGATAACTGCTATTGATCATCTAACTTGGAATGGCCATATTGAAAAAAAGGACCTCATTTGACATCAAAAGACAAACATTTTGTGGACGTAAATAATGAGTAATCTGTGACGATGTCTGGAAACAAGCGCTGTAAACACCACAGCATCTGTGTCAGCTGTATTTACCCCCATCTGCCGCGTAGCAAGCGAACACTGCTGTGAAACGTTGTCATGTGTGTGTCATCAAACAGTTTGTTATCTGATATTTATTCTTGGTCAGAGTGGCTGAGTGTACGGCGTCGCTGTCTTCTCTTCTCTCTCTGCAGGCCTCCCCGATCCCTTTGCCAAGGTGGTTGTGGACGGCTCGGGGCAATGCCACTCTACAGACACTGTGAGGAACACACTTGACCCCAAGTGGAATCAACACTACGACCTGTGAGTCAGAGCTTTTATTTTTTATTTTTTATTCTTTCATCGCACTTCACACAGTCATTTCTTGCATCTGTTTTTAGAGAGAAAGAGAGAGAGGAAAAAAAAATTAGATTCCTTCTCGGTTTATTTGAATACCTCCCACCTAACTAAAGACTTAATCTGATTACAAACAGCAGTTTGAGGCAATACTTGTGCTGTTACAATGCCTCACAATTTTTTACGTCTTTCTTTATTTAACCTTGATAAGTGAGCACACCGAGACGTGTCGGGCCAGTGCCATTAACGGGACCTGAACAGTAACAGATGTAAACAGCCGTTGCATCTGGCCTCTCACTTATCTAGATTCTCTGTAATGACATAACCCTGCAGCGCCAGCAAACAGTCTAAAAATGTCCCTTGGAACAGTATTTAAAGCGCCGAAAAGGAGCGGAGTCTCCAATAGTATTTTCTTCCATTGACTGAAACACGTGCATGTCTTGTTGCACCCTGATTGCCTTTTTCCCAAAGATGGTTCGTCCTGTGAAAGTAACCTGGAAAAAAATAGAGACGGAGCGCGTGAGTGAAAATGTGAGAGTGAAAGTTTCCAGTATTCGCCCGGTGTTTATCCAAACCGTCATGCGTAGCCAACAGCAAGAGGAAGCACATGTCTCCGTTTGTTTGGTTGCCGGGGATACAGGACCCTCTCTCTACATGGCTGTTAAATTAGCTGCTCATGTCACATTTGACAAGAGGGAAAAAGTCACGCGCACGTACGCACACCTTAAAGATAAATAGATGGAGGGGAGAACACAGACTCGTGGCCTCGGCGGAGCTTCTCTGCATCGCTTCGTACCAGGAGCCTACGGACGTGGCTGCCTTGGGTTTATGTGAAAAAAAAACATCGCTGTACCCACTTTACTGTCTGCCGGTGTTTGTCCTCATGGCCAGCAGAAGGACTCTCAGACGGTGTGTTGGAGGAGACGGGTTTTAATTGACTGAGAGCAGCCTAGAAATCCGTCTGGCTGGCTCACACTTATTAAAATAGGGCCTGCAACACCTGGTGTTCCCGATACAGCCTAGTGCATTAAAGCTGTTGGCAGTGACTCTTTTTTTCCATTTGTTATATGTGCTCATGTGAGGGTGTAGAAATCCTGTTGAAGTGTGCCTGTTTATGTGTGTGTTTGTCTGTGTGTATGTGTGTGTGTGTGCGCGCCCTCGGGCTTGGTTTCGTTGGTCAGCCGCAGCCAGCAAACTGGCCCGTGAACTGTGACCCTTCAGTTTTGCTGCAGGATGTGGCCGACATGCCAGGGATAGCAGACACAGTCGGTGTGGCTGCGTGCCACTGCGGCTCATTCTGCCTGAACCGAGTGTGTAAAACAGACAATGACTCAAGAACCACATGGAAACATCAAGGGAAAACGTTAGCATTACAGTCACTCCCGCTGAGGACAAGGACGCAAGTAATTATTGGTAACTTAATGATTTCTTTAAGAGGGTCTTCATCTCCTTACTGAGCGCCATGACGTTGTTTTCAAGTGAGTCTCCTGCCACTGCAAACTCACATTTGGTTAAATGGACGCCCTTCAGATTCAGCATTAATAAAAACTATATCTGCAATGTTAAGCACCCGGTCCAGACGACAATTATTTACACACACTCATCCATCTATTTTCCTACCAGTGTCTGAACTGGTGGTGGACTGAATTTCTGTGCAAGCACCCGGTTAAATAGCATCACTATTAAAGGCTCTATTACATCCTCAGTAGTACTGCGTAGTATAAGTAAGGCTGCGGAGAAGGAAGAGCTTTAGTGCCACAGTGCAATAGAAGAATAAGAGATTCCCCTGATCTATATGTTTATCAGAGAACTGATCGGTTCCAGGGTGTTGTTGATGTCTGTATTGTGTGTGTGTGTGTGTGTGTGTGTGTGTGTGTGTGTGTGTGTGTGTGTGTGTGTGTGTGTGTGTGAATTCTCACCGTGTATCACGTTAATTAACAAATATCCCCCCTGGTGTACTTATTATACTTTCGTTTCAAACTACAGTTAGTTTGAATCTTTCCAGAGCAGTTTCTCGAGATGAACTCAAGTAACCTTTCGTTGACATGTTCCAAATATGCTCATTTCATTTCATTTTAAACCGGATGTTATTTCACCCTGTTGATTATATAAAAAGCAGATATTGTAACAATAATTTTCTCATACAGTTGAAGTGTATGAATCACGTTATTTCAACCAAACTGTTCAAACCTCTCTGTTCGCCTGCTGATTCATTTTCACACTTCCTGTTGTAGTGTTCAGGTCTTACAGCTGATTCAATATGTGGATTTTTTTAATAGCAAATTCCTTCTTTCTTTATTAAATCACTTGAGCACCCCCACAGTCTTTCCACATACCTACTGCCTGGTGAAGTTGTATCTCCCTGAAGCACATTTAACCCTCACACCCTGACTTTACTTTACAGTGTTAAGTTTAGCTAACAGAGTCCTGTTCACAGGTGTAAGTCCACGTAACACCTGCCAACCTGCTGAGTGCGACGGCAAGGATCAAGTCCCAGGTTTTGAATCGTAGTAGTCCTCCTGCCCTTATTGTTACGTTTGTATCTCAGATTGTTAGTGTTGCTGTAAGGCTTTTTTCTTTTATTTTGACCATATGTTCCTGGCAGGAATTTGGTGCAGAAAAAAAAAACAAAAAGCTACTAAAAACAGTGCTCAGGATGCGTCTTGCATGAATACAGTCTGCCAAATAAAAGGATGTATTTAGAAAGCACATCTGCCTCTTTAAATCTGCTGGTTTTTCCTTTTTATTGCAATTTTCCCATTGTCTCTTATGCAGTGTGTGTGTGTGATTGCCTGCAACTGGTATTAAAAATCTTAGCCAGACTAATGAATTTTATTACATGGAGGGTGATCCAGATGACTAGGGTTTGGTTATAATACTTCCCTCCCGTCACGTCTGTCTGACATAGCAGCTCTCTCACATCGCACCCCAGACAGGCATTTGGCATGGACTCAAAATGTCCAGACGTCTTACTCACAGCCCCATTGTTTCATATCCCTTTTAGTAAGCAGCATGATAATTACAGTGGGATGTAGTCCTGCCAATCGTACAGATGATTAGTTTTTGACTGAAGGAGGGAGCCCACCCGAGCAGATGTGCCACAACAGGTTCACATGGGTGAGACTTTATCACGTCCCGGTCTCGCCTGACACAGGAGGAGAGGCCGAGACGACGGCGGGTATGAAATGTACAGGAGGAGACGGGTACACGCCATCAGGAAATAATCTTGTCTGTTTTATTTAGCTGCCTGTCGTTGTCTGTCTGAATACAGTGTAATTACCTGATCAAGTTCTTTACTGGCACAGCAGGCAAAGGATTGTTCCTTTAACATTGTTGTTTTTGGCTAAGATAGTGGATTGGCTCTATGGATGGCAGATTGCCATGAAACCTGGTACAAACACTCATGGTCCCCCTCAGGATGAACTGTAATAACTTTGATAATCCCTAAACTCTTCCTGCACAGCTTCAGTAATTTAGTTTAGGAGGCAAAACTCCCTCAATTTATAAGAGTAATATTACAGCCCTCTACATTTGACAGCGTGATTGATGACTGTTCATACCTAATTACGTTTTCAATTAACAGATTTAATCAAGCTGGTCATTTTTACCTTTTTTTTTTTTTTTTTTTGTTTCTTTCGTTCCCATTTATTATGAAAAGTTATTTTTACTTTTGTAAAAATGTTATGTTACGAGCCCCAAAAGGGGCTCGAGAGCTGAAAGGTTGTTGTCAGCCTTATTTTTAAAAAAGCCAAAAGACAAATGTTGACTCTTTTCCTGCGATCTGAAACACAGCCACAGTTTACAGTGTTTTCTCAGTTGTAGTAGGAAGTTTTTTTTTGGCTGCTCATCCAGTCATTGTAATTAAAAATTTTTTATCTCCCCTCTCTCTCTCTCTCTACTGTATCTCCGCTCCCTCCGTCCGCAGATAAATCACTTCTGCTGATATGTGCGGCGGGCTGCTGTGAATATTATAAATGATTCACAGGATCACAGTCTGCTTACGGTTTTCTGTCTCATACTCAGACGCTCAGGGTCAGATTTACTGGCTGGAAAATCCCGTTCTGCCTCCCCACCTTCCTCTTCCTCCTCCATGTCCTGACTGTGTCTTGTAATGCGTCCTTGGCGAGGTAGACTTGAGCGGTAGCCTCTGTGGCGGATGTGTGTCTCCCCTGCATTGCCGGGTACATCCTGAGCGAGACTCTTTGTCAACATGTGACGCGTTACATGTTGACATCACCACTGCTTCTCTAGTAAAGTCCAACAGCTTTAGTTTAATGAGCAATTATGTTTCGGGGCGAAGATTATCACAGAAACTGAAGCTGAATCACAGACGCTGTTCGTTAAAACCGGTCACATCGGCCTCTCAACGCTGAAAATTAACTATGTCTCCTTTCATTTATTCCCCTCAGATACATTGGAAAATCAGACTCCATCACCATCAGTGTGTGGAATCACAAGAAGATTCACAAGAAGCAAGGGGCCGGGTTCCTGGGCTGTGTCCGCCTTCTGTCCAACGCCATCAACCGCCTTAAAGACACAGGCTGTAAGTGTCAGACCGTGGATCAGCTGCAGCATCCTGTCTACGCACAATCGCATTTTTAAGTTGATTTATTGCCGTTGTTAATTTTACAAATCTCTGACCTCTATGTGACGCTGTCTGGTCTGTGTAAGAATTGAATGTAAGACTGCGAGATGTAAGCCTTAGGTGTTGCTAAGGTTTCCATAGAATATAAGCTGGTACAGAAATGGATACTTAACGGCTAATATCATAAATATTTACATACGTTTACTTTCAGTCTTTCTAAACAAAAGGCATTGTGGGTATTTTTGAGGTCTGAGAGCATTTCCTTCGTCACAAAACTGTTGCAAAGTTTGTTTTTATATATTTTAAGTCAGTAAATCAGTCTTCTTCTTCTTTGCCCTTATTGTAGCAGAATAGGGTGAAACCTGAGGCAGGATGTGAATCCCGCCACACGTGTTCCTGCATGTGTCCTCTCGCGCGTGCATAAAACAAATAAAACAAAGGACACACTCATAAAAACCATCACTCCATCCTGCTACCAGTGGTCCAGAGCTCCACAGGTTACCATTTTAAAAGCTTTTAGCGCAGTCGAGGTCCTCGTAGAAGAACCGGGGGTTAGTGGTAAATATCAGTATACTCTATATATAGTGTGATTTTATTAGAAACAAAAAACAGACACAAATTTGTTGGTGCTGTTTTACTCCAAAATTATTGTCTTATACCTCAGTGCAGGATGCAGGCAGCTGTGATGCAGTGACTCTGTTTTTCCAGATCAGCTTATTCTGACATTATTAAATTGTAGCACAGATCTTTTTGCCAAACTATTCGTGACTTGTGTGTTTTGCTTTTTTTTTTTTTTTTTTTTTTAAGCTATTTACGTGTCGTTCTCATTCACTCAGTTCATTACTCTGTACTGCGGAGGAGAATAACTTCTGAATCGCTTATCGCAATTATCCATGAAACGTCAATCGTTGGTACCGAATGATCCGATTGCCGGAGCCCTAATTGTAAAAAATGAGGCCGCATCCATCGAGGCAGTCCTTGTACCTGTAGTGTGATAAGAAGCAGAGGTTAATAACCCGGTGCTGCTGTCAGGGCTAAGTGACTGAACATAGAGTAGCTCCTTTTAATGTCCTGTCTGCCTCACTAGGGCTGACAGAGGCCAGACCAGGGTGTGAGAGGGGTCAACACTCTGCCCCTGCCAGAACAGGAAGAGCCAATCAACATCACCCTGCAATTACAGTAAAAATGTCTCATGTCAGAAGCTAACTGGATAAATGAGATACAGGCTTTAGCAAATGGCTCCTAGTAAAAGCAGTGCCAGACAGTTGTAGCTTCAACAAAGCGGTCTGGAGTGATTTATTTTTTTTTTTTCTGCGTGGTGAGCCGGTACCTGCTCGCCGGGCCCGCGGCCTCGTAGGCCTGAACGGGAAAGAATCCCACCGGTTTTTCCTAGAAGCCCCCTGACACTGTTGTTTTCCTGGAGCGACACAGGAAACCTGAACCCTGTGCCACAGCTGTGAGTGGTTTGCCTCTGCATTTCCTTTCTCCTCCTGGCCTCCCCCTCACCCCTTGCGTCTCAGCGTCGGTCTCCTACATAGACTGGCAGCGCCGTGCACACACGTACATAAACACAAAATGCCGTTGTGACTAACCTCCCTCTATCTCTGTCTGCCGATCTAGACAACCGGTCATTTCACGCAGACATGCATAATTGTACAGCTATTTAAGTGTAAGCGTAGATTTAGTTGTGTTCTCTCTGTTGTGGTCTCTCCCCCTCCGTGTATTTGTCATTCTTTTGTGTTTTGTGCGCCTTTAGCAGCAGTTTGAGTGTTGTCCCCCTCCGCAGGCCTTAGTGAGGGCACAGGGCTGACTGCAACATTTGTGTATAATTGCAGAGTGTCTTTGGTTGACTGTAATGTTTATATATAATTGCAGAGTGTCTGCGTTTTCTCGTCTTTGTGTATATGACTGCACAAGTATTTAAATGTATATACTTTTATGCATCTCCAATGTGTGAGTGCACTTTTCTGCATACGTTTTTTACTGTGTGTGTGTGTGTGTGTGTGTGTGTGTGTGTGTGTGTGTGTGTGAGCTTTGTGTTTTCTCTGCGGCTGCTGACCTCTGGCCAGCCTTGTAACGGTTTGACCATTGCCTGTTTTGGTCCCTGTTTAGTCTAGACAGACATCCTGAGCTGATCTGCATGGCACCCAGACAACAGAGAGCAGATAGTGGCATTTCTCATGTCTGCAGGCAACTTGGACATTTTTTTTTTTTTTTTTTTAGGTCTGTTTTTTTTTTTCTTTCTTTCCGCCTGATCTCTCTCTTTCTCCCTCACTCTCAAATTCCACAGACTTTAAGAAGTTCAGACAAAGAGTTTCCAGACTTTGGCAGAAGTTCATGTCCATGCTAAGACTGAGCGGAATAGTGCAGGCTTTGTACTGAAATTTGTCAAATGTTTGACCTCTGCATTTGAACTGAAGCCTGCTCTGTACCGATGCTCAGTGAGATTTTTACAGCCCGTGGCTGTTCCACAGACCAGACCATCTGTTCCAGGGCAAAGCCAAGCTGTGGTCTGCAGACAGAAGAATGAGAGACGGATAATGAGGGAGAGAGGAATTGACTCTGAGTGATGTAAATGATACACAGCAATGGGATTTGTCCATCGAGGAAAGAATACATCCCATCAGATGCTAGTTTACATGCATCTCTCAGAAACTAATGAATCCTCTCTTCTCTTTCTTTTTGTCCCCACTTCTCCTTCTTTCATCTTTATTCTCATTTCCTGTTTGTCTAATTGTGTTCTTTCTCTTTCCCCCTGCCTTTGCTTCTGCTCTCTCTCTCTCTCTCTGTCTCTCTCTGTCTCCACTTCTTCTTTCCATCCTCTCCTAAACAGACCAGAGACTAGACTTGAACAAGCTGAGTCCCAATGACAGTGACACAGTCAGAGGCCAGATAGTGGGTGAGTAATCAAAATGTAATCAAATGGAAGTTGCATTAAAAAAGAAATCAGCATGTTGTCCTTCATTAACTGTGTGTTAAATGATCATGAAAGGTGGAATATGAACCTCTCATAGGCGGCATTTAAAGCAAAAGTTTAGAAGGAAGGTGATTTAAAGCTAATTTCTGTTTAATCCATGAAAATATTGAGTCATCCTTTATTGTTTGACAGTTCTTGTAGTGATCATGGAGCTTGTAACGAGCCTCCGTGTTCTCCTTTGTTTCTTGCACGCTGATGTATAGAATATATTTGTGAAAAATACCCTTGAGGATTTTCTTTAATGTTATTATGACGATATAAATGTGAAATATTTTGAGCTCTAGTCATTTCGATGGTTTTAAATGTCACATTTATCAGTATTTGTGTACATTTTTAGGATTAAATTTCATAATGCCATAATTCCAGACTCTCCCCACAGAAAGGAAAAAATAAGAGTGGTAGAAGAAAAACGCTGCTTCCTTTTAACCAGTCGCTGCAGTACACCACTGATAAAATTTAACCTTATTCCTGTAACTCATAAAGATATATAGCTCAATTTTGTGCTTCGATAAAATATCTGTGCCTGCACTGTAATCTGCTGTCTAGTAATCCTAGTGTGTGCATCTGTCTGCCATGTGTTGCTGCAGTGAGCCTGCAGTCTAGGGACCGGATAGGCACAGGAGGCCCTGTGGTGGACTGCAGTCGCCTGTTTGACAATGATCTTCCAGATGGGTGAGTGAGTTGGGGGAAATCTCTTATCATCATAGGAGGATTTTTTTTTAGAGGCTCTTGCAAATCCTAACCCAAAAAAAAAAAAGAAACGCTGCCTTCAGGTACAGGGGTAAAGATATACAGAATATAAGATTTTCATGTGGTGAGACAGCAGCGAGACTACTAGATGGTTCTGTGGCTACTTAACCATGTCCGCTCACTGCTGTGTCTGTGTGTGTTTCTGCTGCCAGCTGGGAGGAGAGGAGGACCGCGTCTGGACGAATCCAGTACTTGAACCACATCACACGCACCACACAGTGGGAGAGGCCTACCAGGTGAGTACACTCTGCAGCCCACAGAAACTCAAACCCAGACCTCTTAAATCTAACAGCAACAGGCCGATGGAAGACCTCATCTCTGACCTCAGTGCTCCCAAACTGAGGAACTCTGTCCAAAACCGGAGTGGGCTCCTTGAGAAAAAAAAAAAAAAGGTGTCAGACACAAAGCTCCAGTCAGTGGTGTTTAATGATGTGGAGGAGCCAGGGAAGTTACAGAGCTGACAAGAGTGGAAATTACGGCGTCTCCTCCCTGCTCTGTCTCCGACTTTTTGTACTTCTGTTCCGTTTTACAGTCTTTATCAGCCACTTTCCTTTTTTTTTTTATTTCTCAGCTCTTACCACGCTTTACCTCAGGCAGTCTCAGTACTCACTCAGTGAGTCTGTTTGTGTGCTGCCTTGCATGGATTTCCTAGTTAGTGCAAAAGACTTTCTAAATGGTGCCTATTGATTTGTTGCCGTTTGTGTTCAGGGCGATGTCGTCCTCGTTTTCTTTCCTCTTACACATTATTTTCTGTCTTTATTTCTTACACTGATTAACCACTACCTAACCTTTTCAATTTGGTCCTTTTCTTGTCTCCCCATCACCCTCTTCCTCTTCCT
This sequence comes from Seriola aureovittata, assembly GCF_021018895.1. Classification (NCBI taxonomy): domain Eukaryota; kingdom Metazoa; phylum Chordata; class Actinopteri; order Carangiformes; family Carangidae; genus Seriola; species Seriola aureovittata. The sequence continues at coordinate 21,768,700 of NC_079380.1, read as the reverse complement.
CCTCCTCCCCCCCTTCCCCGTTTGCTCCTCTCAGGCCTGCATCAGAGTACTCCAGCCCTGGCCGGCCTCTCAGCTGCATCGTGGATGAGAACACGCCCATCAGTACGAACGGGGCCACGCCCACCACAGCGTTGCCACCCAGTGACGGCGACCAGCGGGCCCAGGAGAGACGGGTCCGCTCACAAAGGCACCGCAACTACATGAGCAGAACCCACCTGCACACGCCCCCGGACCTGCCTGAGGGCTACGGTTAGTTACCGCGGGGCTGTTGTGCTGGTTGCCTTCCAGCTGGGAAAATATAAACCTTACGGAAAATGCATCATCACGGCCTTGTTGCTTCTTCCTTCTTTTTTTTTTTAAGTAGTTAAAATAGTTCAAGGTTGGTGTAGTGTATGCCACTCGTATGTGTCTGGATATATATTATCAAAAATGAGCAGATCATAAACCACAACACTGGTAACTGATGATGGAAATGAAAACACACACACACATCCACTGGAAACACACTGGATGACACACTATACCAGAGATTCCAAACAACAGTGCTTGCAGTTCCCCGGTGGTATGTGGAAAAACTGTGGGAAAAAAGTTACTGTAACTAATATCCACTTTTATATAATTACTAGTGTTAAATAACATCCAGTTTAAAAACCAGCTGAAAGGAACGCATTCGGGACATGACTGGGGGTGTCGAGCTCATCTGTCAGGGCTGTTGGGTGCACGTCTTTAAAAGAGGTTGGAAAACACCTGATCCGGCACGTTGACTCCAGCTTTCTGATGCGACGGATACATATTGAATATCCTGATTACATCAGAACATGCTGTTTTTGTTTTCATGCCCCATCAAAAGGCCGTTTCCACTTCCACTGAGAGTCGTGTCATCGTCGTTATGTCGTTGTCTTAATTTTTTTTTTTTTTCGCCTCTGCCCTCCTCCCTGCTCAACACTGGGCTCAGTAACCCGGCTAATCTGTGTCCTCATTCAGTCCAGCTGCTCTGATGACGCTGCAGCTCCACACAAGGAGCCTGAAATACTGGCTCCATTTTAGACAATCTAATTGAATTGATCTAGTTGTTAAAGGCTGGCGGCAGCCGTTCACTCCCCCCCCCCCACACCCTCTGTTCTCCTCTCTGCACACAGTCAAACAATCAGACGCATTCATGTAAAAGCAAACACACACACAGTCACACAAACTGCGATCCCCACACAGCCCTAGGGAGTTTTGTTTATCCTCACAGTGAAATCTTGTGGAGGATTTGGGAGCCAGAGCCATAGAAGCGTATCGCAGCTTTGCCCTCAGTCCCACAGATTAGGCTGCTCCGAGCCGCACCACGCTAGTCTCCATAACTCCTGCTCTCTCTATCTCTGCCTCACTTTCTCACTGCTTGGGCAGTTCCTGTGAAAACCTGTCAGCAGTTTTGATTCTCCTCATGTGAGCGCACACACACACACACACACACACACACACACACACATATGAGCCAAGAGACGTCACCCCCGTGTGGTGAACGTATAGCGTGCACTCGTCGCGTGGGTGGGGGTTTTGGGAGGTTGTGTGTACATGCATGTTAAAGCAGGGCGGTAGGTCCAAAGAGATGCCAGAGAAGAGCTCTCTGGCAGGCAGCTCCATGGAAATATCTCTGTCAGCCCGTGATGAATGAGCTCACCAACTCAAAAGTCAGACAACCCCGTCTCTCCTCTTCTTTCCTCTCCAATGTTCTTCACCCTGTCTCTCACCTCTTCCTCCTCCTCCTCCTCCTCCCCCCCGTCCCCTCACTCCCTCCTCTGCCTCTTCCTGGCTGCCTTTTGGGATCTCCACTGACTCAGGCAGTCCTTTTATCTCCATCTGTGTGATCTCTCTCTTACCCAGACAGATTATAAGCACAACCTGTCTATATGTGGCACATGAATTAAACTCGGTTTCATTTTGCATATATGTTAAACATTTGACTTACACCTGATGCCCAGGTTGATGCAAAATGCACTAGTTTATTCATTTTTAAAAAAAACCTATTCACACTAAGGATCCACAAATCTTGCATTGATTAACCTCCTTTTTATATCTTTACACAGAGCAAAGGACCACACAGCAAGGCCAAGTGTACTTCCTCCACACTCAGACAGGTGTCAGCACGTGGCACGACCCCCGAGTACCCAGGTACGTCTGCTGCAGAATCTACGACCTCCGGGAGACGACACAACATCATGCTCCTCTGTTATCGCTTTTTTATTGTTTTGCTCTTTTTCACTATCCCTCAATATAACACTGCAAGATACGGCACATAAACCGCAAGAGTAATAAAATTCATGAATGAGGAAATGGGGTGTGGGTCTCCACAGATGCCTAAATCAGTCAACTTAAACACTGCAGCAGATTATGAGTCTGACATGCTGTGAGAAGACCCATGTCACGGGGCTCGGGGAGGGATTCACTCGTCTGGCACGAGCCCCTGAAAGGCCTCACTTTTGGGGACACATGGCCAACAGCACACAGGTCTCAGTCAGCCGTACCAGAAGCTGTTGGGCAATCCTCGCTCAGGCATGTGTGTCCTATTGATTACCGTGTTCCAAAAGAAACGCACACGCAAGGAGATCTCAATGTGCATGTGCAAAAACAGCAACCCAGTGCACTCCAGACGCTATCAATAAAACATGACTGCTATTATAATACCTGGCCGCTGCTCGCTCGCATTCTATCAGTACATGAGTGATAGATGATATTTTTATTGCTCTTGATAGGAGGCTATTGGTCACGCCACACCTTACTGAGTGCTCCTCAGACAGCTCCAACATTAGCAGATGGCTTAGCTGCCAAGCTCTCTCATCCCTCGTGAGGCTGCGGTCCCTTTTGGCTTTAACCATGCAAAACAGAAAAGTCAGCGCCAGCATAGTGAGCCTGCTTTAATTTCCAGTCCAGCTGAAAGGGGTTGCAGGGCAGCAGTAAATAATTTAGATGGGAGGAAGAAGAAAAATAGAATAAAAGTGATTTCTCAGGCATCTCGGACTCCTGCTGTCCGCCTGAGTCCAGTTCGTCAGTGCTTTGGTATGTTTTATATCTAGAATTTGATGTGTGCGTGCTTTGTCTCTCTTCTCTCCTGTCCCACCCTACGTTGCTTCTATTTTCCCTCAGTTTTCGCGCACTAATGCTTTGTTGTGGTGTTGTGTTCTCCTCTGTTGCACCTCAGAGATCTGAGCAATGTGAACTGTGAGGAGCTGGGTCCTCTACCTCCAGGATGGGAGATAAGGAACACTGCCACCGGGAGGGTTTACTTTGTCGACCACAACAACCGCACCACGCAGTTCACAGACCCACGCCTCTCTGCCAACCTGCATCTAGTCCTAAAGTGAGTTCGACAGCGCCCTTGAGCCAGAGAAATGAGATAGTGAAATAATTTAGACGGTACATAAAAAAACTGGGTATAAAAGCAGAGAGATTTATTTTCTGTCTTTGTTTTGTCTTTGTTTCGTGTCTGTAGTCCAAGCCCTAATGGTTCTCGAGGAGGCATCGAAAGTCAGAATGTCAGGTAAGGTTTGGGCTCGTCGCCAGTAGTCCTCACTGCACGCAGACGGGAACACACACACACACACACACACACACACACACTCAGACATTCACAGACTTACTCACGTTGCCTCCCCCTCGGTCAATGTTTTACAGTGGGATCCCGTGCCAAGGTGTGTTCACCACCTGTAGAGGTTCAGCGCTCAAGAGTAGCGCTTGTGCTGAGCAGACGTTCGTGCATGCGCACACACACACACACACACACACACACACACACACACACGTACAGAAATACATAAACAGCACACTCCTCCACAGTCTTTCTTTCCACACAAAAAAATTCAAATTCCTCAGCTCCACAGAGGTTTTGATCATAAAGGCGTTTTAGCACACAATCCGTCACAAAGCTGGCTTTGGCCAGACATCAGATAGCAGAGTGGAAACCAAGGCTGCTGTGTCTGTAGCTGAGGAGCGTCTCACGTCCAGGAAACGGAGCATAAATTTGATGCCCAAGTCAATGAATGAACCGTGTGTGTGTGTGTGTGTGTGTGTGTGTGCGTGCGTGCGTGCATACATGCCTGTGTGCATGGATGCACATGTTGAGAATTTCTTCCTCCGTGCAGCTGTTCAAACACATACTATGCTACAATAGCCATAGAATTACCCATAGGCCTTTGCTGCACAAAGGTGGAGCAGTGTACGGGTGCCTTGGTGGGCCTCCTCCGCCTGACCTCATTCCTCCTCCGTGCAGAGAGAGAGAGAGAGAGAGAGAGACGGAATGCATCGACGGAGAGATCAGGTTTCTTTTTTTCCTGTTCTGATGGATCAAAGAACGTGTTTGGGATTTTGTATTCGCTTTGCTTTTTTTCATCTACGGCTGTCTGAAAGGTCCTATAAAAAAAAATGTAGCCTGGCACGCCACATTTGTTTTTAATGTAGGCATTTTTGTCATGAGCATGATTATGCCCAGATGTGTGAAAATCTCATGCATAGAATTTCTATTGTATATGTGCTCTGGTAGGATAATAAGTGGTGGGGTAATTACTTCACATCAAAAACCAGGAAATGTGTAATTTATTTAGAAGTAATAACACAGGAATTATTTTATACAGAGAAAAATATTAGCGTGTGTGTAACTGCGCGTGTTTTTAGTGCTGTGTCGTTGTCATCGGGCACATTTGCACATTTTTTGTTATGTGGCTTTATTGTGAAGTCAAAAGTTAAATAATATGAAATTTTAGATTTGAGTTGTGGAGTGCTGTACATCTCCTGGTTATTCAAGGACACATGGACCTTGGCCAGAGATTTGTGAAATAACTTCTTTATAAATTGTGCGTGACTGAGGTTTAACTTAAGCCTTCCTCAATCCATTTTAATTACATGAAAAGTGTAATAGATGATCTTTTTTTTTTTTTTTTTTTTTGGGTACAGTTTCTGTCCTAAGTGAAAGCTGTTCTATTACTGCAAAAAAGAAAAGACTTTGGAGTGACTTTTTTTTTTTTCGCTTGTGACAAAACTCTGGAAAAGATATCAGTCGTCATGGATTTCCATCAAGACATCTGCCTTTTATCAAGTCAGGGATTTTAGAAATTTTCGCCCCTGGTGCCGTCATTCCACAAGAATGTTTGATATATATATGTATGTATATTTATGTATGTCCATCAAAGTTAAAGTTTATTGGCCTTTTTTATTTGCTCAAGACATTGCCTAAGCATCCACAGCACGGTTTTGGTTATATTTCCTCTATGATTTTGTAATCTTCTGCTGAATCCAAGCTCCTTGACTGGTCAAGGTCACTGTTCAATAGGTAACTGAATCCTTGGCCGGTTTAAAGACCCGGCTGCAGGACTGCCCTGCGTACAGTCGCATGAGAAGTAACTGTGTCATTTCCCAGACCGTCAGTGGTTTGTCTCGGAGCGAAAACACTGCATTTTATTACCGTGAGTTGTCTCTGCAGAGAGCGACTTCAGGTAACATGCACCAGAGTCGTGCTCATCAGTGAAGAGCTGTAAAGAGAGGAGAGAGCTGTGGATCATGTTTGCCTGCAACCATGATGGAAAGAGCCGGAGACACGGAGCAGGAATGTTTGATTTATGGGTGAAAGTGCAGGAAGAGATGCTCCGTGCCCTCCTTTCTCCTTCCTTCCCTCCCTCCCTCCCACCCACCCTCTGAGCTGTCTACAGTGTTTGGGTGCTGTCGGGAGAGTGCCCTTCCTGCCTCCCCTCTCCCTCTCTCGCCTTCCCTCCCTCTGAGTCTAGTCTGCAGGAAATAAAGGGATTCATGAGGAGGTCTCGAGTGTCCTATGGGGCCCTGTGGCTTTCTGGGATAGCAGGAAGTGATTGAGTTTGGTTTCTGGTGTCTGCCCAGCAGAATCCACTGCGGCTCTTCAGTCACTTTGTTAAGATGAAGTTGTCATTGCGGTTAGTGGAAAATGCAAGCTGTTGGGCGGATACTTTAGAGTAGGAGTCTGGAGCTAAATGAACGTCTGACGTGAAGTGATCTGACAAGAAGTGATCTGGCTGACGGTCGAGGTTCCTCCTCTGTTTGTTTACTGCAGTGGTTTGATGTAATTACCTACGAAAGAGTCAGAGTGAGTGAAACTGTTTACTTTAACCTTGGCATCACTTTGAGTCTTGCATCCTATGTATACATCCGTACTACATGAACACAGACTGACATGTGTATGCTCCCGCCACCCTCTGTGCTCGGCTCTACAGTCTGGTGTTTATGACCCTGCTCAAGGCCGAGTGTGCCTGCTACCCCCCACTGAAGTGCAAAAGGCCATTGTGCAAATAATCCTTTAGTGCTGGCCCCATAAAGGCTCCTTTGATTCTGTGCGTGTGTGTGTGTGTGTGTGTGTGTTGTGTGCCCCCTCCCTACTGTGCCACCCTCAGAGGCTGTCTTCCCAAACACAGCGCCCGCTTCAAAGTCGTATTCGCCATCCAGTGGCCTGCGCCAGAGTCGAGACCTCTGTCATCATTACCCACAGATACAGACGGTTCACGGCCGCACTGTTTACACTTCTTGGCTACTGTTTACGAATGTTGCATCAAATGCTACTTTCTTTTTTACTCTTTTGTCTTTTAACACATTGGCTTTAGAGTGAAAAGACAACTATGAGAAATTATTTGAAAGCCAGCAGCAAAGTTTTGAATCAGTTGAGATTAAACTTTTGTACATTCAGGCTACACTGCTCTACAAAGGCAGAGAGCAGTAACTACAGAAGCAGTGAAGTTTTCAGGCAAGCTCTTTTTATATACAGTCTCTGGGCAAACCATAAAAAATGCAGATGCTGCACTCTGCCTCTTCAGGGGGGAAAACAACTACAAACAAAATGTGTGTTTCACCTTTTTCTTGTCTTGGATTAAACGTGTCTTGTTTGTGTCTGTTCGACTATTAGTTTACAGTAACAACAATAACAAAACATCAAACCGAACATTGAATTAATTAGGTTAACCACATGAATTCCACTTAAGTCTGAAGCTAAGCTGGCAGCTACTGATGTTCTGCTAAACTAGTTAGCTTTAGCAGGTGTTTTTTTCTTTATCCATCATGATAGCATTTAGCTACTGCCTCATTAGTTTTGTAGAACAACAAACTAAATTAGAAACATTGGTTCATCCAAATGGATAATTTTATTGGTTTACATCTAAATTAGTACATTTAGTTTTAGCTTTAGCTAAGGCTAGCCATGGCTACCTCCTATCCCCAGCTAGCTTTCACTTGATATAGCTCTTCTGTCTAGGTGTTTTTTTTTCACATAAATTACACATTTATAATGGTAAAATAGGTGATAAATCCTGTCTCGACTAAATATTTATTTCCTACATCTTAGCTTTGTAGGCTGGTACATGTTATGACTTTGTCGGTGACAGTGTCCGCAGTGTTCTTTCTCTCTCCGCCTCTCAAACTTTTAGACTCGACAAAATGAACCAGTACGCCTCTGCGAGGTGGCCTCAGTGACCCTGCGTTACCACAAGTGGTACACGATGATTCAAAAGCAACAGAGATCTGCAGAACTTTCTTTCCCTCTGTCACATTGCCCCCCCCCCCCCCCTCCAAAACTTATTTTAGTTCAGCGATCTCTCTCTGTGTGAGACCACCAGGCTTCTGCCAGGTAGAGAGGAGGAGAGAGGAAGCGGCGTACGTGTTTGTGCGTGCGTCTCGTGTGTGTGTGTGTGTGTGTGTGTGTGTGAGGGGGTGGAGAGTGAGGGTGAGTGAGTGAGATGTCCTACCTCCCGTAATCCCACCTCCACCTATGTCTGTCTGTCTGCGAGGGGCCGTGGCAGCGGTTTGACTTGATGTGCTTCCCAGATGACCTCAGTGTGTTTACTTCTCGTTCTCTGCAGTCAGCAAAGGACAGAGAAAGAACTCTCACTCTCAGAAAGCTGTATTTTGAGTTTCTTGGCGTTGCTCTTGTTATTTTTGTACAAGTGCTTGCTTACTTTTTTCTCACCAGTAAGCATGTTTGCATTTTGTATTGGTACACCTAAGACTTACCATTTTTGTCTTTGATCTTGTCGCCCCCCCCCCCCCCCTCTCTTTTTCTTGGCCTGTTTCTCTCTCGCTTTTTTCCCATGCCACTCCTTTCTCTACCTCTTCCTCCTCCTGCTGCTGCTGCTGTCTCCCTCTCCCTGTCGTCTGCCCTCCAGTCGTCAGAACCAGTTGAAGGATCAGGCCCAGCAGGCTCTGGTGTCCCCCGGTCAGCTCCCAGAGGAGGCCGAGTGCCTCACGGTGCCCAAGTACAAGAGAGACCTTGTTCAGAAGCTCAAGATCCTCCGCCAGGAACTGTCTCAGCAGCAGCCTCAGGCCGGCCACTGCCGCATTGAGGTGTCCCGTGAGGAGATCTTTGAGGTGACGAAAAAAACAAGCTCAGTCATGTTATCATATCATCTGAAGCTCACAAGGGGTTGCGAGTTATTAAAAATACTCAGAAACAGATACATAATTTAACCCTGTGGGAATTTCAGTTGTCACAGCCTGAGGATGCGTGAAAATAAAAAATAAAAAAATAAAAAATGCATAACAGAATGCTAGAAAAACACGACAGTGATGTAATATTTGCTCCATTGCACAACCACCAGCACTCCATTTCCCCAAAACTGCAGCCAACACATTTACATTTGGCACTGTAAGAAAAGACACACCCTCCATTCTGTGTTAAAGTTATTTATAGACTCACCTAAGTTATGTTAAACATTCTCCGAGGGGTTTTTCTCTTCTTTTCTACCCCCATAAAGGTCATTGCCCATAACAGTTGGCTGTGAGAATGATTTCTCTCACACTCACACACACACACACACACACACACACACACACACACACACACGGGTTATCTCTGAAGTGTGAAGGTAGTCTGTTCAAAATCTAAAGCAGACCTCTTGTTTGAGATGAGGATTTTCTCAAGTACATTTTCTCAGCGGGGGAGTTTTTTTTTTTCCCCTGCATCTAGGAGGTGCAGGGCCCTCATCAGAACAACACCACCTGCAACAGACTGCATGACCCTCATAAAATATGCACTGGAATGTGCTGGAACAGCCGCGTCTGTTAATCTGAACGAAGACATTTTTGTTGGCTGATCTCAATGTGAGAGAGAGAGAGAGAGAGGGGCGGAGGGGGTGGGGGGCAGAAGACGTCTTGAGGTTGAGCGAGACATAACTGCATAGCTTCTCCAGACCAGCTGAAGCATTAAATTATGACTGAATAGGCAAGTGTTAGCTGGTGGACTGTCAGAGCTGTCTTTATGTGTACTTTTCGGTGTAGATAAGACATTCCCATTTCTCCCACAGCACCTCTCAGTTGTCTGCTGTATCTGGAGGGCACAGTGGAACCTGGCTGTCGGAGAGGCTGTGTTATTATAGTCTTATGGCTATGTTTATTATAACTGCCCCTAATCCACTTTAAACGAACCCTCCCCCTGACGCTGTGAGCCGTCTGCACATGGGATGAACACCGATTGAGGCGGAGAGATCTCGGCTTCACAACAGAGAGCCTTTTGAAAGTGACTGCTGTAACGCCACACTGCATCTGTCTCATTTTTTTTTTGTGTGTGTGCAGAGAACTCCCCACTACTTTCCTTTTTGTGCAGCTTTTAACTTCACTGCTTTTAGGACAGTCTCAACCTTTGGTCCACCAGTTGTCGTGTTTAAACGGGTGCCATAATGCAGTGCATGGGCTGTGAATGACATAAGTGTAGAGAGTGTGTGCATCACTGGAGTCTGGCCCCCTCGCATTGATACTTGCAAACTGATGGATAGTCTTCTCTTTAACTGTTTCTCTGCAGACGATCATGTAGAACCATAAAGCCCCAGCAGCTAGGAGGGCAAACACAGTGCAGAGGTGTAAACAGCTGCCTAACCGACGCTGTTACCGTCTTTTGACAAAGTTTGTTTGTGTCTGTGTTGCAGGAATCGTATCGACAGGTGATGAAGATGAGGCCGAAGGACCTGTGGAAAAGGCTAATGGTGAAGTTTAGAGGAGAAGAAGGGCTCGACTATGGCGGCGTGGCCAGGTAAGAGGCCGGAGAAGAATGGAGTGTGGTGGATGGGACAGAATTTGGTTCTGTAAAAGCTGCATAAAGAGGTCTGCCTCCTAGTGGAAGAGTGCCAAACCACACAACTTACTCACTGTTTGTTTTGTCTGGTTTTTTCTTCTTCTTCTTTTTTTTTTTTGGTAGTAATTTCTTCATCAGCTAAAGTTTTTACTCACTATGTTCCGAGTTACAGTTACACAGAAGATCTAATTAGTTTTTTTTTCTCCCTTGCCATCTCCAGGGAGTGGCTTTATCTGCTGTCGCATGAGATGCTGAACCCGTACTATGGCCTGTTCCAGTACTCCCGCGATGACATCTACACACTGCAGATAAACCCAGACTCTGCCGTCAACCCCGTGAGTCTCAGTCACTACTGACAACACAAAGCATCGACCTGTCTCGCGTGGCTTTCACACGCCGACTCAAGACGTTTTGTATGGAGAGTTCTCAACCCAGTTAAGCAAATTATGCAGCCAGACATAGGCCTCACTTCAGAAACTGTCAAGAGGTTTGGGTCGTTGTGTCTTCTATTACACAACTTTGTCGCTCTCTGTGTTTGTTTGGGCTGGCGTCGGTCCATTTAGCCGCTGCTCTCCAGTCAGCAGGCATGATCTTGTGGTTTTAACTGTTGTGTTGACACTGTGCTGTTTTGGTTGTTTACTGTTTGTATCGCCTAGAACAGCACGGTCTGTCAAAAGGGGAATTCAGAGGTTTAATATTGAGTAACAAATTCCTAATGTGTACGTTAGATGTAGTCCAGAGGAGAACTGGAGCTCAGCCCCGAACATGCTGTCTGCTCATTTGGAAACTGAAGATGTTTTTGTCTCCCTGCAGGAGCACTTGTCATACTTTCACTTCGTTGGCCGTATCATGGGGATGGCAGTGTTCCATGGCCACTACATAGACGGAGGCTTCACTCTACCCTTCTACAAACAGCTGCTGGGTAAACCCATCACCCTGGACGACATGGAGTCTGTTGACCCCGACCTGCACAACAGTCTCGTCTGGATTCTGTACGTGGAAGAAATCAATTGACTTTTCTGTGTTAAATGAAAAACGAAAGGATTTGTGAAGAATTACAACTCATTTACTCACAGCGTGATGCTCAGTATTTCTGTGACCACTCGATGCACGTTACATGTATTCAAATTTTAAAAGGAAAAAGAAAAAAGTTTGGTGTTTTGCCCACATTAAAATCTCTCTCCCACACTATGACGACAGCGCCCCCCAGGGTTTTTTAATATTTCTTACATCAGTGGTTTTACTGAATGAAAAACTCTTTGTATTTCTTTTTTTTTTTTTTACCAACAGTGACTGTGCAAAAATCCTATTGTTACCTTGAAGTAGTAATTCTAATGTTGCTCTCTCACTCCAGGGACAATGACATCACAGGTGTGCTGGACCACACCTTCTGCGTAGAACACAATGCCTATGGAGAGATCATCCAGCACGAGCTCAAGCCCAACGGTAAGAGCATCCCCGTCACCCAGGACACCAAGAAGGAGTACGTCCGGCTCTACGTCAACTGGCGTTTCCTGCGAGGAATAGAGGCCCAGTTCCTGGCTCTACAGAAGGGCTTCAATGAGGTCATCCCCCAACACCTGCTCAAGGCTTTTGACGAGAAGGAGCTGGAGGTATTTAAATGCGTCCTCGCGTCTTATTTCTCAGTTCATCTTCAGGTTTGTAAATCCAGCGTATTGACATGATCTCTGTACCTGTAGCTGATTGTATGTGGGCTGGGTAAAATCGACATCAACGACTGGAAGTCCAACACGCGGCTCAAACACTGCACTCCGGACAGCAACATTGTGAAATGGTTCTGGAAAGCCGTGGAGTCGTTCGACGAGGAGCGCAGAGCGCGGCTGCTGCAGTTTGTCACCGGCTCCTCCAGAGTTCCTCTGCAGGGCTTCAAGGCCCTCCAAGGTAAGAACAGCCGGGACAAAATACTACATGCGCACACGTGTTTTGCAATGTAAATGTTGTAAAATGTAAATATTTATTGTTATGCAATAAATGCGAGACAGTCTAATGCTTGTAAGAACACTGTGATTTAATGATATGGCTCGGTGTGAATTGCTCTGTTTGTGGGTTGGACTTGGACCAGACTGAGCCAGGTCATGCAGGTGAAAGTTGTGCGAAATGTTAATACTTAACATCAGATGAATAGTTAACGAAGGTGTGGTGGTGTAGCTTTTACTGTGTCTTTGTTACACACAGCCTGCTGACCACTCACAAGCTCTGTCAACACAATCTGGGACGTGTGTTTGGGATTCTTTGCCTCTCTGTGTGTGTGTGTGTGTGTGTGTGTGTGTGTGTGTGTGTGTCTCTGGGTTTCTCCGACCTGACATGAACCCTGAGTCTGAGCATAGTGCAGTGGTTCAGCAGGTCCATCCTGGCAGACGGCGCTGCCCAGAGACAGAGCACCCAGGCATGAGGAGTACACCATGATCCACAGGCAGACAGCACCCTTACACACCTTTTATATAACATGGCCATCCTGTCTCGGTCAAAACATCAGCAGAGGCCAAAAGACCCAAAAACAACTCGCACACAAACTTGGACTTAAAGTGTCTGTAAGTCTGCGGGCCACAGTTCAGGGACAAAGTCAGTTCCTTGTTTCTTGTACCAAACAAACATTTTCTTTTATGTCTGGAGAAAATGATTTGTAGGCCGGGGGTGTCCGCGGAGAAACACAATGCTTCATTTATGTATGTTGTGACACATTTTTACCTTTTTTATCAAAATAAAAAAATGCAGCTCCTGCGGTTTTTCACTGGGCCATTCATCTCTACCTGGAAGTTTCAGAATAAAAGTCATAAATTCATATAGAGGGTATTAATAGATGATGATAGAACAATAATAGATATTAGCCTAAAATATTTCAGTGTTATAAATTCAGTGGTATTTAAATTTTAACATTAAGTATTCAGTAGTGATTAAATTTTACAATTAATCACTTGCTTCCGAGATTAAAATCCTTTCGTCCTTTTCTTTGCTTCCGTATTCTTGACTTAAAGCAGACCTCATCTCTATGAATAAAAAGCAGTCGTCCAGGAGACTGTGCTGTGAATAGATGTCAAACTCTGTAAATATCTGTATCTGCAGGTGTGAGAGAGTCTGTTTCACTGAAGTGTTGGTTTGTCTCTACAGGTGCCGCAGGCCCACGGCTCTTTACCATCCATCAGATTGATGCCAGCACCAACAACCTGCCCAAAGCCCACACCTGGTGAGCAGACTGTCAACATTATGAGACTCTCCGATCTGCTTTTAATACTGAAGGGCAGAGTAGTAAAGCTCATCTTCTGTCTGTTAAAATCTGCTCTCACCCTCTCTCTTTTTTTATTTTCTTTTCTTTTCTTTTCCTTTCCCAGTTTCAATCGGATTGACATTCCTCCGTACGAGCACTACGACAAACTGTACGACAAGTTGCTCACTGCCATCGAGGAGACGTGCGGCTTTGCTGTAGAGTGAGTCACTGATGAGGGCAGAGCTCTGCAACAGCTAGAAGCAACATGGTTTGGCTATCATGTGCCCCCCCCACCCCCACCACCACCCCCACCCCACCCCACACACACACACACACACACACCTCCAACAAATCAATCCACTCAGACGGGGGTCATCCACGGTTGCTTCACCCAGGGACGCACACACTTCCCAGGGACATGTGGCCAAGCTAAGGGAGGGTGGGGCGGAGAAGACCAGAAAATGTCATCTGACTGTGGGTTTTTTAGACCCTCCGGCCCTCCTTTATGTCTTTTTTTATCATTGAAAAGGATCTCTTCAGCTGCTAATAACTCAGACTATTTACTAACTTGTGGAACCTGCAAAAATTTGCCGGCTCTTCCCTTTTTCTTTTTTTTTTTTTTTTTTTTTTTCTTTTTTTCTAAGTTCATTTTAGCATTTAAAAAAATAGACTGTATCCATGTAGCAATGCTCCATTTTACCAAGCAGAACACGAGCTCGGTCCATTCTGAAACGACATTAACAAGACTGGTTTGTTTGCTAGAATACAGGGTTATTATTGGTTACCACAACCTACTTGGAAACACTAAATTTGGATGCGGAGTGTGCGTGACTCGGGCTGTTTGGTGCCTCAGAGTGATCACGCTGGGGCTATCAGTAACGCCAAGGCTGGAAAAACAGGGATGTGTGCGTGGATGAGACGGCGAGACTAGAGACTGAATTAGGCAGAGCCCCGACTGTTTACAACCCTCTCCAAAGACGGCAGCAGGGACCTCTGCTCCCGAGTCGCTGCCCAACAACTAGCGCTGCATTCCCAGAAAACCCTATTTCGTCGTACGTTTGACAGCTAGTTTTGTTTGAAAATGAATAAATGAATGAATAGCTTGAAATGTGTTATTTTTATATAACAGGGAAAATTGAAAAAGAAACAATAAAATTCTATATAATATATATAATTTATTGTTGTTATATTTCAGAAACCCCTTTTCCATTGTTTCAGAAAAATAAATTCTTTTAAATGTTAAGTGTTACTGTTTAAATTATAGAAGACAATTTGTGAAAACAGAACTAAGCTTGACTGAATTTCACTAAAGAATGCTGTGGTTTATTTCTTGACACGACCTCTCTCGTACTGTACAAGGAGAGGTTTGTCTTAAGGGCAAAAAAATCTTAAAATCACAATGTCCTCTTGAGTGCCATAAACATTTTTGAATGAATGAATCTTTGCAAATATTGAGCACCCTTTAAATTCTACTGATTTCATCCTGGAGCTGCATATGGTGGTGTGTTGTTTCCCTTCTATTACGCTTTTTTAACAGTTCGTCATTTGTAGCTGGGCTATATTAATGTCACTAGCATGAAGCCTACCATTACTTTCTAATGGTATTCTGTTCAGAAGAGTCCAAAGTCCATCATAATCTATTCTGTGTTGCCTCCATGTTGTCGTTTTGGGGAAAAAGTAACACCTCCACTACCTTTTTCGCCATGTGGTGCTAAATAGCATTAACTTTTGTCTTATATTGGCAACCTTACTCATAGACATACTACTGCTTAAAGTGCACAGTACACTACTCATGCTCATACCTGTTTGTGGCCACGAAACATTTCCAAGAAATCAAGAGCTCTACCTAGCCACATTCTCAGGAGATGTCATACGTAGTCTGTAGTGTCCTTTGATCCGACGACCAGTTCTGACCATTTGTCTTGATTTCCTGAATGTTAAGCGGTTTAAAAAAAAAAAAAAAAAAAAAAAAGAAAAGAAAAAGAAAGTGTTGTCATTTGCATTGTTTTGCCCACAGCAGACCATTAACACACAGTAATTGTTGCATGTCTCCATATGTGCTTTTGGTTGAAAGTGAACTGAATAAGATGAACTCCTGTTTTTAGCCTGCTATACAGTTCTATCAGTGATGGGGTTTTTTTTTTTTTTTGTTTTGTTTTGTTTTTTTGTTTTTTCTTAGAGAGAAAGGGGGATTGTTTTCTACCATTAAAATGAAATTCTTGAATGTTTTCAGAAGATGCTGCCTGTCTAGCAATCTCTATGACCGTGGACTGTTCTTAACGTTTGCATACACTAAAAAAAAAAACAAAAACAAAAAAATGAACTGTTCGTTTTCATTCTTTTATGTAGACGAGTGTATGCAAAGTGAAAAGTGTCCTCAGATGGTGCTTTGTACAGTAATAAGATATTGTTCATATACTGTATGTGGATCAAACAACTTGTAATTTATCTTTAACTTAAGTAGAAAAAAGGATTTTCTTGAACTGAAAAGAGGAATTGCACACAAACAGAATGAGGTTGCCATGTGTATTTAATGGTGACTTCTGCACCAGATATTCATTCACCTTTAAGTCCAGTGCACAAGCTGATCGCCCTACTGTCTATTCCTACACTACATTACTCAGCATTGCCCCGTAGCTGCCTCTCATTGAAGAACTGAACTTTTTATTAAACAAGTCAAAGTTGAGAGATGCCGCTCTATTTTTTTTTTTTTTTTTTTTTTAAATAGCATGATCCACTTAGCAGGACTATATCTCTCATAGCTGACTGATGCAATTTGATGTATGTTAACACTATCATTTTGTAAGAGTATTTTATTTTTGTGTGTAATTAGTTCTAATTAAACTTGCCTTTGTCTAACAATGTTAAGGCCTTGTACAAAGATGTATCTGTCTTTTTTTTCTTTTTCTTTTAACTTTTAAACAGTTGCTTCAGCTGTTATGAATAAGAAAGTATTTAATATGAATTATTGTTAGATTACCTAATATAGTTGTGTTCTTAAACAGATCCTTTGGTACAGAAAGGATTTACATTAGGTCAAATTATCAGGGGCTTGTTAGTGGCTGAGAATAAATGTCAAGTGGGGGATGCAAAGACTTGTGCCTTACATTTGAATGTTACAAGTCCCTGACCACCCACTGTGTATTCACTGCTACCACTTTGGATTAAAACGTCTGGCAGATGGCTGGGGGGGCAGGGGGGCAGGGAAATGGGGTAAAATGACAATGAACAGGGTGGGGTTGGGGGCTGGTTTCAGGTACAATTTTTGTTATTTTCATAGATGTGTAATTGCATCATAGTACAGACAGGTTTTGACAAATTTTATGCACAGACTGGAAAGAAGAGGATAGAAGATTAAATTTTATTATGATAATAATGGTTCATATTTTGATTCTTCCCTTCTTTGCAAATACTGGCTCAGTGATCACTATCAACAATAAGTGAAAATGTTTGTGCATTTCACCTTACATAATTTTGGCAACTTCCATAAAAAGAGTTACTGCTCAATGTTTAATGTTTTTTGGGTTTCATTTAAGTTAGTGAATAAACTTCACTTTCTGTAGAGGTTTATCTATGTTAGGACAAGTTTTCTTTTTCATATAAAACTCACAGGTAGTCTTCATGATGTCTTTCTTCTCCTTTGGAAGAAATCAACTTTCTGCCACACTTTGAGTATCAATAGTCTAGTTCTGTAACAAAATAATCTGTAATAAGTCATTAACATTTGTTTGTTCACTTATTTCAACAGAAGTTAAGTAAAAAAAAAAAAAAGTATCACACATAGGATCTCATTACAAATGGAAAAGAAAAAAAATAGTTCCCTGTATGTTTGGGTTGGTCTGGATGACGTCATTTACCGTAATCCAACGGAAGCACAGTCAAAAGCCGAATCACCGGTTTCTGTCTCGTACATATTCATCCGCCAACATACGTCGTAATAATACTGTGTATCAGATGGAAGCACCGGAAAAGAGAGTTTTTAGGATTTTCTCTTTAATCTGGCAATTTCTAAGTGTAACAGTAGATACCAAATATAGTTCCTGATCTTTAAGATCTATACAAGCAATTGTGTGTGATTTTTAAAACTTTAATCATGAAACTGTTCTAAGCTAGATCATAAAGTATATTCAGTAGGGGCTTTGGGGGATCCTTGTGTAATATTTTCGATAAGCGTTACAGTGAATTTAAAACAGTATCACAGTTCCGCTGTGTGTCTATGTTTTCAGTCGTCAAACACTGAAGTCGGGAACCGTATGGCGGATGAACACATCGGAAGGTGTACTTCCTCTTGCTATATAAACCGGACCTCATTTTTACATTACCGGCATTTCAGCACCACTGCCGGTCGGGTTTTTTTAGTCGGCGGTTAAGCCACAGTGTTGAGTATTTATCTTTTTTATTTATAAAGTTAGTTTACAAAATGCCTGGATATTCCGACAGAGACCGCGGCAGGGACAGAGATAGAGATAGAGGGTAAGTACATTCCTTTTTCGTATTTGAGGCCAATTTTGCTCTTGTGTGATTCGTAGAAATGGCTGACAAGACTCGTCGCCGAAAAAATAAGACGCTCAACTAAATATTGTGGTTGAATTTCGAAGGAATTGCCACAATTAACTATTTGTTTTTAATTGAGAGCCTACAAATGTGAAAAGCAAGCAGTTGTACGGCTTTATTTACCCACACAAGGCCAAGGCCTCCGGTGAACGGAGCCCGTTGTCTTTGGCTCAAGGCCTTGTCTGGCCTCGTGCCCCGGCACGGTGGCTTTCCGTTAGCTTCAGGGTAGCTTTAGCTTCCCGTTAGCTAACCCGGCGTTACATTTCTCATTTCATCCCCGTAAGAAACACTTAATATCAGCACAGACTATGGAAATCGCTGGACTACTATGTTATCTACATATTTTACACGATAGTCTGCCCACGATATTTACTTTGTTGGTCACATGTAATGTGTTTTGCTCCAGCGCGGAGCAGTGATGCTAATACAGCTGGCTAGTCGGCTTTTCGCCATGTGGCAGCTTGAATGCGGATACAAAATGCCGGCTGTTTTTCCATTGTTCCTCTGCTGGCTGGAAAGTATATGGCAGCTATATAATTTCAGAGTGACGCAGTTAAGATGGTGCTCTGATCGTTTTGAATTGCTGTTATTGCCCCCGTTAATGCCATAACTTCAGTCCCATCTGACTTTGTGAACCACGACTTAATTTATTGCAGCTATGGCGGTGGTCCTCCTCGCTTTGGTGGCAACCGTGGTGGCGGTGGAGGAAAGTTCGGCAACCCTGGTGATCGGCTGCGGAAAAAACACTGGAACCTGGACGAGCTCCCAAAGTTTGAGAAAAACTTCTATCAGCAGCATCCCGACGTTACCCGGAGGCCACCGGTATGTAATCTGCGTGGTCCATGAAATGTTACGCAACACAGCTTGAAATGTGCTCCCTCACACACGTGTTGCAGTTATGCAATGGGTTATGACTGCTGAACTGAAGTTTCATTTGCTCTTATCTTGCAGCAAGAAGTTGAACAATACCGGAGGGCCAAAACAATTACAGTGAAGGGGCGAGAGTGCCCAAATCCCATTGCCAAGTTCCACGAGGCCAGCTTTCCATGTAAGTTTTACCATAATTAGAGAAACTATACCTCAAAGGTGGTTTGTGTGTGCTGCAATTAATTTGCTGTCCTCTATTCTACAGCTTATGTGATGGATGTGATCAACAAAATGAACTGGACTGAACCAACACCCATCCAAGCTCAGGGATGGCCTCTGGCTCTTAGTGGCAAAGATATGGTCGGCATTGCACAGACTGGCTCTGGCAAAACGCTGTCTGTAAGTTGTTTGACAAAAGACATTAGTTGTAATATCAACAAATACTCCAACGACCTGTGCTGATAGTGTTATTTTGCTTTGCAGTACCTGTTGCCTGCCATCGTGCACATCAACCACCAGCCTTTCCTGGAACGTGGAGACGGTCCAATTGTAAGTAGTCACAACAGAGTTGCACACTAGTTCTCCATGCTTTTATCTCAGAGATGGGCTTTTGGTAAATCACAAATTAATGTAACATGTATACAAGTGGTCTGATGTTGAAAAATGACCAGAAAGTAGCCTCCCCAATGTGCTTCTTATTTCAGCACTCAGAATAGGAAGGAAAGAATAAGGAACGCTGATCATGGTGGTGTGAGATGCATACCCACCTGTTCATTGACTAAAAACCTATAATTTTCCCCACGATAGTGCTTGGTGCTGGCCCCAACCCGTGAGCTGGCTCAGCAGGTGCAACAGGTGGCTGCAGAATATGGCAGAGCTTCTCGCCTCAAGTCCACCTGTATCTATGGTGGAGCACCCAAAGGACCGCAGATCCGTGACTTGGAAAGAGGTATTTTTTATCTCTTTTGCGAAACACTTAAAACATTCTCCTTGGTGTCAAGCGCGTAACTCTTACAATAACTATCATTATAGGTGTGGAGATCTGCATCGCCACCCCAGGAAGGCTCATCGACTTCCTTGAAGCAGGAAAGACGAACCTTCGACGTTGCACTTACCTTGTACTGGACGAGGCTGACAGAATGCTGGACATGGGTTTCGAGCCACAGATCCGGAAAATTGTCGACCAAATCAGAGTAAGTTACTTTTGATTTAGTTAGTGGCTTTTAACACATTCAGAAGTGAAAGACCATGTCACTGTCTGTATATTACTTTGAGCAAACTGGTTGCTAATTGTTGTACTGTTTTGCAGCCTGACCGTCAGACCCTGATGTGGAGTGCCACTTGGCCAAAAGAGGTCCGCCAGCTGGCAGAGGACTTCCTGAAGGAGTATGTCCAGATCAATGTTGGAGCACTGCAGCTCAGTGCAAATCACAACATCCTGCAGATCGTGGATGTCTGCAATGATGGAGAGAAGGAGAACAAGTGAGTAATATGTCCATGCTGGTAACGCCAAGTGTTGAAGCAGATCTTTTGACATTAGTGATAGATTCTTTACGGAGCAACTGTCTTCTTTCAGACTCATCCGTCTGCTTGAGGAAATCATGAGTGAGAAGGAGAACAAGACCATCATCTTTGTAGAGACAAAGAGGCGATGTGATGACCTCACGAGGAGGATGAGAAGGGATGGGTACGTGTTGAAATGAATACAGATTCAAAACATGAGAGCTTCTGTTGTTCTGACTTTCTAGTTGTGAAGTACAAAAAAATTAACATTGACCCCATCACTTCTGTTAGGTGGCCGGCTATGGGAATCCATGGAGATAAAAGCCAGCAGGAAAGAGACTGGGTTCTCAATGGTAAGCTTGAATAACCAATAAATTTACATCTCAGGGTAATCTTAGCAGTCTTGTATTTAATCTTTTTATTTTATTTATTTTTTTATTTCAGAGTTCAAATATGGAAAGGCTCCAATTCTCATTGCCACAGATGTTGCCTCCAGAGGTCTAGGTCAGTATCCTCCCTGAACTGTTATTTACTCCTAAGTATTTTAAAAAGAAAGTGTATTTGCTTTCTTTAACTCTTCTGCTTCTTTCTGAGTTTCTCCCCTGACCTGAAGGAGCAGTCTATATGGCAGGGCCTTGGCATGACAAGCCCAGGTCTCCAGAGGGGGAAGGAGGATTCTTGGAGGTGTCCTGACTGGCGAGGCACGGGTCTCCCAGTCGTGCAGATATACAGAGGTGACCAGGCCCAAGTGCAGCATAACGCTCTGGCCTGCCTAAAAAGGGGGGCGAGTTGAGGGCTGGCCACAGTTCCTCCCCCATATGCTCGTCTGTTCTCTGGCAATGGTTTGGACTGCTTCACACACCCAGGCTCTGTAACTGTCCCAGCTCAAAGCCCAGCTACACTGTCTCCTATTGTCTTGCATATTTGTTTGGGCACTGCATTGCAAGCCATTTGAGTCATTTGGAAGGTGCTTTCTGTTGTGTAAACCTGTTGTAAAGCATGGGTGGCATTACTGTTGCAGTTTCCTAAACTTCTGTCGGAAGAGCAGTCTGTCAGATCGATCATACCTTCACCTCTGTAATGACATGGCTACTGGCGCTTTTGGTGACAGTGGGACATGCTAGTTGGACACACTTGGACAAAATCCAAGCTCACACTCCTCCCTCGCCTGCGTTTCAAAGTCATGTCGAGACCTGCCAACGAGAGACATTAAGATCAAGTGAACACTGGGTCTGGAAAAATCTTGCCATGCCGAGAGTCGGGATGCATTGTTTGTAGGCATCCTGCATTTTGGTTCAGAGCTACCGCTTTTCTTGGCAAGAGACACTGCAGTGTGAGCATTATAGCCAGCATCTCATGAGTGAGCGTGACGAAGGGACATTGGTTAAGTGCTAGTTTGAGAACACTAGGAGGCAGTAGTGTGCATAGCAGCCCTACTGTGTACAGACACCTGAGGGTCACTTGACAGTATGTGGGGCGTGTGCTGCAATGGGAATGGACTAGTGAATGCATACTCCAAAAAATGGTAAGACTTCTGATCCATTCTTTCTGAGGGTGGGTTGCCAGTGGCTCAGGAGGGGGAGGGTTTTTATTTTATCCCACTGGATTGGAAGCTAATGGAGTGTGCATCGTTTCTCTTTTCCCACCGTAGTCTCCCCGTGGAGTAAACGTATCTGTAGCTTTGCCTAATTCCAGTTTTTTGCAGCTTGTGGATTTTACTCGCTATCTCCACCTCATGACAGTACTAACTTGGCCTCTTTGTTTTTGATCTGGTTGTTGTGGTGGCGCTGGCGCACGTCTTTTGTGTGCTGTCCTCCTCTTCCTTTATGCCACAACGCAACACAATCTTACAGATGTTGAAGACGTGAAATTTGTCATCAACTTTGACTACCCCAACAACTCAGAGGACTATATCCACCGCATTGGCCGAACAGCTCGTAGCCAAAAGACAGGCACAGCTTATACCTTCTTCACTCCAAACAACATGAGGCAGGCCAGCGACCTCATCTCTGTGCTTCGTGAGGCCAACCAGGCAATCAACCCCAAGCTCCTCCAGATGGCAGAAGACAGAGGAGGTAAATCTAATTGGTGAGATACAGAAACTGTGCTGTGAACTGCAGCCACTTTTTTTTTTTTTTCCTGCTGCTTTTTTCTTTTTTTGATTGTTCTGAGAAGGGGATGGATTCATGAACTTTAGCGGTATCAAGCCAGTTTTTGCTTAACAAAAAATCATACAATAATACATAACATGACTGTAGCCATTTTTTCTCTTTGTTTAAAAGCTTGTTTTCTCTTCCAGGTCGTTCAAGGGGAGGCAGAGGTGGTGATTACAGAGATGACCGCCGGGATAGGTATTCTGGAAGGCGGGATTTTGGCAGTTTTAGGGACAGGGATAACGGTAGAGGGTTTGACAACGGACCAAACAAAGCCTTTGGCACAAACACACAGAATGGAGGCTATGGGGGCAATACCAGCAGCAACGGCTTCGGTGGAGGCAACTACAACGGTAATGGACAGTCCAACTTTGGTAACAGCCAACCGGGAGCCTTTGGAGGCCAGAACAACTTCCAGGCCCAGCAGTTTGCTCCCAAGCCTGGCGCACAGAACGGCGCTGGTCACCCCCCTTTCCCCTTCCCCCAGGCACAGGCTCCACAGCAGCATCCTGCTCCGCTGGTGCCCTACCCCATGCCTCCTCAGTTCTCTCAGTAAACGCACCACACACTTGAAAGAAGTAATTTATTGCTTTTTGTCATGTTTTAAGTTCAATAGATAATCCAGAATTTTTGTATTTACTCAACAGGGTTACAAACAACTTCAACCTCCTATCAAACCTTTTAAGATCTGCAGTGCAGCAGTAGTTGTGTTGCACACTTGTTTTCCTATTATTTAATTTGTTACATTCCTCGGTAATTAGTTTTGTTTTGTACTAGGTAATTACAAATGTATTGGTTTTTCACGTGTATCATTGAAAGTGATGTTAAGCTCCTACCTTGGACGTGCACTGCATGATCTTTCAAATAAAACAAAAAAAAGAGACTTTGGTGTTTTTTGGTTTTTGTTCTAAATTTGGAAAAGTTCTGCAGGTTACTAGTGACATCTGATTTTTAACCCTGGGTCTACCCTTCCTCTCCAGCAGGTGTCATGTTTCACAAATATAGTAACTCAGGCACCATGTCCAGTCACTATGGTAACTGCTCAAACCAGCATGTCACTTAATATCAAAGGCTTCATGTGTGTGATATTGTATAACATCTGCAAGGGGAAACTGGTGGTTACAGTGATTCTGGCTTTGTTGTTGTTGCCAAAACATAAGTAGCAAAATTAGAAATGTATATGACATGCACATCAGCACCTCCCTCGTGCACGCTTCCTGTCCTGTGTCCCAGCAGCTGAGAGGGATTGGTAACTTGTTTTCCCGGTCAGTCTTGTGCCCATCACATGCCGGTAAAGATGACTTATAATGGAGATGTACTGGCCACGCTAATGATAATTTGATGACGGCTCTCGGAAAACATCTCATGACAAAAGCCAGTAAAGTCTCAAACAATGACAATTTAAACTCTCCTCAACCCAAATACACCCGTCAGCTGTTTTCAAGCTCCGTCTCCATCTTGTGGAGGAGGAACAAACGGCCTTTTCCACCCTCAAAAAAACAAAACAAACACTAACCAGTGTGTTTTTTTTTTGTCTGAAGTGCTTTGTTCTGACATGAGCGGTACGGTGCACCAGTGGGTTAGCGCTGTCGCAGCAGTAAGAAAGGTTTCTGTGTGGAGTTTGCACGTACTTCTCGTGCCTGCATGGGTTTCCTCTTGCTGCTCCGGGTTCCTCCCACAATCCAAAGACATGCAGGTTCAGGTTGATTGGAGACTGTAAACTACCTGTAGGTGTGAGTGTGAGCATGAATGTTTGTCTCTATATTTCAGCCCTGTGGATAGACTGGCCCACCTGTGCAGGGTTGTACCCCGCCCTCGCCCAACGTCAGCCGGGATTGGCTCCAGCACCCCCTCGACCCAGAAAGGATGAGCGGTATGGCGAATGAATGAATGAATGAATGCATGAGAAAACTGTGTTGCTGCACATGGGCAGATTGAGAAACAACTGACCCATGGGAACAGAAATATAAAATCACCTAAAGTGTTCAGTGTGTTGGAATTTCAAACTTTTCATTTAAAGGAAAAACAGTCTAAACCACTCATTTATCTTGGCTGTCGGACACTGTGCACAATTTTATTAGGTACTTTATAAAGAAACAAGTGATTAATGTTCTAATATATGTATTTATCATATTTTCAGAGTGAATCTCTCTGCTGTCAAACATATAAATTGTTTAGTATTGTTTGGTACTCATGTTTTTGATGCTAAGAATGATAAATTTTGTCATTATGTTGTTAACTGGGCCCTTTAGTCCATGTGACGGGTGTCATTGTTCAGCTGTTGCCCCACCTCAGCCGTGTGTTCTTTTAAAAAGACTGATACCGGGTCACAGGTCAGTGGCTCCTGCTGATAACACACCAGAGTCCCTGCTGTTCTCAAGTGCTGTGGGCGCGGCTGAATTAAATAGCTTTCCACATATTTACAGAAGCATCGCCTGGAAGTATGTGTGGAACGCTCTCTGGGTAAATACTAAAGAGCGTCCCTCGTTTCATCAGTAAGAGAATTGTTTTTTTTTTTTTTTAATCCTGATGATATGAGACGGCCTCACCCTGCTGTTGACAGCATCATTTGTACACAAAAAAAAAACATGTCGGCAGAAAGAAACCGAAGAATAAGTGACACAGGTTATCGGAGGTGAAACACTCTGTGCTTATCTCAGGTGAATTGCACAATGTGGAGTTTAAACAGGTGGGCGAGGTGGACACAGTAACGTGAACATCTGAACCATGTGAAGAAAACAAATGTTACTGCTTATCAGCGCTTTTGTAAAGAAGTGTAAAATCAACTGTGGTCATTTTGCAAAACAGCGGAAACGAACTGTGAACATAACATTGATAAAGCTCACTCTTCAGTCTCTACCAACTCCTGAGGGAAACATCAGGCTCTTTTATCTATATTTGTATGCATGTATATATATATATATATATGTATGTATATATATTTTTTGCAAACAGAAAACCAAAACAATGAGCTGAAACTCATTGTAAGGAGGAGCTGCAGATTCAGGTAATACCTCTTTGTAGCATCATCACTATGAGTGACTTTACTTACACGTTAGCAAAGCTGCAATAATCAATATTTTTTAACAATATCAATGTTTCAAACGACAGTGTGAAAACAGTTAAAGTACCACCGGGGACCAATGTCGAGGCCGGGTGAGATTCAATCATCACTGTGTTGTTTTGCTGTCACTCAGATGTTAGAGTGTGAGTGATCTCGGTTACTTTAACCTTTTTGTTCCTGCTATGTGACCCCTCCCTCTCTCCCTGCAGGTATGTAGGTGTTGGCTTGAAGAGTAACTGCTCTGGGTGTGCGCCAGACACACCCACCGCAAGCATGAGCCGGAGCAGCATGCTGAACCAACTTCTACCCACTGAGGCGGAAAGAAGTCGCATTGTTCCGCTCTACCTGCAGAGGTGCTCCCTCCTCCTTCACCTGCTTTACTATGAACGCCACATACCTGTGTTTTGTCTTAACACATACTCTCACACACACACACACACACACACAACCTATGTCAGATACTGTACATGCACCTTCTTATCAGCTTTCTTTTTTGGCAGCAGGTGGAGTTAGCATTCCTCTCACCAGACCTTCACTCCTAGAACACAACAAAGGTAATTTCACAGGGTGTGTGACAGATAACCACTGATAATCAGAAATGCCTTCTGTGTCACACTGGGGGTGGAATAATCCCAGAGGAGGCTTCAGTGTAATAAAAAAAAAAATGCCACTAATTAATAAGACACATCCTGATTTCACAGGCTGCATTTGCCAAAACTCGAATGTGAAAAGTTACACCTTGTGGTTAACGCTCGAATAACTGTACGAGTTACTAATTAGTTTATACTGGAAGAAGCTGGATTACAGCAAAGCTACACTAGGGCGAAAATCTTGTTTGGTTAAATATAGCTACTAAAAAGTGACCAAAAAAGATCAAATTGACAATGAACATGTGATACAAAAATTATAACAAAATATAATGCAAAAGCACCTGCTTGTTCACAGGTCAAATCATGAACCACAAAACTGAAATACTCCACTATTCCTGAGAAAGTACTTGAATGTCAGCTTTGGTTTTGTAAACAATAACTGCTTCAGTGGTGATTCTTCCTCAGGCTGAGATTCAGGAAGTTTTAACACAATGCTGTTAGCAAGGATGAACACCTGCCCATGGCCCGGGGGGGGGGGGGGCATGGTGGTGCCTTCACAGTGGTCAGGACAGGTCAGTCAATCACAGTGGTGTGGTGGCAAAATAAAAAATAAACAACCCTTCATTTCCTTTTATGGCCCCAAATTATTTGTAGTTTCAGTAGTAGCAGAAAAAAGCAATTTAAATTACTTGAATAACTATGGACGTATGAATGTAGCTGAACTACCAGCAAGCTACTGTTAAACTGCTAGTTTAATCACATGTAATGCACTACTCCCCAACACTGTTGACACTGTGTTACAACCTGAAAAACTGCTGACTCTTCTGATCTAATCTGATCATAACCATCTCTTAGATATATTACATTATAGATATAGATTTCATGTTCTTCCTTTCTGTGTTTTTAGTCTCTGACAGACCTTTGAGTTTCTGTGAGTTATACTTACAAATATGGAGATATGACACATGGCAAACTGAATGAATCACCTGCTTGACCTGTCTTAATAAACAAAAAGAGGACGTTTTAATAATGATCCTGAAATTCAGTCATGGAGTGACCTGTTCTGCTGCATTCCTCTGAGATTGTATATGTGCAAACAGTGAGTGCTTTATAATGTCCCTGTGTAGCATGGAGCTGATAACAGCAGCAGCTGTAGAGGTCAGAGGCCGTTTCTGTAGGTAGGTATGTAAAGTCACAAAACTAAGACTACAGGAGAACTCAATCAATATTATGGATTTTAAAGTGTAATCTTTCACGGGTCACAACCTGCTTCTTATTCATGCTTTAACAACGCAAGGAGATCTATTAAACATGGCTAGAATGAACGCGCGGAGTCCAAGCTCCTAGAATATCAAGTCAGAGCGTCTGTGAAGCGGCGGGAGCGCGGAACAGGTCCGCCCGGTCTGCTCCTCCACTGCTTTCACTGACGACACACCTGCTGGCCGGGGAGGAGCTGAGACAGGTGGACGCTCCTTAACTGAGGGGAGACGCCACAAGAGACAGGAAGGAGTGAGTAAAAGAGGAGAGAGATAGAGAGAGAGAGGAGAGGGGAGAGTGAGGAGCTGGAAGAAAACACCGCTCGGACTCAGATTACACGGACGGTTCTGAACAGTCTCTCAAGATGTCGAGTAAAAAGGAATACAGTCCCGTAAAGATCAGCAAGTGAGTTTGGACAACTTCCTCTCTCTCTCTCTCTGTGTGTGTGTGTGTGTGTGTGTGTGTGTGTGTGTGTGTCAGGTTTCCCAGTCTTATATTACTGTCTCTTGTCTTGTTTCTGCTCTTTTTCCTCCCTCAAGCTAAAATCCGGTTCATGCTGCGTGTGGAGATTTTTTTGTGCCATGATCCCAGTAATGTTTGCACAGGACAGGAGCTGTTTTATATATAAATGCACCACAGGAGTCAGGTGCCATATGAAAGTAACGATGATCTTACTGTTAAAATACATTCATTCATTCTGAAAACGCTGAAGGAGCACGAGGAGCTTGGGAAAATGAATGAACCGTCCCTTATTATAACAAGTCTCAAGTCTTTTCCTGTTTGCTCTGACAACACCCCCGTGTTTCTAACTTGACATGTCAAGTTTACCTCTCTGATTGTCTCCTTGTCACTTCACCTGACTCACTGACAGTGACCACATTGCTTTTATTTGTATCTTTGCCCAAGGTGTGTATCCGCTGTGTGGACTCATTAAGCTGATAGGTCAACAGCGTGCCTCGGTGCTGTAATCCACCTGAGGAGGTGTAATAAATGATGGTGCAGCTTGTCGTCATTGCGATGTCATGCAGGTTTACAACTGGTGCCATCAGTCATGATTTATGACGTTGCACATGGTTATAAATGTGTGGACACTTAGACGTTTGAGATTGCGCAATCTCACCCCCACTTCTATCAACAGTGACTAGGCAGGTGATTGACTTCCATGGGAGCAACCTGTCGCGCGGGGGTGGGGGTGGGTGTGGGTGTGGGGGGTGCCTTCACAGTTGGGTGTGCCCGCCTGCACGCATTCCCATCGCTTCTGATAAGAAATATTTGTGATTATGGCAAGAAAGCTTCCAGAGATAAGAGGCTGCGCGTGGTGCAGGGAGTCTTCAGTCATCACCTCATTGAGTAAAAGTGTAAAAATACAAGTTAAAGTCCTACATTGAAAATCTTACGTGAGGAGAAGAATGTTACTTATAATCAGGAAAATGTGCTGAAGTAGAAGTAAATGAATAAAAATGGTCCTAGATTATTATTATTACTCATGCATTAATGTGTGTGCAGCTTTTTTTTTTGGGGGGGGGGGGGTGAAGAGAAACAGGAAACAGTGAGATAGAGAGCAGGGGACCCACGTGGTAAACACCTGAGTCACTGGGCTGTCAGGGTGCCCCCAATATATGTCAATCTTGATTGATTGATTGTTTTAGTAAAACTTCAAAAATTGTGAGAAATGTCCTTCATAATTACCCAGAATGCAAAGTGGCTCCCTCACAATTCAAACCTCTAATTAATTAATGATTAAAATTAAAGCAGCAATTTATCACATTGGGATTTTTGTCATGAAAATTGACATGAATGAAATCAAACAAATTAATTTTCTGTCATCTGACTCATCCATTCATCCGCTAATTGTTTCAGCTCTACTCATATTTACCTTTGGGTCGTCTCATCTATAACAAAGCATCACAAACCAAATGAAGAGCTTCTAACTTCTAAATAAAGCTTTCAAATGAATGGAGTAGAATAAGAAGAGCAACATTCGCTTTATAAAGTAGCATGAAAAGAAAATACTGACGTACAGTGCTCATGTAAATGCACTCAGTTACTTTCCACCAGTGGGAGCAGTAAAAAAAAAAGAAAAAATGCAGGAACTAATCCTCCTCCACCTGCTGCATGAGCCTTAATGTCTGACTGCTGCTGTAATAACCCACCGGAGATTAATGGCCCCATTCTTTTGATAAGTGACACAGAGTGACACATTCATCTCAGCAGGAATGTCTGTGTCACACACAGGGCCACATTCTTGACTGCTAATGGGAGGGACCCCCCCACCCCCCCCCCCCCCACCCCCACCCCCACCCCCCCACCCGTACAGTGTGTCCCCTGGGTCTTGATCTGGGTGTGTCAGGATAAATACTTGACTTTCATATCACAGCGTCTGACAGAACAAACACTCAGAGAGCACAAACAGGTCTGCAGACAGTTTTCACGAGTGACATGCCAATGAGGATTTCTTTTACCGGGTTTTATGTTCACGTCTGACACTTTACCTTCAGCGTCCTGTCGTTCCACATGTGAACATCTGAACTAAAAGATTTCAATGCATCCACTGTAAAAACCAGGCGCTGTCAAATCTTATGTTTCAGAAAGTGTAAAAGATGCTGAAATAGAATAACTGCAGGCTACTCTGCTCTAAAGGTAGTTGAGCATAAAAGTCCATTAGCAAGCGACTTCAATGACAGTAAAATATCTGATTTAAAATATATAAACATAATTATTTCCAACTGTGTTTATAGATATTAGTTTTGTAATATCTTCAAATCATGCAAAACAAACAAAAAAACATCTCAAGTGTCTGTGCAGAGGTGAATGTTTGACTGTCGTCTCTCTCTCTCTCTGGTGTTTCCGCCCAGGTCTCAGGCCAGCGACCTGGCTCTGCTGATCGCTCGCATGCAAAGGAACGCAGACCAGGTGGAGAAGAACATCCTGCACTCAGAGGAGCTGCTGGCTTTGGTAAGAAGTCCACACGCTCACCGCAGCTATATAAGCTCTAGAGTCACATGTCTGTTCAAGGTGAGAGGTTTTCATCTGACAACGACGTTGTTTCTTTCCTGCGCAGGACTCGGAGCGCGAGGGGAAGAATCAGCAGCTGATCCACCAGAAGGAGAACGCAGACAACCTGGCGGAGGCCGAGGGGCTGCTGAAGGATCTGTTCATGGACGTGGACAAATCCAAGAGGCTGCAGCACCCGCAGGCCACCGAGATAGAGAAGGAGTGAGTTTATCTCAGACATATTAAAACCCACACAAACACGAGGACACATGCCAACAGACACACCTGAAACTAGATGCATCACATTCCACCGAAACAGCTTCACTTCCACATTCCCTTTTACTGTTCTCCGCCCGTCTACTCACGGCCTACTGTAATACATGTGTGTCTGATTCTCCTGTTTTCAGTGTGAGAAACCTGCATGACCGCTGGGGGAGGGACTGCGCCGCCTACAGGGAACTGTATGACCAGGTGCAAGACCTGGAGCTGGCACAGAAGATCGGCTGGGGTCCTCTGCTGGATGAAAAACTGGTCAGTTGATGCAGCATCAAGCACAGAAACTGAAAACTCTTTGGTTTCAGTAGCTAAACATCTTCTTCTGAACGTTGTGTTTCACAGAGGCAGTTGAAGGCAGAGACATATGGCCCCAAACTGTTCGATGTGGAGAAGCAGATTGCAGAACACAACATCCTGCACCAGGAGATCGAGGCCTACAGCTCCCAGCTGCAGCCCAGCACCACCACCTCCCAGGTAACACCATCACACACCGACACATGCGCGCACTCTGCAGAACGACACGCAGGATGAAACATATTCATGTCTCTTCATCTCCTTTGTTCGTAGGAGCAGTACGTCGCCCTCAAAGAGAAATATGCCAAACTTTTCGTGAGTTGTTTTTTTTCCCACTTCACCATGAAGTTCGGAGGGATGTGTGTAACTTACACGTGTTCGCGTGGTGTGTATATGTTACATGCAACTTGTGCGTTTTGCAGGAGACCTCCCAGCACAGGCGCAGCAACCTGGCCTCTCTGTACGAGTACCTGCAGAGCTGCAGCAAGGAGCTGGTCTACCTGTCGGGCCAGCAGGACAGGATCCTCCAGAGAGACTGGAGCGATCGCATGATCGACCCCCCAGGTGTCCGCATGGAGTACGAGGTGAGGGGCCACAGTGGCGTCAGTATTGGTAGATTGTAGATTGATTGATGGGTTTTCCATGGGTGGAGAGACTTGGGACAGAAGAGTGATAAAACTTTGTTTGTCTGCTCGCCTTCAAGCATAATCCACCAGTTACACCAGCTAGGGACCCAACTGGTGTGACCAGTGCAGTACATAGTAACTGTTAAGCTGCTGGGAGGATTTGATTTGAACACTGAAAACACTGTGTCATGTGTTCTGCATCTCACTTTATGTTTATTTACAGAAATTCAAAAATAACGGACTGATTGCACATGAGCGTGAAGTCAACCAGCTGCAGGTGGAGGGAAATCGTCTGATTGAAATGGATCACCCTGGCACCCCAACAGTAAAGGTACATCTGACATGAGGAGCGTATCTGTATGGTAACGATGATCAGTCATCATTTGCATCAAATAAAATGAGATTAAACGGAGTCGTTTGTTCTCATCAGACACACGAAGATGCTGTGCAGGCTGAGTGGCAAGCCTTTCTCAACCTGTGTCTAGCCCAGGAGATACACCTGGACAACATTGAAGACTACAGGAAGGTACAGGAGCTCTCCCGCTGACTGTGATGATGCTCTTCTTTTGAGTCAGATAGTTTCCGGTTCACCAGTGCAGTTTGTTAAGAAGTGACTGTTTGTTTCACTGCAGTTCCAGCTGGATGCAGAGACGCTGTCTGACTCCCTGGAGAGACTCAACTCCACTCTGGACCCGAGGTCTCTGGCCAACAAGAGCAACCCTGAAGTCCTGTTGGAACTGGAGGTACTAACAGTGTTTTCTGATGTCAAGGTTTCGGTGCAACTGTAGAAAGTCTGGAAGGATTGCCTCACTGTGTCAGAGAAGATCTATAACTAACTTTTTCATATAGTTTTGGGCGTGTGGACTCATTGTATATTTCCAAAACATGTGAAATGTGTAGCTTCTTCTTCAAACCTCTGGAGCTTTCTTCATGACCAGCAAAATCACTTCCACCTGCACCTGGTTAGATAATGGAGAAATGCTTAATAACCTTGTCTGCTGGTGTAACGTTTGATCTAATTCAATAAAACCTTCAGGGCGATGAACCAGCCGTGAAGAGGAACGAGCAGCGCCTGGCCGCCCTCAGGGAGCTCAGCAGCAACGTTGTCCCTCTGAAGCTGCGACGAACGAATCCCACCAGACTCACCACTGCAGTGTCTCTGTGTGACTGGGCCGATGAGGAGGTAGGAGAGAAGATCAGTGTGCCTTTCAGAAGTGTTTTAAATTTGCAAAAAAACATTCTTGTCGTTATCATCTCTTATTTGATCGTGTTGTCTGTGTGTGTTTCAGGGCACAGTGAGACGTGGTGAGAAGCTCACCCTAAAGTCCAACTCTGATAACAAGGACTGGGAGCTTCAGAACAGCGGTGGGAAGATCGTAACCCTCCCCGGGGCGTGTTTCATGGTCCCACCGCCTGATGCTGAGGCCCTGGAGAAAGTAAACAGGTACACAGTGCAAACACACTATGTTTTCCTTCCTTTGTTTTTTCTATGTGATTACAGCAGAGACTAACTGACTGATGATTCACCTGTGATGGATTTTAATGAAACACGTTGTCTGTGTGTGCTCAGCCTGGACAGCGCACTGACTGACCTCAAGACCCGCAGATCTGCACTGATGTCGTCCTTGAAGAGCCCCACTGTGGAGGTGATCCGCCCTCAGAGGGCAGGTGAGAAGAAAACACACACCTTTTTATTTATCTTTTAATTTTTTTCCTGGTCAAAAGATCATGAAAAAGTCTGGGCTTATCTAACTTCTCATTGTAGAAATGTTGTTGTTTTTCGCTCCTCCTCAGCCGCTGCGCACAGTGCCCCGGAAGATCCCAGAGCTGCAGAGATAGCTAATGAACTAGACAAGACCAACAAAGCCCTGGAGCAGATTAAAAAAGAAATCCTGAGTCGGCTGAGGACCCCACTAGACAACCGCAGCCCCACGCAAGACCTGGCGAAAAGGCTGCAAGAGCAGGAGGTGAACATGAACATTAAGCTTTGATAATATCACCTGCAGTTACGTTACCTGTATTAGTCCTGAGCATGTTCAGATGCATCTAGGTGGTTGTGATCAGTTCGAACCGTATGACTTGCTCTCCAGAAATCTGCTCTGGCGGTGAAGAAGCTGGAGTCTGAGAAGTTTGGACTCCAGAGAGAGATGGAGCCGATTCTGGCCAAGAAACCCCTGGGACCCACCGCCTCGACCCTGCCTGTCAAACTCAGTGCTGCCAATAATAAAATCGACGACATCAACACCCTCATTGATGTTTATAATAAAAAGTAAGACGATAAGAATGAAATTATATATTCTTTAAACATAAAAGCATTCAAAGTGAAATTTCACATTTTCCCACAAATGTCATTTGCGTATTTTTCATTGCCTCCCTCCTTTCACCAGAGCTACAGCCTCCATGTTCCTGGAAAAACAAATGCACAATGTGGAAGGCGTTGTTTCCGGGTTTGAGGACCAGCTGGCCAAAGATGGCACCCTTCTTCATCAACCTAATGGCCTCCAGAGCCGCAACCAGCAGCTGCAGGTGCAACCAAAAACCGATTAAGTCATTGGTTCATGTGATGCTAGAAATTAAACGCCCAAAGAAACCCAATGTGTTTTTCTTTCTTTAAATGTGTGCTTTCTTTTTTTTTTTTTGCCGCCAAACACTAAACAGGTGATGCGTAAGGATGTCGCCTCAAAGAAAGATGCGTTGAATCAGTTAGGCAGAGACTTGGACCTGACTGAGCAGGCGTGCAGCTCCCTGCAGAAGGGTTTCAATGAATACTGTCCTGACATCCGCCGCCAAGAGAACGAGGTGAAACATCTGAAGAACCGTTTCACGAATGTCAATAATCAGCTCCAGGAGAGGTGAGAGGAAAACAGATTCAGGCGTTATTGTCATATATATATGTTTTCGTAATTCCTCTGATGTCCTGTCAAATGTATTTTGCTTGTAATTGTATTGTTTTGAGTATTTGTTTTATATTTTGCTTTAGGTCCGCTCTCATAAAGGAAGCAAACAATAAAAACCAAGATTTCCAGAATGCTGTTCAGTCACTGGATTTCTTCTTGGTCAATTTGCCCAATAACAAGATCAAACCCACTGATGGTGTGGCACAGATAACAGCTAAGCAGAACTCTCAGAAGGTGAGTGGAAGTGTTTAGTGTTTGTCAACAATGATATAAAAAAATGCTTTGCTTTGTCTTATCAGCTGTGGTTATTTAATCATGTCCCATGTTTAGAAAGTGATTGAGGACATCAGGAAGAAATCAGGTGATTTAGACCGAGTCAAGGATCTTTCCCGTGAACTGCAGAGTGTCTTAAATGTGAGTTCAGACAATGACATTATTCTCATATCATACCATTTACACTACATTAGGTACGTACCTCCAAATGCCTAATCCATCAACGTTTAATTATATTTCCTTTCAGGAGTATGAGGTTAAGTCAAAAACTTACCGCAGCACTCTGAATGACGACGACGACGATGACGACGATG
This sequence comes from Seriola aureovittata, assembly GCF_021018895.1. Lineage (NCBI taxonomy): Eukaryota > Metazoa > Chordata > Actinopteri > Carangiformes > Carangidae > Seriola > Seriola aureovittata. Next base: position 21,733,758 of record NC_079380.1, on the reverse strand, counting down.
AGGAGGAGGAGGAGAAACCAGTTCTAAAGCGACATCAAACTTCAACTATGGCTCAGGATGTACAGAGAAAGGTACGGCCTAAAGATATTTGTTAGGTAGATAATTCTCCGCATTTTAACTCTTTAATTTTCAGCTTTTAAACTCATTTTGCCTTCTGCTTCTACTAAAGGAGAAAAATCTACTGAACCTTTTCTCTGAGGTGTCTGCAGAGAACAACCAGCTACTCAGCCAGTTGGGGACGGCAAAGAACATAATGGCCAGGGTATGATATCGATTAGATCAAAATAATATCAACAGCAGTCATGTTACAGTAGAATAATACCCGATGTTCTGCTCAAAAATCATCACTGTCAGTTGTTCTGAAGTGACCTCTTTCCTTTGTTGTTTTATTCATGTACAGAATGAAGAGAGAGTCAGTCAGGTAGTTGTCAATCAGCAGCTGCAGCTACAGAGCCAAAAGAAGGACGTGGAGGAAAGCGATATCCTGAAAAAAGAATTAAATGAGGAGGTTGCTAGACGCTTACATGCTGAAAAAGACCTGGAAACATACCGTATGAGGTTTGTCTCTCTGAGGAGCAGGAGAGGAGTGGAGAGGTTGGAGGAGAAGGAGGTGGTGCAGTACTACCGTGACCCCAAGGTGGAAGTGGAATTGCAGTCCCTGAAAAAGCGCATCCAGGAGGAATCACTGAAGAGGTCAAGAACCAACTCAGAGATAGAAATCATGAATGAGAAGGTTCTCAAACTGGAAACACAGCTGATCAGAATCGAACCTAGACTGGTGACCAAGGTACTGACTGAATACGAGAGAGACCCGCAGCTTGATAAAGAGGCAGCCAAGATTAGAGATGAGATGCAGAGGATAAGACTGGAGCTCCAAACGAGAGATACTGAGACAGTCCATGTGAAAACTGAGCTCACGGTCCTGGCTCAGCAGCAACCTAAAATCAAGCAGAGGGTTGTTAAGAAGGAAGTGGTGAGACTTCAAAAGGATCCAGAGATGCTGAAGGCTGTTTTCACGTTCCAGAGTGACATTGCGGAGGAGGAGTCCTGGTGCAAGTCCCTCAATGATGACATTTTCAGCACAAGGAGCCAGATAAACACACTGGAAAGGGTCATTCCCACCATCCAACCCAAGGTAGTCACCAAGGTGGTGAAGCAAGTCCAGCAAGACCCAGAATTGCTTGAAGAGTCCAAGAAACTACGAATCACCTTGGAAGAGGAGAAAGATGAGAACGCTATCCTGATGAAGGACTTGACCACCCTTCAGCTGCGTTATGGTGAAGTCGATAAGCTCAGGCAGAAAGTCGAGGTCAAGGAAATCGTCAATGAGATCTACAGAATTGATCCTGAGACGGAATTAGAGCTTTTACGTCTTAAGAAGGAGCTGCAGGATTCTGCCCGACACCGTACAGACCTGGAAAAAGACATCAGCACGGTGACAACCAGTTTAACTACTCTGCGCCTTCAGAAACCCAAAGTGGAGTACAAGGAAGTAACGAAGGAGATGATCAAGGAAGAGAAAAGCCCGGAGGTCGTCAGGGAATTGCAAAGGCTGAAGAACCAAGTCTCCCGTCTGCAAGTCAACTACGACACCATCCTGGAGCTGCTAACCCACCTACGTATAGAGAGAGATGAGCTGAAAGTTGAGAAATCCAAAGTGGAGACAAGGCTAGTGAATAAAGAGCTCATCAAATATGAGAACGATCCTCTTCTGGAGAAAGAGGCTGACAGACTTCGGAGGAACGTAAGAGACGAGATTCAGCAGCGTCGCAGTGTGGAGGAGTTTCTCTTTGACCTCCAGAACCAATTCATTACGCTTGAAAGGCAAAAGCCAGAGGAGAAGATCATAATGCAGGACGTGGTACGTCTTCAGAAGGATCCCAAGCAGATCCTGGAGCATGAGAAGTTGAACAGGACCCTGGATGAAGAAATTAAAGCCCGAAGGAAGCTTGAGTTAGAAGTCAGACATCTTAGATCCCTGGTTGTAGAGAGAGAGAATACCCTGGCTCAGATGGATGATCGTCAGAGGAAGATTCAAATGGAATCAGAGCTCAGGCAGGTCAAATCTCGCATTTATGAACTGGAAAACAATCCAACGCCTGTTGAGGAAAAGATCGTCATCGAGGAGGTCCTGAAAGTGGAGAGGGATCCAAAGCTGGAGAGACTGACTGATGGTATTCGTGTTGACATGGAGACCGAAGGTGACAATATCAATCGTCTAGAGAGAGAAATCCGCAACCTGAGGGTCAAACTGGAGATTCTGCAAAAGGAAAAGTCTATCGAGAAGGTTGTTTACAGAGAAGTTGTTCGTGTAGAGAAAGACCCAGCAGTGGAGGCTGAAAGGGAACATCTAAGGGAGCTGGTAACACAGGAGAGAAATCACAGGCGGAACCAGGAAGATGGAATTCAGAGCATCAGCATCAAAATTTCCCATCTGCAGACATCAAAGTCTGTGACCTCTCATGAGGAGAATACACTCATCAGTAGCAGAGATCTTCTGCAGAGAGAGAAAGAGGATCTCCTCAGCCAGCTCAAAATGCTAGAGTCGCAAAGACAGAGCATCAGCATTACCTTCCAGCAGCAGTCCAAGATTATGAGTGAGAGAAACCAGATGGCAAGGCAAAGGAGTCTCAAGACATCCAGTGAAATTCAAAGGCTGGAGAAAGCGATCCTGAATGAAAAAGACCTAATACAACAGAAGGAGATAGTCATCATTGAGCTGCAGAGCAACATCAAGAAGGAGGACCAGAATGAAACTCACACCAGAGAGACAAATCTTTCCACGAAGATCACCATCCTGGATCCAGAAACCGGTAAAGACATGTCTCCCTATGAGGCCTACGTGCAGGGGCTAATTGCTCGCAACCAGTATATCCACCTGTCAGAGTTGGAGTGTGACTGGGAGGAGATCAGTTCAACTGGTCCAGATGGGGATACAACAATTCTGCAGGATCGCAAGAGCGGGAAGCAGTACTCTGTCAAGGACGCTCTGAGAGATGGTCGCTTGACTCAGAACGACGTGACCCGCTACAAGGAAGGGAAAATGCCCATTTCTGAGTTTGCCCTCCTTGTCGCAGGAGAAACCAGAAAGCCCTACGTTCCTCCATTAACAACCCCAAGATCACCCACCAAACCCACCCCGACCTCTCCCTTGAACTCCATGTCAACCTCTCTGAGGTCCTCCTACACCAACCTCAACACTCACCTCAGCGGCAGTTCAAACAGCCTCAATGCTTCAGGCGATGAGCATTTCCCAATCTCTGGTATTTACGACAACACCACTGAAAGCCGCATGTCCGTCAGAAGCGCTCTCACCCGCAAACTCATTGATACCGATACAGCTTTTAGGTTGCTTGAGGCACAGGCAGCCTCCGGTGGAATTGTTGATATCGCCAAAAAGGACAAATTTTCTGTCCATAAGGCAGCTGAATATGGTCTCATTGATACAGCTCACATGTATAAACTCCTGAATGCCCAGAAAGCCTTCACTGGAGTCGAGGATCCTGTGACCAAAGACCGTCTCGCAGTAGGTCTGGCAGCGCAGAAAGGATATATCCCCAGAGAAAATGCCAGAAGGTACATGGAGGCGCAGTACCTGACCGGCGGGTTGGTGAATCCCGCTAAAGCAGGTCGCCTCACTGTCGAAGAAGCTCTCGCCGCCAAACTAATTGACAGTGAAACACACAGTCATCTGCAAGACGAGGCTTCCCACACAAAAGAGCTGGTAGACCCCATCACCAAAGAGAAGATAACATACAAGCAGGCGATGGATCGGTGTAAGAGAGACATCAGCACAGGGCTCCTGCTGCTTCCTGTGGCCTCCACCGATGCCACAAATGCTCCATCGTACTCAAACTATCGGTTCAACTCTTACAACAATCTTTAGATGTGTGGTTTAAGGTGTGTTGGCATTTTCGCTTCAGCCACTGGTGGTAGAGGGTGTATGCTAATTGATACACGTAAAGAAATAAATGAAAAGTGGATATGTTCGTACACTAATACATTGTGAAAACAATGGGGGGAAGAAAAAAAGTAAATTTTTGGTGGGACTGTACATGTGGATCTACTTCTTGTTTTGGGGTTATTCTCGGGTCAGCTGTAAAAATGAGGGTAATGTTTATTTTTTATGGGATATTGTTTATTCAGCATTCTCTAACTGAATCCTTCACAAGTGCTTATTAAACTCCACAAACTTCACTTTCATTTTTCTGTTCTGTTATTTAAAACTTATTATACATTAACCATTTACAGCACTTACAGTATGTCTGTAAACTGAGTCGATTTAAAGTTTTTACAGGCGTAAGGGCCCAGAGGAAGAATCCTAATTACCTTGCTCACATTTAGCTCCACATTCAGGTTCAATTTTGAATTAACTCAATAATTGTGGGAAGGATTCCCATTAGATTTTGTACACACAATTTACTTCACATTAATTCTTCCAGATGAATTATACTAACTCTGTTAATCCCTCAACTTTTCAATTAGTGCCAATATTCATTCAGGTCAATATTTTAATTTGTCCAGGATTCTGGTTTATGATGAAATAGTAATGACATTTCTATCAGCCTCAGCTTTATTCTGTGTAGTGCTAATCAGTAATCAGTAATAATATGGGGTATAGACAGTTCATGAGGCGTGCTGTTAATTCCCATTTCCAGAAAGAACTTCCTGGAATCATCCGCTGGACAGTGAATCATCCGCTGCATGTAATACTTAGTCTCATGGCAAAATGGATGCACAATGCTCGTAAACCCCGGCGAGTCATATGCTTGGAAATGATGGATTAAGGATACAGATTAGATATGACTCACATACCAGCACGTAGTGTGTTAAGGTTAACCAGGTCAAACTCACAGGTCTACATGGATGAGGCACGTGTCAAAAAAAAAAATGAAACAAAAGCCCTGAGAAATCTTAAGGTGGTTTTGGTTTTTGGAATTGTCTGACCTCGCAGTGGAGGTTACAGTAAACAGCGTTGATGTGGGAATATGCGGCCTCTCTGCCGCTGGGATGTCTGCCTGCCAGATTACCCGGTGACTGAAAGGACTTTGCGGGATTACTGCACATGAGCCTGTCTGGAGGCTGAAGTGGCCCCACTCTGTGTCTAGGGGGTGGGGGGTGGTGGTGGGGGTGAAGGATGTTCCCTGATGGTTGTGTCATCTCACTTGAAGCAGTTAGATAGCATGATGCTGTACTGACAAAACAGCCAGTGTGTACTGTTGGCTGCATATTTATACAGTTTTTTGTTTTTTTTATGTAAACATTTTGACAGCAAAGCGTGCAACCTTCGGTCTGGAATCAAATTGTGGATTATGGGATGTTTATTGTTTCTTGTTTTCCTGGTAAAAGCATGCAAAATAACCCGACAGCATTACAACGACATCACATACAGTAGACGTGGAAACATAAATGGCTCATTTGCACTGACTGCACCGTTGCCTGAATGATGTATGTGATAATTGGCAGCTCCTTTTTGTTTTGGTGCTGGATTATTATTGTTATTAAACGAGGCTGCGGTGCTGATGGTTTAAACCTTGACAATGAGCATTGGCACATTTTCTCTCTTATTCGCTCCCTCTGTAAATGTTGATGACGAAGCCTCCTGTATGCCTGCCCTGCAATCATGCCAATACCATATCAATTGGTATTTAAAGCGCTGTTATTCAGTGAGCACTGTGCTGTGTTTTCCCTCTTCCACAATATCAGGAGCAGTGACCACATTTCAGAGATTTTAAATAAAAGCATAAAAACACATAAACAGATAGTATGATACTTATAATAACCATCACAAGACACAGCACAGATGGACTCCTGAATATCCTAAAATACGTTTATCAAAAGTTCCTCATCAGTTTGTCTTACTCTCCAGGTCTGGTCTGAAACCCTGTGCCAGAGGAAATAAACTGAATCACAGACTTCACCGACAGCCAACTGTGCAAAGATGCCAGCTGGCCGCATCAGCTTGAAACCGAAGACGCTGCGAGCCATCTTCATCCTGCAGACACTTTCCGTCTGCAGGAGAAAATGTGGCTGAAAATGTGAAAACTCTTTATCACAGTTGTCCTCCCCAAAGTACACTTGACCAGTGAGATTTAGAAAAGGGAGTCTCAACCTGAAATACTTTAGATTTCTGAGAAGACAACACAGCTGACGATTGCTCTTTTCTGCACATTCCCATGGTGTCAATTTAATATCACTGCCAAAATACTTAGAATCGGTATCCTGCCTTGTGATCCTTGTCTGTGTGACTAGACTCTGTTGGGGTATTGCTTCTCCATGAGGCCGTGTGCAATGTGTAAATATGGCGAATCATGGAAAGAACAAAGAAACACTAACCTGCTGCTACTAGTCTATTTTACTGTGAATATAAAACACTGTTTGATAGAGTTAAAAGATCAGTTTGTCTCTGACTTCAGCGACAAAACTGAAATATTATTATTATTATTTTCTATGTATAAGAAGGTGGTAAACAATTAATACTTTGGCACAATATGACATCTAAAAAATTACTGGCATCAGACTTCAAGCACCCACTCCCTGCTCGCTCCGTGCTAATTGGAGTTGTGGGTCATTTTTGAGGTGACCACTTGTGAGTGCCAAGTTTGTCCTTCAGAGGAGCGGGAGCTGCTCACCCTGGCACGTTGGTGGATTAGACATGAGTCGGTGACTATGTGATGGATTAAAGCTCCAGTCAAGAGCATGAAGCTTCCCACCAACTCTGTGCATCCAGTTCAGAGGCATCTGAAAACACCAGCATAAAGATGACACAGGGAGGCGTGGCGTGTCTCATTATAAAGGTGTTCAAGAAAATCTGCAGTAGTTCTTTGATCTGATAAGCGTGTCGGTCAGTGTGGATATGGAAGAAATGTATTTTTGCATCAAATTATATTTTGGTAAAAGAAAAAACGTGAATTATCTCAGAGAGGACAAATCAAAAACTTTTTCATTTTAAAAAAAACAGTATAAAACATTTTATTTAAATTGTGATACTGTAACAGACACAAACAAAGAAAAAAAAATCACCATACAAAGTCTGCCTTAACAAACTGCAACAGCTGTATCGTCTAACCAAAAACCTGCAGCATACATGTAAGGTTATTGGACGTGCGGTCTAACTGATGCATGGATCCTCTTCTAAATCCTCTGATGTTTACAATAGCTAAAGCCCCCTAATAGAGCTGGACGAGCTAAAGCCTGCTCGCTGACGTCAGTCCATAGTTATGGAAAGCCCAGAAAGGTGCTAAGCAGGAGACAGCTTACTGTACAGCCACGAATCCATATGTCTACCATAAATGCAACACATCATCAATGTAACTCCACTTAGAGTTATAGTTCAACACGCTACTCTAGTCCTCCCACAGGTGAGTGATACACACAGTCTAACAAAGTGAAGTTGGTTACATATAATACATCACATGACAGTATAGTACATTCTTGGATTTATTGTACACATTAAGAGAATTTCACACAAGATGAGCTTCAGTTTGAGACTAGAGGAAAACAAAGTCCAACAAATAAGAGTAAGCAGCCACTGAGAACTGAGAGAAACTCTGACACATCCTACAGAGTACAACACTGGTTTTAAATAAAAGTCAACCTGTGCGGCTACCGCGTGAAACCAGCATGTCATACATCAACATGTTCGTCAGTCTTTGTAAGCGGCAGAGTCAGGGGATGCTGAGGGAAACGGATGGCTTCGCTGTTGCGGCGCATGTACGCGTGGCCGCTGATGGGGTACCACATCTCTGTGAAGGTGAGGTTGGCCACGGTGATGGCGCAGCGCCCCAGCACCTTGAAGCCTGACTTGCGGTAGAAGGGAACGAGGAAGTCTTCGCACATCAGCACCGCCCGGCGCACGTTGGGCAGACAGCGGAGGTACTGCAGGTAACGCCACATCAGGATGGGACCTTTGCCCTGCTGCCTGAAGGTGCGGTGGACGGCGAGGACGTGGATGTGGACGGTGGAGCCGCAGGGCTTGTGGAGAGTCAGTGCCTCCTGGAGCACAGTGGTTAGAAATCATAATTAATGTTCATGCCTCTGCATTTTTTTCTTAGGGTTTAAATGGCAAAGGTGGAGACATGCAGGATGTCTTACTGTAGTGAGTCTGTCCTGGTCCCAGAGAGAGCCGATGATGAAGGCAACCAGCCGGCCCTCTTCGAACCAGCCCATGGACAGCTCCGGACACAGCGTGAGGAAGTGACGCACCTCATCCAGGTGGAGGGGACAATCACCTGATACTGAGATAAATGCTGAGAGAGAAAGAGAGAGAGGTTGGCCCGTGCGCAATAATAGTATGGCACAACTTTACGCACACCTGAAATGGCGCAGACCGCTGGATAAACAGTTTACTAATCGTAGAATAGAAGTTTACCACGGTGACTTTAAAAGGTAAATAAAAGAAAATCTCTCAAGTGACTAAATTAAATACAAAACCAGATGAGGAATAGTTTTAGGCAAAGCCATCCGTCTCTGTGATGAGTCGGTTCACTCAGCAGAATCAGCGGATTTTCTCCTCCAATTCCTGACTGATGAGATTGATCACTTACCTTCTCGCTCGATTTCAAAGACGCTTATTGCATCTTGCGTGTTGAGCGGTCGGACTTCGCTCGCGGGAAGCGTGTGTCTCCTTTGGATACCAGGCGATACTGACGGTACTGACTGCATTGGTTTGATGAAAGGCTGCGCGCCCACAACAGACATCATACGATTTCACTCTCTTCTCCCCAAAAAGAAACTGGTCTTGTCTCCTTCTCTCCCGCTCAAGCAGGATCACCTCTGTCGGGCCCTGCGAGGAGGACAGGATGGTTTGTGTCCGTATTTATAGGACAGCTCTCTCCGGCTGTGATTCACCAGCTAATTTGCATTTGAATATTTGATGTCAGTGAATGAATGAAGGTCACAACTGTGTCAGGCAATTTTCTGAACCCTACAATTACCTGTGTCCATTGTTGCCGTTTGGGTTTTGTCTCTAAAACCAATTGACAGCTTGACAAACAAATGCTTTTCACTGAACTTCAGGCCTATTAATAATAGACTGCGACCCATGTTCACAGGGGGTGGGGGCACCGACCAAGGAGCAGTTCACAAAAGTTTTGGGAAAATGCCACAACAATAGTACATAGCAAATAGTAATAACTACATTTCAAGACATCACAAGCAATTGGTCATGTATTAGCTTCCAATATAATGAGTGAAATAATGAAATTAAATAATGAAAACAAACTTCTCCAAGCACAAGTCTACCGTGACACTTACCGGAGGATGTTGAGGTGTTGTGGACTGACTGATCGGCCAGCTCTCACTCTGCCTTTGTCTCTCGTGCTTCTTCATTATGAAGTGATTATTACTATGAGTCACATGAGGAAGGATTACACTAGTTGTTTCCACAACTCGGCGCATTACAGACACTTTATCTCCTCTCACAGAGAGGACAGCACAGTCCTGTCGCTGTGTGTTAAGGAGAACAGTGACCACACACTGTCTGGATCAGGTCGCGACTGTCACGTTCAGGGGAGAAAGCTCGCAGCGCAAGATCCACCTGTCTTTATAGTAAGGCAGACTGACTGTGAGCCAATGGCTGGGAACAAGTTGGACAGAAGAAAGTGTATACGGGACAATACCGTGTGCAAATTTCCATAATGCATATAAACGGTTAAAGTCAATGCACAAAGTCCACTCTGACACTGAAAGCAAAATTATATTGTCCACAGCAACCAGATTTAACCTAAAACACATTGACATGACTTTTTAAGCCTTACCATACTATGTCGTTTTTATGACTTTTAATGACTTACTATTTACTATTATATTTTTATGCCTTACTATCCAATGACATTTTTATGCCTTTTTATGCCTTATTGTACTATGACATTTTTATGCCTTTTTGTGCCTTACTGTACTATATAATTTTCATGACTTTTTATGCCTAACTATACTATGTCGTTTTTATGACTTTTTATGCCTTACTATACTATGACGTTTTTATGACTTTTTATGCCCTACTATACTATGATGTTTTTATGCCTTACTATACTATGACGTTTTTATGACTCTTAATGCCTTACTATATTTATGACTTTTTATGCCTTACTATACTATAATGTTTTTATGCCTTACTATACTATGATATTTTCATGACTTTTTATGCCTTAATATACTATGATGTTTTCATGACTTTTTATGCCTTACTATACTATGATATTTTCATGACTTTTTATGCCTTACTATACTATGATATTTTCATGACTTTTTATGCCTTACTATACTATGATGTTTTCATGACTTTTTATGCCTTACTATACTATGATATTTTCATGACTTTTTATGCCTTACTATACTATGATGTTTTCATGACTTTTTATGCCTTACTATACTGTGTTGTTTTTATGACGTTTTATGCCTTACTATATTTATGACTTTTTATGCCTTACTATACTATGACGTTTTTATGACGTTTTCTGCCTTACTATACTATGACGTTTTCATGACTTTTTATGCCTTACTATAATTATGACTTTTTATGCCTTACTATACTATGACGTTTTTGTGACTTTTTATGCCTTACTATACTATGACGTTTTTATGACTCTTAATGCCTTACTATATTTATGACTTTTTATGCCTTACTATACTATGAAGTTTTTATGACTCTTAATGCCTTACTATATTTATGACTTTTTATGCCTTACTATACTATGTCGTTTTTATGACTTTTTGTGCCTTACTATACTATGAGGTTTTCTTGACTTTTTATGCCTTACTATACTATGATGTTTTTATGACTTTTTGTGCCTTACTATACTATGACGTTGTTATGACTTTTTATACCTTACTATACTATGTCCTTTTTATGACTTTTAATGCCTTACTATATTCATGACTTTTTATGCCTTACTATACTATGACGTTTTCATGACTTTTTATGCCTTACTGTATTTATGACTTTTTATGCCTTACTATACTATGTTGTTTTTATGACTTTTAATGCCTTACTATACTATGACATTTTCGTGACTTTTTATGCCTTACGTGACGTTTTCATGACTTTTTTGCCTTACTATACTATGTCGTTTTTTATGACTTTTAATGCCTTACTATATTTATGCCTTTTTATGCCTTACTGTACTATGTCGTTTTTTATGACTTTTAATGCCTTACTATATTTATGCCTTTTTACGCCTTACTATACTATGACGTTTTCATGACTTTTTATGCCTTAATATACTATGTCGTTTTTATGACTTTTTATGCCTTACTATAATTATGACTTTTTATGCCTTACTATACTATGTCGTTTTTATGACTTTTTATGCCTTACTATAATTATGACTTTTTATGCCTTACTATACTAGGACGTTTTTGTGACTTTTTATGCCTTACTATACTATGTCGTTTTTATGACTTTTTATGCCTTACTATACTGTAATGTTTTTATGACTTTTAATGCCTTACTATATTTATGACTTTTTATGCCTTACTATACTATGATGTTTTCATGACTTTTTATGCCTTACTATACTATGTCGTTTTTATTACTTTTTATGCCTTACTATACTATGACGTTTTTATGACTTTTTATGCCTTACTATACTATGATGTTTTCATGACTTTTTAGGCCTTACTATAGTATGTCGTTTTTATGACTTTTTGTGCCTTACTATACTATGATGTTTTCATGACTTTTTATGCCTTACTATACTATGATGTTTTCATGACTTTTTATGCCTTACTATACTATGACGTTTTTATGACTTTTTATGCCTTACTATACTATGATGTTTTCATGACTTTTTATGCCTTACTATACTATGTCGTTTTTATGACTTTTTATGCCTTACTATACTGTAATGTTTTTATGACTTTTAATGCCTTACTATATTTATGACTTTTTATGCCTTACTATACTGTGATGTTTTTATGACTTTTTATGCCTTACTATACTATGTCGTTTTTATGACTTTTTATGCCTTACTATACTATAATGTTTTTATGCCTTACTATACTATGACGTTTTTATGACTTTTTATGCCTTACTATACTATGATATTTTCATGACTTTTTATGCCTTAATATACTATGATATTTTCATTACTTTTTATGCCTTACTATACTATGACGTTTTTATGACTTTTTATGCCTTACTATACTATGATGTTTTCATGACTTTTTAGGCCTTACTATAGTATGTCGTTTTTATGACTTTTTGTGCCTTACTATACTATGATGTTTTCATGACTTTTTATGCCTTACTATACTATGATGTTTTCATGACTTTTTATGCCTTACTATACTATGACGTTTTTATGACTTTTTATGCCTTACTATACTATGATGTTTTCATGACTTTTTATGCCTTACTATACTATGTCGTTTTTATGACTTTTTATGCCTTACTATACTGTAATGTTTTTATGACTTTTAATGCCTTACTATATTTATGACTTTTTATGCCTTACTATACTATGATGTTTTTATGACTTTTTATGCCTTACTATACTATGTCGTTTTTATGACTTTTTATGCCTTACTATACTATAATGTTTTTATGCCTTACTATACTATGACGTTTTTATGACTTTTTATGCCTTACTATACTATGATATTTTCATGACTTTTTATGCCTTAATATACTATGATATTTTCATGACTTTTTATGCCTTACTATACTATGATGTTTTCATGACTTTTTATGCCTTACTATACTATGATATTTTCATGACTTTTTATGCCTTACTATACTGTGTTGTTTTTATGACGTTTTATGCCTTACTATATTTATGACTTTTTATGCCTTACTATACTATGACGTTTTTATGACGTTTTCTGCCTTACTATATTTATGACTTTTTATGCCTTACTAGACTGTGACGTTTTTATGACTTTTTATGCCTTACTATACTATGACGTTTTTATGACTTTTAATGCCTTACTATATTTATGACTTTTTATGCCTTACTATACTATGTTGTTTTTATGACTTTTTATGCCTTACTATAGTACGACGTTTTCATGACTTTTTATGCCTTAATATACTATGTCGTTTTTATGACTTTTTATGCCTTACTATAATTATGACTTTTTATGCCTTACTGTACTATAATGTTTTTATGCCTTACTATATTTATGCCTTTTTATGCCTTACTATATTTATGACTTTTTATGCCTTACTATACTATGATGTTTTTATGACTTTTTATGCCTTACTATACTATGTCGTTTTTATGACTTTTTATGCCTTACTATACTATAATGTTTTTATGCCTTACTATACTATGACGTTTTTATGACTTTTTATGCCTTACTATATTATGATATTTTCATGACTTTTTATGCCTTAATATACTATGATATTTTCATGACTTTTTATGCCTTACTATACTATGATGTTTTCATGACTTTTTATGCCTTACTATACTATGATATTTTCATGACTTTTTATGCCTTACTATACTGTGTTGTTTTTATGACGTTTTATGCCTTACTATATTTATGACTTTTTATGCCTTACTATACTATGACGTTTTTATGACGTTTTCTGCCTTACTATTTTATGACTTTTTATGCCTTACTAGACTGTGACGTTTTTATGACTTTTTATGCCTTACTATACTATGAGGTTTTCTTGACTTTTTATGCCTTAATATACTATGATATTTTCATGACTTTTTTGCCTTACTATACTATGTTGTTTTTATGACTTTTTATGCCTTACTATAGTACGACGTTTTCATGACTTTTTATGCCTTAATATACTATGTCGTTTTTATGACTTTTTATGCCTTACTATAATTATGACTTTTTATGCCTTACTATACTATGTCGTTTTTATGACTTTTTATGCCTTACTATACTGTGATGTTTTCATGACTTTTTATGCCTTACTATACTATGTCGTTTTTATTACTTTTTATGCCTTACTATACTATGACGTTTTTATGACTTTTTATGCCTTACTATACTATGATGTTTTCATGACTTTTTAGGCCTTACTATAGTATGTCGTTTTTATGACTTTTTGTGCCTTACTATACTATGATGTTTTCATGACTTTTTATGCCTTACTATACTATGATGTTTTCATGACTTTTTATGCCTTACTATACTATGACGTTTTTATGACTTTTTATGCCTTACTATACTATGATGTTTTCATGACTTTTTATGCCTTACTATACTATGTCGTTTTTATGACTTTTTATGCCTTACTATACTGTAATGTTTTTATGACTTTTAATGCCTTACTATATTTATGACTTTTTATGCCTTACTATACTGTGATGTTTTTATGACTTTTTATGCCTTACTATACTATGTCGTTTTTATGACTTTTTATGCCTTACTATACTATAATGTTTTTATGCCTTACTATACTATGACGTTTTTATGACTTTTTATGCCTTACTATACTATGATATTTTCATGACTTTTTATGCCTTAATATACTATGATATTTTCATGACTTTTTATGCCTTACTATACTATGATGTTTTCATGACTTTTTATGCCTTACTATACTATGATATTTTCATGACTTTTTATGCCTTACTATACTGTGTTGTTTTTATGACGTTTTATGCCTTACTATATTTATGACTTTTTATGCCTTACTATACTATGACGTTTTTATGACGTTTTCTGCCTTACTATATTTATGACTTTTTATGCCTTACTAGACTGTGACGTTTTTATGACTTTTTATGCCTTACTATACTATGACGTTTTTATGACTTTTAATGCCTTACTATATTTATGACTTTTTATGCCTTACTATACTATGTTGTTTTTATGACTTTTTATGCCTTACTATAGTACGACGTTTTCATGACTTTTTATGCCTTAATATACTATGTCGTTTTTATGACTTTTTATGCCTTACTATAATTATGACTTTTTATGCCTTACTGTACTATAATGTTTTTATGCCTTAATATACTATGATATTTTCATGACTTTTTATGCCTTACTATACTATGATGTTTTCATGACTTTTTATGCCTTACTATACTATGATATTTTCATGACTTTTTATGCCTTACTATACTATGATATTTTCATGACTTTTTATGCCTTACTATACTGTGTTGTTTTTATGACGTTTTATGCCTTACTATATTTATGACTTTTTATGCCTTACTATACTATGACGTTTTTATGACGTTTTCTGCCTTACTATATTTATGACTTTTTATGCCTTACTAGACTGTGACGTTTTTATGACTTTTTATGCCTTACTATACTATGACGTTTTTATGACTTTTAATGCCTTACTATATTTATGACTTTTTATGCCTTACTATACTATGTTGTTTTTATGACTTTTTATGCCTTACTATAGTATGACGTTTTCATGACTTTTTATGCCTTAATATACTATGTCGTTTTTATGACTTTTTATGCCTTACTATAATTATGACTTTTTATGCCTTACTATACTATGTCGTTTTTATGACTTTTTATGCCTTACTATACTATAATGTTTTTATGCCTTAATATACTATGATGTTTTCATGACTTTTTATGCCTTACTATACTATGATGTTTTCATGACTTTTTATGCCTTACTATACTATGATGTTTTCATGACTTTTTATGCCTTACTATACTATGATGTTTTCATGACTTTTTATGCCTTACTATACTATGTCGTTTTAATGACTTTTTGTGCCTTACTATACTATGAGGTTTTCATGACTTTTTATGCCTTACTATACTGTGTTGTTTTTATGACGTTTTGTGCCTTACTATACTATGACGTTGTTATGACTTTTTATGCCTTACTATATTTATGACTTTTTATGCCTTAATATACTATGACGTTTTCATGACTTTTTATGCCTTACTATATTTATGACTTTTTATGCCTTACTATACTATGTTGTCTTTATGACTTTTAATGCCTTACTGTACTATGACCTCTTTATGCCTTATTTGACTATGCCGTTTTTATGACTTTCAATAAATTACTATACCATGACGTTTTTATGCCTTTTTGTGCCATTCTGTAGTATGATCTTTTTATACCTTATTGTATTAAATCGTTTACATGATGTTTTATGCCTTACTATACTATGTCGTTTTTATGACTTTTAATGTCTTACTATACTATGAAGTTTTTATGACTTTTCATGACTTACTACATTATGACATTTTTATGATTTTTAATGCCTCATGATACTTTGTTGTTTTTATGAATTTTCATGTGTTACTATACTATGATCTATTCATGCCTTACTATACTATGATTCTTTCATGCCTTCTTCTTCTGGTATGATCTGAACCCACAATGAGAACACAGAGTAGTGACAAAAACAAGTCTTTTATTGAACTATAGGTAACAATGCTGAGGGCATGGGGCTGTAGAAAGTCCGGTAGGGTAATGGCGAGGATAGATTCACGAACAGGAATCCACAGAGCTGAGTAGGCAAACAAAATCCAAGCTGGTAAGACAAGACAGGATCGGGCAGGTGGCAGGATGGCAGGATGTCAGGATGTCAGGATGGCTGGAGTATGAATCTGAAGCACAAACACAACAGGATTACAAAACGTCCAGAAAAGACTCAGAGCAAACAGCAAGCTGAGCTTGGCCGTAGCGTTAATACCACTTGTACAAAGAGGAGATCTGGTAGGGAATGGTAAGTTGAACTGGTCCTTTATACTGCCGCCGGTTGCGGACATGATTGTATGATGAGAAGCAGGTGAGTATGGAGACTGGAGGGAAAAGGAACCAGGAAGCCTCGACCAGCTGACACAGACACACACACAGACACACACACACACACTTATACAGACACAGATGACAAAAAGGAGACAAGCAAACAGGAGGAGTGGAAAGTAGCAGAGCACAAGAGGGAAAGAAAAGGAACACAAGGTCCTAATCCTAAAATTAGTATACTATTACTTTTTTATGCCTTATTATAGTATGACGTTTTTATTACTTTTTTGCCTTACTATACGATGTCGTTTTTATGGCTTTTTATGCCTTACTATACTATGACGTTTTTATGACTTTTTATGCCTCACTATACTTATGACTTTTTATGACTTACTATACTATGACGTTTTCATGACTTTTAATGCCTTACTATACTGTGACGTTTTTATGACTTTTAATGCCTTACTATATTTATGACTTTTTATGCCTTACTATACTATGATGTTTTTATGAATTTTTATGCCTTACTACACTATGTCCTTTTTATGCCTTACTATACTATGATGTTTTTATGAATTTTTATGCCTTACTACACTATGTCCTTTTTATGACTTTTAATGCCATTCTGTAGTATGATCTTTTTATACCTTATTGTATTAAATCGTTTTCATGATGTTTTATGCCTTACTATACGATGAGGTTTTCATGACTTTTTATGCCTTACTATACTATGACGTTTTTATGACTTTTTGTGCCTTACTATACTATGACGTTGTTATGACTTTTTATACCTTACTATACTATGTCCTTTTTATGACTTTTAATGCCTTACTATATTCATGACTTTTTATGCCTTACTATACTATGACGTTTTCATGACTTTTTATGCCTTACTATATTTATGACTTTTTATGCCTTACTATACTATGTTGTTTTTATGACTTTTAATGCCTTACTACACTGTGACATTTTTATGATTTTTTATGCCTTACTATACGATGTCATTTTTATGACTTTCTATGCCTTACTATACTATGTTATTTTTATGACTTTTTATGCCTTACTATACTATGACTTTTTTCATGACTTTTTATGCCTTACTATACGATGACGTTTTTATGACTCTTAATGCCTTACTATACTTATGACTTTTTATGCCTTACTATACTATGTTGTTTTCATGAATTTTTATGCCTTACTATACTATGTTGTTTTCATGAAATTTTATGCCTTACTATACTATGATGTTTTCATGACTTTTTATGCCTTACTATACTATGTTGTTTTTATGACTTTTTATGACTTTCTATGCCTTACTATACTGTGATGTTTTTATGAATTTTTATGCCTTACTATACTATGACTTTTTATGCCTTACTATACTATGACGTTTTTATGACTTTTTATGCCTTACTATATTTATGACTTTTTATGCCTTACTATACTATGATGTTTTCATGACTTTTTATGCCTTACTATACTATGTCGTTTTTATGAATTTTTATGCCTTACTATATTTATGACTTTTTATGTCTTACTATACTATGATGTTTTCATGACTTTTTATGCCTTACTATACTATGTCGTTTTTATGACTTTTTATGCCTTACTATACGATGTCGTTTTTATGACTTTTTATGCCTTACTATACTATGATGTTTTCATGAATTTTTATGCCTTACTATACTGTGACATTTTTATGACTTTTTATGCCTTACTATACGATGTCGTTTTTATGACTTTCTATGCCTTACTATACTATGTTATTTTTATGACTTTTTATGCCTTACTATACTATGACTTTTTCATGACTTTTTATGCCTTACTATACGATGATGTTTTTATGACTCTTAATGCCTTACTATACTTATGACTTTTTATGCCTTACTATACTATGTTGTTTTTATGACTTTTTATGCCTTACTATACGATGATGTTTTCATGAATTTTTATGCCTTACAATACTATGTCGTTTTTATGACTTTTTATGCCTTACTATACTATGACTTTTTCATGACTTTTTATGCCTTACTATACGATGACGTTTTTATGACTCTTAATGCCTTACTATACTTATGACTTTTTATGCCTTACTATACTATGTTGTTTTTATGAATTTTTATGCCTAACTATACTATGATGTTTTCATGAATTTTTATGCCTGACAATACTATGTCGTTTTTATGACTTTTTATGCCTTACTATACAATGTCGTTTTTATGACTTTTTATGCCTTACTATACTATGACTTTCTATGCCTTACTATACTATGTTATTTTTATGACTTTTTATGCCTTACTATACTATGTCGTTTTTATGACTTTTTATGCCTTACTATACTATGACTTTTTATGCCTTACTATATTTATGACTTTTTATGCCTTACTATACTATGATGTTTTCATGACTTTTTATGCCTTACTATACTATGTCGTTTTTATGAATTTTTATGCCTTACTATACTGTGACGTTTTTATGACTTTTTATGCCTTACTATACTATGATGTTTTCATGAATTTTTATGCCTCACTATACTGTGACATTTTTATGACTTTTTATGCCTTACTATACTATGATGTTTTCATGACTGTTTATGCCTTACTATACTATGTCGTTTTTATGAATTTTTATGGCTTACTATACTATGTAGTTTTTATGAATTTTTATGCCTTACTATACTGTGACGTTTTTATGACTTTTAATGCCTTACTATATTTATGACTTTTTATGCCTTACTATACTATGTCGTTTTTATGAATTTTTATGCCTTAATATACTATGATGTTTTCATGACTTTGTATGCCTTACTATACTATGACGTTTTTATGCCTTACTACACTATGATGTTTTCATGACTTTTTATGCCTTACTATACTATGATGTTTTCATGACTTTTTATGCCTTACTACACTATGTCGTTTTTATGACTTCTTATTCCCTACTATATAATGACGTTTTCATGCCTTACTATACTGTGACGTTTTTATGACTCTTAATGCCTTAATATACTTGTGACTTTTTATGCCTTACTATACTATGATGTTTTCATGACTTTTTATGCCTTAATATACTATGACGTTTTCATGACTTTTTATGCCTTACTATACTATGACGTTTTTATGCCTTACTATACTATGACGTTTTTATGACTCTTAATGCGTTACTATACTTATGACTTTTTATGCCTTACTATACTATGTCGTTTTTATGACTTTTTATGCCTTACTATATCTATGACTTTTTATGCCTTACTATACTATGTTCTTTTTTATGACTTTTTATGCCTTACTATAGTATGACGTTTTCATGACTTTTTATGCCTTACTATACGATGTCGTTTTTATGACTTTTTATGCCTTACTATACTTATGACATTTTATGCCTTACTATACTATGACTTTTTCATGACTTTTTATGCCTTACTATACTATGTCATTTTTGTGATTTTTTATGCCTTACTATACTATGTGATTTTTATGACTTTTAATGCCTTACTATATTTTTACTTTATTATGCCTTACTATAGTATGACGTTTTCATGACTTTTTATGCGTCAATATACTATGATGTTTTCATTACTTTTTATGCCTTACTATACTATGTCGTTTTTGTGACTTTTTATGCCTTACTATATAATGTCGTTTTTATGACTTTTAATGCCTTACTATATTTTTACTTTATTATGCGTTACTATACTTATGACTTTTTATGCCTTTCTATACTATGTCGTTTTTATGACTTCTTATGCCTTACTATACTATGATGTTTTCATGACTTTTATGCCTTACTATACTATGTCGTTTTTGTGACTTTTTATGCCTTACTATATAATGTCGTTTTTATGACTTTTAATGCCTTACTATATTTTTACTTTATTTTGCCTTACTATACTATGATGCTTTTATGACTTTTTATGCCTTACTATACTATGATGTTTTCATGACTTTTTATGCCTTACTATACTATGTCGTTTTCATGACTTTTTATGCCTTACTATACTATGATGTTTTCATGACTTTTTATGCCTTACTATACTATGATGTTTTCATGATTTTTTATGCCTTACTATACTATGATGTTTTCATGACTTTTTATGCCTTACTATACTATGTCGTTTTTATGACTTCTTATGCCTTACTGTACTATGAAGTTTTTATGACTTTTTGTGCCTTACTATACTATGTCATTTTTACCACCTTTAATGCCTTACAATACTATTTCGTTTTTATGGCTTTTAATGCCTAACTGTCCTATGACATTTTTTACACCACAAAAAGTTCAGAAAGACTTAGAGCAAACAGCAAGCTGAGCTTGGCCGCAGATTTAAAACCACTTTTACAAACGAGAGAATGGTAGGGAATGGTAAATTGAACTGGTCCTTTATACTGCGGCCGGTTGTGGAGTTGATTGTATGATGAGAAGCAGGTGAGTATGGAAACTGGAGGGAGCAGGAATCCGGAAGCCTCGACCAGCTGACACAGACACACATACATACACATACACACATACACACACACACTGGAGGGAGGGGAAAAAAGCAGAGCACAAGAGGGAAAGAAAAGGAACACAAGGTCCTAATCCTAACATTAGTATACTATGACTTTTTTATGCCTTATTATACTATGACGTTTTTATGACTTGTTATGCCTCACTATCCTGTGATGTTTTTATGACCTTTTTATGCCTTATTATACTATGTTTTATGCATTTATACTATGCTATGGTGTTTTTATGACCTTATGTCGCTTTTATGAGTCTTCATGCCTTAGTATACCATGACTTTTTAAAGACTTTTTATGCCTAACTGACATCTTTATGCCTTACTGTACTATGTTTTTAATGACTTTTAATGCCATACTATATTACGATGTCCTTAAGTCACTTTTTTACATCACATCAATGACGTGCTGATCCACATCGTGAATACTATCGTCAATATTTAGGTTTTAAAAGTTATGACAATCTATTACAAGAATATTTTTCATAATATATTTGCAGATTAACTGTTTGTTTTCAGGAATAATATCACAGTAATACTATTATAGAAATTTACAGAAATATTTCCAGACACACTGCAGTGATTTTACTCTATCTGATTTATTATATTTGATCCATCATTTCATTAATTATATCTGATTTATTATATTTCGTTAAACAAATTATCATAACTTTTAAAAAAGAAATATAACTATATATATGTAAATAAGTCATGACGTTTTTATGACTTTTATGCCTTACTATAGTTTGTCAGTTTTCTCCTGCCTGCCCGGCTTTACAGTCCCACAGTTGATGGAGATAGATTAGACGACACAGTTTTATTCTGACTCCGACGATGACATATCAGATCTCTGTTCAAACCCTTGTGTCTTCCAGCTTTCTCCCTCCTGCAGCTTCTGTTGGGATGTTAATCCTCCACTGTCATCATCTTAAACTTGCAGCACAATGACAGCATTTTACAGCCTTTCGAAAAACCGACACAGTTGCATTTCACAGAAAAATGTATGTGATATGAAGAGGGTGGTTTGGATCTCTTGAGAAATGAAATGAAAAGACAAAATGTAAGTTGCAGGGTCATGAGTGGTTGCGGTTGTGGCAGCCACACAAACTTTCATTAGGATTTCCCCAAAGCATGGATGCAAGAAATCTGAGGGATCAGCGGGAATGGACCACCTGGCTTAACCTTAAAAAATAACAACTGTAAGATGGTTTGTTTACACTGAGCCACTGTGGGGTCACGACCCCTCGGCTGCAGGCTGCAACACTGAAGGCCTGGTGTTCGCCCAACACAGGCCCCTTCATAATCCATCAACACCCCAGTGACGGAAAGACACATGTGCACACTTGTGCGCAAGGGCATTTCTAGACTGAGCAACTTTATTTGATTATCTGTTTTTAAGTTGTCGGTTTTTTAATCGTGTCATGAACTACATTTACTTAAGAACTGTACTTAAGTAAATTTTACGCGTTTTACTTCCTGCTTTTGTCCTGTTTCCCCCCATGTACATTGTCTGACTCGCCTTAATGTGTTTCACCTGTGTGTGATTACCCTTGTGTATTTAAGTCTCTATCTTCCCCTTTGTCTGTCAGTTCGTCCTATTTTTCCTCTTGAGTTTGGATTTTTGATGTTTCCTTGCGTCTCTTACTCACGTGCTCCTTGTGTTTTTGTTCCTGTGCCTCAGTTTCCACCAGTTTTGCCTCCTATGGTTGGACCTTTGATATTTTTGTTTGTCAAGCCTGTAAGTTGTTTGTCTGCAAGAGTTTTTCATCAATAAAGTATTTTCAGTCCACCTTCCAGTCTTATGTTTGTCTGCGTTTGGGTCCAGTTGACATAAACCTGACATCTATCTGGTGGAACTGCAAACACCTCAAACACTTTGACAAAGGGCTCCAAAAAGCCAAAAAGATTGGGAACCACTGGTTTAATCTTGAATTGAATTTTATAAGCGTATCATATTTAAAAAAAATCATCAAAATAAAATCATCATTTTATAAGTAGCGTGTGGTTTCTATAGCTGTCAGATAAATCTAGTGGTGTAAAAATTTCCCTCTGGAGTGTTGTGGAGTAGCAGAACTTACTTCACAAGTGACTTTACCATATATCTGCAACGTCTCCAGTTCAGTTCCGGTCAGAGACCTTTGTACTGTGTCATACTGTCTTTGGCAAAATGCAAAAAACGTAAAAAAAAAAAATGCAGCTGTTGTCATGTTGATTGTCAAAGTTTGAAAAATGGATGACATTACTAATTCAGTGGCATCATCGTGGACTCAATTCATCACTGTGCAGGATTTTACATTGTGAATGGAGTTTGTAGTTAATACAGATGAGTGAGAAACACAATGGGAGTGAAATGGGCTCCATAGACTTTAATGCATTATATATAATTCCTAATAACTCATGAACTGTACATGTCATAATGATGAGTACAGTTGATCAATGTGCAATACTGAGCATTTTGAAATATGAATGGAGTTTGCACTGTATACAATAGCAGAGATTTAAATACAGTTGATGTCTATTGGATTGTTTTTAAATCTTAATAACACAAAAAGTATAAAAGTTATCAATAAGAAAAGTCATAGCACCCATCTACAAAGAATCCCAAACTGTTTGACATATCGATCATCGGGGTCACATGAACGCTGGAGGAAGACATACAAATCAAAGAAAATCAGGTTTCCACTAATATCTCATTTCATATGCAAATTTATGAATATTTTATGAAAATGGTTCAATATATGAACAGTATATGAGGCATAAATGGGTTTTGAGTTTTGAGTGAGCGAAAAAGGCACAGAAGAAGAAGAAGAAGAAGAAGAAGAAGTAGCGCAAGAGAAGATGAGTGTGATCGCCGCTTTCAGCACTCACACCAAATAATTACAAGTCAACACTGACCTACTGTCAAACATTGGAGAAACCAATACTGGTCAAAGGAGCAACGGTCTGTAGCGCTGAGGCGACAAGGCAGCTTACAGTCACATGTCTATATTCATATGCAAGCAAACAATCCCGCCATAGGACTGGAAAAATACTATTCAGTTACAGTTCAACTAACACGACTAAACTGACTGATATGATACTGTATGTCAGAAACTTGATGAAAAAATAATGTCAGAAGGTCGTTCGCTTTCATCAGGATCCGTTCCTTTCAAATATTGCAGTGCTTTTATTTTAGCGTTGGGAAGCGTTTTGAAAGAGCTAAATACTGGTCCGACCGAGGAGAAGTACCGTCCTGACACGCGTGCACTCACTGATTGACGAGCAGAACTCAATCTGAAGATTTACTCATTTCTAACATGTGCACGGAGGGATTAGGGAGTTGTTATAAGGGGTTACTGAAGTAGTCTTCACTCAACGCATGATTGGAGTTGCTTTTATAAAGCCCTGCAGCTTGACAAGGAGGGGTAAGGCAAAGTAGTGCTTCTTACAACCTTAAGTGGGGTATTAAAAGGGAGCGTTGGGGGTCCAACTGCTGGTGTGTGCTAAGGTTTAAGGGTTGAGGAGAAAGGTCAGGGATAAGGGGTTTTCTTAGATCATGCTGTGTGTGGTTTGGAGTGAGCAGATCTGTCCAGACGGGCTGCGAGGGTCCTTTAATTAAGTGCTGAAGTGGCCAGAGGGGCGGGAAGAGGGTCCCTATTCAAGCTGGGAGTGTCTGGGGTTTACTGTGTGTGTGGGGTGAGAAGTGAATGGGAGAGCAAAAGTGAAGGCTTCCGCTCCTCTACTCCGGCTGCGGCGCCGGCGTTTCGTTGGCGTTGTTGTCAGTGATCTTGTTTTCCAGCTCGTCGTCGGACAGGAGGTCCAGGGAAGATCCCTCCACCTGCAGCTGACGTCTGCCGGAGCGAGTGGAGGAGAAGCTGATGGGGCCGCCACGCCTGCAGGAGGAGGAGGAGGAGGAGGAGGAGGAGGAGGAGGAGGAGGAGGAGGAGGAGGAGGAGGAGAAGGAATGGAGGGAAAGGGAATGTTGTTTTAAAAAATTAATAATAGCAAATATTGATATAACAGTGTGTGGTAATGTCACTGGAATACGGTCAGCACCAAGTTGTTAAAAAATAAGCATCCAGGAATATAGCTAATACAATAAAAGGATAAATGGCGACTGACAGATAGTGGGTGTTTTGTCTACCACACCGTACCTGAGGCGGTTCTTGAGCGTGTGGACCTCACGGCTCAGACCCTCGCTGGCCTCGGTGGCGTCGTCCAGCTCCCTCTGCAGTTTCCTGCGTGAGGCGTTGGCCCTCGTGGCCTCCTCCTCAGCCTCCTCCAGCTGACGCTTCAGCTGCTTCATGCGAGAGCTCGCCTTTTCCACCTTCACACACACACACACACACACACACACACACACACACACACACACACACACACACACAAAGAAAAACACACATTACAATAAATACAAAACGTGTGCAAAGGACCTGATCTGTTTTTCTTAACTGGTTTGTAGGAAAGTTCAGAAAGTTTTGCAGCAGTTTTTAGTGATTGTTGTATCATTAGGTCGTAACTGTGTCATTTGCATAATGGCAGACACTAATTAAAGCTTATTTGTCCCAGTGGAAACAATTAGAAAACAATTACAGCACGAGATGAGACACAAAACGCACGTTGGAAAGTGCCGAGAAAAAGAAATCGGTTGATAAAGCTCAAAATGTTTTGCCTTTTAAAAATAAAGTGGCAAGTGCTTGAAAACAGCAAACAACAGCAGTGTTAATTTCAGCAGTGACAGACGTACTTGCTCTTTAAACTGGTCGGCATGGCGACGCTCATCCTCCACCTGCATGCAGATTTCCTTCAGCTTCTTCTCGGTCCTCCTCACGATCTTGTTGGCTGTTGCTCGCTCCCTTCAGTGGAGAAGATTTAGCGTTACATGTTACACCCACACGTATATTCTAACTGTTAACTCAATTCCCATCTCATATTTGAACCTTGTTTATTGTTTTTAAAAGTGCTCCCTCTGATTATGTTGATTAGTTTAAGCAAGGGGAAGAACTCTCACTTGGCCTCCTGCTCCAGCTGCTCCTCCAGCTGTGCTATCTTGGCCTCCAGGGCAGTGATGGAGGCCTTGAACCTGTTCTTCACAGAGCCCTCCAGCTCGCCCAGCTTGGCCCGGAGCTCCTTGTTTTGACGCTCCAGTTGCTGGCGAGCGTTTTCGCTCTTCTGGGCTGTGCTGCGCTCTGCACTCAACTCTGTGGTCAGGGTGTCCACCTGGGGGGGAGGAAGGAAGGTGGAAGGTGAAGTTCATACATTGATACAGAAAAAAAAACCAAACTGCATCTCATATTTAAAACTATTACAACTCACAGACGGTAGAGTTTTCATACCTGCATGGTCGTCTTTCTGAAGCGGTCGTTGAGGAGCTCCATGTTGCCTTGCTCCTCTTCCAGTTCCTCCTCCAGTTGGGCGATACGAGCCTCCAGCCTCCTCTTCTCATCCATCAGAGCAGACCTGACACACGAAAAGGAGGAGATGTTGAAAGCAGCTGCTCAGAAATGACTCTGGTAAATATGGACACAGGTTTTTAACCAGACTATCACAGCTGGGGTCGTTCAGCCCCTTTCCAAATTATTATAGAATAAATGTACGAGCATGAAGTATATTATACCAGGCTGTATTATTTTAACTTTAACAGAAAACACAGGAACTAAATGTAAATTGCTCAGGGGATTTGGCTTCACCACATATGAAGATAATTTGTTTTCTGGAGAAGGTTAAAACCCCAAACTGTGACTTCTAAAAGTTTGTCCATGAATATTTCCCTTTGACAGGTAAACCGACGTACAGGCCGTCCATGGGATGGTTCCTGGCCGTACTTTAGAAAGGATAAACTATATCACAGAAGGATGCATCTGTGCACAGATATTATGGTGTGTTTCACGTGTGTGTGTGTGTGTGTGTGTGTGTGGGGGTAACTCACTTTCCGGAGGTGCTGTTTGAGATTTCATCTTGCAGCTCGTCCCGTTCCTGCTCTGCGTGGCGCCGGCCCCTCTCAGACGCTGCCAGATCCTGCAGAGAAAAGGTCAAAGGTGAATCAGCACGTCCTCTGATCTCATGTTAAGAGGGACCTTTCAATGCATTAACATGAGTTATTAAAATATGGAGTAAATATAGTTTACTATCACCCGTAAACCAACACTCTACAACCCCTAACTATCCACGTGTGGCACAACAAACATTGCAAAAGGTCTGAACATCAGTCTGGGTTTTAGAGACCAGGAACATCCTGTTCTGCTGTACCTCATGTAGCTGAACAATCTCAGCCTCCAGACTTTTGAGTTTCTTCTCATTTTCCTTGGAGATGGCAAAGATATCATCTCTGGAAGCTCGGGCGTCCTCCAACTCCCTCTGGTAGTCCTTCATTTGGGCCTGAAGGGAGAAATGGATGAGGAGGTATGAATGGAGAATATGTACAAAGCAAAACTGATTCAAACATACGTATCAGATCCGCACCTGTAACTTGCGCAGCTGTTTGATGGCTTCATCTCGAGCCTTGTTGGCTCCTTCTATGTGGCCCTCTATATCCTTCAAATCCATCTCTAGTTTCTTCTTCGCAGCTACAGCCAGACCTCTTTGCTTCCTCTCATCCTCCAACTCCGCCTCCATCTCTCGCACCTGGAGGGAGGAGCAGGAACAAGCCTTTAGTGTGATGGGATTAAACGATTGTTTATAATGCTGTGATTCAGTGGTAAGTGTTGTTCTGCACCTGCTTGACCAGTGCTCTCTTCTTCTCGTCATTCTGGTCGTCCCGGCCCTGAAGGTCTCTCTCATACTGGGCCTTCATGGCCTGCATGTTGACCTCCAAACGCAGCTTGGCGTCTTCCGTGGCCTGCAGCTCGTCCTCCAGCTCCTCCAGCTGAGTCTTCATCTCCTCCAGCTGCTGCTCCAGAGTGCGTTTGGACTTCTCCAGCTCGTGGACCTGACAGACAGGAGACAAACAGGATTACTGCTCTACTGTCAGACGTACAGCCGGGTCCGAAAAGAGGGTCCCAGGGTGAGGATCTCGGACTGTGTGCACTTTGTTGACCCTGACACTCACATTCTTGCCCACGTCGTCCTTTGAGCTCATCAGATCTTCCATTTCAGCCCGGAGCTGCTTGTTAACCCTCTCCAGCTCTTCTTTGGCCTCCAGCGCCTCGTCCAGAGCTCTGGTCATGGACAGAGCTTTGGTCTCCTTTTCTCTGGCCTCAGCTTCAGCACGGTCACGTTCTTCAGCGTAGCGAGCTGAGATGCTCTTTTCTTCAGCTAGCATCTGTGGAGGAGGACGGCAGATTATAGGCCTGAATTTCATGAAAATCTTATTTGGTATTTTGATGAATGATGAAATTATTGAATTTTGACTCCTGAAATCTATCTACACTACACAAGCTGCAGGGTTACATTAAAGATTTATCTAACAACAACAAACAAGCTTAGAAACCAAAGTTGTTTTCCATAAACGCTATATGTCAGAATATCCCAAATAAAGTGTTTCTCACCTGGTCAAACTTCTTTTGCTTCTTCTCCAGGTTGGAGACAATTTGTCGCTGGTGATCCAAGTCGACAGTTAGATCATCCAGCTCCTGCTGCAGACGAGTCTTTGTCTTCTCCATTTTTTCAAAGGCGATGGTTTTTTCTTCCAGACGCTGGCTGCCCAGCTCCAGGTCCTTCTGCAGCTTCTTCTTAACCTCCTCCAGGCTGTCTATTGTCCCAACATCGTCCTCCAGCTTCTTCTTGCTCTCTGAGAGCTATGAGCGGCAGAAAGAGAAAGATCCAGAATAAAAACCAACAACAAGAATCTAATCATTGTTTTCTTACTCCAGAGACCACCTGTCTTACTTGAGCCTGTAGGGTCAACATCTGTTTCTCCAGATTCTTGCGCGCCTCCTCATCCTCCTCCTGCTGCTCCTGCAGAGCGTTCTTCTCCTCCTCCAGCTGCCGTATGCGACTGCTGAGGTTCAGTTTCTGACGTGTCTCCTCCTGGAGCAGCTCCTACGGGGAAAAAGTCATATTTGTCCAGTTGGTTTAACAGAAAGCATTCGTTGCATTTGGCTCGGTGACTAAAAGCTCAGAGATACCGCACGTCACCTGCGAGTCTTGTAGCTGACTCTCCAGTCCAGCGACATCTTTGGCCGTCTTGATCCCCTTCCTCTCCGAGTCTTCCAGCATGGCTGACACATTGTCTAACTCCGTCTGCGCGGAGACATTAAAATGATCAATTTAAATCAAATGCATTTCTGAAATCACATATAAAGGAGAATAAAATCCTCTGAGCTGTGTATAACTGTCGTAAAAGCCTCTCCCATGTAAGAAAATATTGAATAATTTATTAAAATAAAAAAGCAAATTTCAACGTCTGGCTACTAAGGGGTTAGTTTGGTGCTCAGTCTGTCAACTGTGAGACCCGCGGTGGAGAATACACGCTCAGATGTTACTGATGCCAGAGGATGTTTTAACTGTTCAACTGATAGTCAGTCAGTCAAAATGCTTATTGTGAGTTCAGCGAATAATCATGAACAACACTAATCAAGAGCAGGAGCATTATGCAACTACAAGTTTGTGACATGAAGGCTGAAGTTTAAGTAGTTAAAACATATATATATTGTTTATTTTCCCTCAGAGTTTCTAGTTTCAACCTAAAAATGCAGGAATTACACAAACAAACAAACCTTCCCTAAATGAAGTTATTTTGAAGTTATTATCTCCAAAACAAAGACCTTCTGATTCCACTGAATCAAATCAAACATATTCACATCTACACTCCTCACCTGCAGTTTGTGTGAGCGCTCAGCCAGCTCTCCCTTGGCCCTCTCTCCCTCGGTGACTCTGGCCATGAACTCCTGCAGCTGCGCCTCCAGTTTCTTCCTCTTGTGCTCGGACTCCGTCTTTGCCTGCTGCAGGGTCTTGACCTCGCTGGCCAGCTCCTTGTTGGCGCTCTCCTGGCTCTGCTTGGTCTTCTCCAGGTTCGCCTTGAACTAGACGTGATCAGTGAACGGCAAACGTTAGTGTTGCGTTATGATGATGGAGTGACGTCACTTTAAATAATCTTTTGCGGAAAGGGGATGTTACCCTCTTGGCTTGTTCCAGCTGTTCAGACAGCTCTTCCAAGGCTGTGCCGTGCCTCTGTCGCATCTCCTGGATCTGAGCCTCGTGGTTTTTAGTCTCCTCGTCGATGGCCTTCTTCAGCTCCGCAACCTCTTGTTCACGCTTGGTCCTACGGAGAACAGGGACGCAGAAAAGTCTTAACTTTCCTGTTGATTTAAAATAAGTGAGATTAAAATGCAGTATTGTACCTTAGCTCCTGCTGTGCAGCTGTTGTATCCAGGGTGTCTTCTAGTTCGGTTTTAAGGGCCTCAAGCTCTTCACTCAAGTCCCTCTTGAGTTTCTCGGCCTTGTTCCTGGATTGTTTCTCCGACTCGAGGTCCTCCTGCAGCTCAGACAGCTGGGCCTGCAGCTCCCTCACCTGCTTCAGAGCGTTGTTCTTCTGGCTAACCTCGTCCTCCCCCCTACATCAAACATCGAGAACAGCAAGAAAGAACATGTGACAAAAGCCGGGCACGACACTGGGACTGTGACGGTGTGATGTCAGAAAAAAAATATAAAATGCTATCGGAGAAATATGACCAAGGAACTCACTGCAATATTCCAGCAAAATAAGATGAACCTGAATTATTTCATTTCTTTTAACTGCTCATTTATTTGAAATTTGGCCACAACACACTCATGAATTCTATTTGCAGTTTCCTTACGCAACATAGTCAGTCCCTGCAGTGAACACCCACTAGGTGGCAGCAGAGACTGAATTTTAGAATCACTGTTTCATTAAGCAGTTGATGCTCAGTTATCTTTTGACCAAACACTCTTAAAGGAGCTGCGCGCTGTACAGGCCACTTCATGGCTCAGCGCTGGATGTTAATACCGCATAAAAATTACATGCGCACCAGATTCCAATGCAGTGAGAATCGGATGGATAAACACAGGCACGGGCATGTGCACGAAGGAGCACAACAACAGACTATTTTTACAGGATGATGAAGGCGCTGCTGTTTCGGCTGCGCTGTCAGTCCGATAAAATGCAGTATATAAAATGGCAGGTGTGAATGCGTGATGATCGTTCCGTGCAGCTATGTGGCACTTATCTCAAACTCACATCATGAAGCAGAATCTCAATGACTCGATATTAAAAACCCATATTTAGCTCACACAGTTATGTAATAGTTGTTGGTGAGGGGATTTTCTCTGTCACTGAGTAGCTTCTGTTCCATTCTCCTATATCTCCTACCTCGCCTGCATCATCTGCTGCTCCTCTTCCTTCTTGCCCATTTGAACTTTCTGCTCCTCGACCTGGGCCTGTAGCTCAGATATCTGGTCCTGGAAGTCAGACGTCTCACCGTCCAGCTTCCTCTTAGCCTTCTCCAGCTCCTGACGGGTCTTCTCCTCCTTCTTCAGTCTCTCTGAATTAGAAAAGAGAGAGGACACAATGATGTTGTAGTAAAACAGAAAGGAAACTCTTTTCGCAGGTTCATTTTTGCACTTTACTATTCTAGTCTGTATTTGACTTTACTCCTTTACCCTCCAGGTCGACCATCATCATCTCCTGCTTGTTCTTGATCTTGCCCAAGTTCTTGGCCTTCTCCTCCTCTTCAGCTAGCAATGAGTTCACCTCGTTGATTCGGTCCTCCATCAACTTCTTTTCCTGAGGAGAGATAGACGTACAGGCGGGTTAGCACACAGCTAAACTTCTGTTTGCGAGATCCTCCATCTTCACTATTCCACACGTTACTTGTTTCCACTCAAAACCCTTTAGCCTGAACGTCAACCTCCAGATCCCTCCCTTCTCTCTCACCTTGAGGAACTTGGAGTTCTGATCCTCCAGTAGCAAAATGTCCTCTTCATATTTCTTCATTTTGGCCTCCGCTGTCACTTTCTCCAGTTGCAGCTTCTGCCTGGCAGCCTCCTCCTCATCCAACTGTTCTTCCAGGTCCTACACACACAAGTATTTAATGATGGCAGCAAACACAATTAGCAAAAATACTTTTGTAATTAAGTCATTTGAAATTGTAATCTTTCAGAACATATTTCAAACTGTGCAAAATGAGCTTTTCAGTAGCCATTACTTTGATGTTGCATGAGTATTTCAACACACCTGGATGTGGGACTGCATCTTCTTCTTCTCATTCTGCAGGCCCTGGTTCCTCTCCTCTTCTTCCTCCAGCCTGGACTCCAGGTCGTGAAGGATCTCCTCCAGCTCTTGCTTTTTGGAGGCCAGACGAGCTCTCATCTCCTCGGCCTCCGCAAACAGCTCTGTCTCTGCCTGCAGCTGCTCCGCCAGGATGTTCTTCTCCTCCACCAACTGCGCAAAAATAATGTTAAAACCTTCAGTTATTGATCATTGAAAAACCATGTAAGTATAAATCAAAATGATATTTTTCTAACAGCTGCGGCTGTGACTGACCTGCTGGTGTTTCCTCTCCATCTCCACCAGCTCTCCCTCCACCTTGGTCTGCTTCTCCTTCACCTTGACCAGCTCCTCATCTTTAGCCTGCATCTCCTCCTCCTGCCTGGTCACCTGCAGCAGAGGCTTCACCTGCAGGATCACATGATCGGGGGAAGCTTCAGAGGACGGCACACATTCCAGAAAAACAAAAACACAAGCACATGCACATATGCACACACCTTGGTGAAGAGTCTCCACCATTGCCAGTGACGCAGCTTTAAGTAGGCAGCGCAGTTTCTCTGGAGAACTTTCAGAGCGCTGAGCTGCTGCTGCTTCTTCGCAAAAGCCCTGAAGCATCACAAAAAGAGGACAGAGTGAGACAACAGTAAAATCTACGTTTTGTAATTAAATATATAGGAAGGAGGAGCTCTCAAACATAAGGCAGCAGCGGCAGAACAGCACTTACTTGCGTGCCAGATATCCTCGGCAGACAGCCTGGAAATAAATGATGATGTCTGTGATCTTCAGGTCCCTCTCTTCCTCCAGGTGGGCCAAGACCCCAGCCCTGAAGAAGATCTTACTCTGGCCGATACGAAAAAGGTTTCCATCCAGCTCCAGGGCTTGAATCTAGCAAAGAGAAAGAGAGACATTGAAAGGAGGAGAGATGGCTTAAGTTAACAGACAGCCTTTGTCTTGTTAATAAGTGTGAATTAAGGGGAAAAAACTTGTTGTAATGGGAGCGATTATTTGCAAAACCTGTTTTATATTTTAGACATTTTTGCTTCAGTAACAAGGTGGTGCTGGATGATATGATGAACATATCGATTCTTTCGTGCAACTGCCCGACAATGAGAAAATCATAATAACTGAAGCCTCTTGTTTCAAACGGGACCTAAACAGAGACCCCTCAAGTCCTTACCATTCTCTCGCAGGCCTGCTTGCCATCCATAAAGCCTTTGGGAATGGCGTTAGGAGTGAGGATCTCATACCTGGACACAGAGCAGAGATGACACAGAGTCACAAGGGACAAAATCACAGGCTGAAACTATGACAAGTTAAAAGAGAGAAACAAGAGACTGCAAAGATCAAAGGTCACAAAGAGGAAATAAAACCAGATCCATCATCAATCTTTCATTAAGTGTAAAAGCATAGTGCCAAATTTATATCATGGTGTTGGACTCGAACCCATGGGCACCGCGGTCAGGACCAAGTCAGGACCAAGCCTGTGTGGTATGCGCTCTACGAGTTGAGCCACTGAGGCGACGCCATCTTCTAAATTTTCTAAACCGAACCAAAAAAAAAAACAGGAAATGCAAAGGTAGAACATCACCTCTGTCTGAACTCCTGGAAGACGATGCGGTTGGGGAAACCCTGTCTGCAGATTCGGATCCCCTCCAGCACGCCGTTACACCTGAGCTGGTCCAGAACCAGGTGGGGGTCCAGTTTACCAGCCTGTGAGAGGAGGGAGATGTGTTCACTCAGTACAGTGCAACCCAAGGATTCATCACGGTGCATAATTCACCGACCTCACAGCACGTACTGACATGGCGACAGTAACTGACCTGTCGTGGTCAACCGACGGTAACGTTAACTAGAGACTCACCCGTTTCTCGTGGTTGGGGATGATGCAGCGGACGAAGTTGGGGTTGGTGTTCCTCAGTGTGGCCATCAGCTTGGACAGCTGCTCCTTGTACAGCTGACCCACGGTGCGGAACATGCCCTTCTTGGTCTTGTAGGCGGCACCGAATGCCGTCTCATTCATGCCCGCAACCTGGTCGAGCCCCACGATCCGGTCGACTGGTGATTAAAGAATCGGAGATGCAAAGAAAGAGAGATAATTATATTAATGCAGGAACATTTTGTGATTTTTTTGTGACACTGGTTTTGCTGATATTTATGTGTAGAGGGGATAAAAGTGAAAAGCCAATAAATTTACTTTGAAGTCTGAATTTTCATCGGGAAACGTTGCCAGTAAACGTTCATGTGTTCAACTGAAGCAGGGTTTTCTCTTTTCTATTGCTGTGATAAAGCATGAAGACAGACGATGGTGTCACACCAGCTGTGACCGCAGACCATCAGCTGGTTTGACGCAACGTAACACAGACGTCACATTTTGCAGACACACTGTTGGTTTCTGTCAGCCAGCCATCTCCCCAACGCTCCTGTGTTCAAACGGGATTTTAAAGCAGGATCTAGTGGATTTGAGTCGACCGGGCAGCAGCGGAGTTTCACAGCCAAGACACGGAGACAAAATCTAAAATATGTAACGTACATTATGATATTGTGATGATTTTATATCGACCACTGGATTAAAACCTAAAAGAATCACAACAAATAGCAGACTGCTACATAACAGCATTTATGACTTACCCACTGATTGACTTTATGTACAGATATAAATGCACATGTAAAATCTTTTGTTCGTTTTTTGCCACATTAGACTACATCACTACATCCTGCCCTGTCACCCTGCTGCCACCTATCCAGTAAAAGCAAAGTGCAAATCACGGGGTTAGGGTCTAAGTTCTTCTTTTCTTACAACTGCAACTGAATTGAATTAAACCTTGTATGTGACTTATAAAGAGTGCGTACTTCTGGCGTGAATTGGCACAATATAAATAAAACTGACAATTGACAACTTGGTCATATTTAACTCAAACAATCACTGATGCTATAAAATTGCATCCCCACAGCACTAATGAATCAAAGCTTCTATTATCCTGGACAATAACGATAGATTAAAGTAGACAGCTGTGTACTCCTGCAGCATAACAACCAAAAAAAACAAAAATCAAATTTGCTTTAATTTCTCTGGAGAAAGTAGATGATCACTGTTTAAATCAACCCTGTTAAGATTATCTCTGTCAAACCCACAAATGGAAAGAAAACAGTTCAGCAACTCCCTCTCTCTCTCTCCCTCCTCCCCTTGTCTTTTCATAGAAAAAGATTAATGACACGGAGCCGGATTAGATAACTGGCATGCAGGTTTCTCAGATGTTCCATTCTCTCAGTACATATAAATGTCTGCACTCAGTAAACAGGAGCTTGAATCAATGATCCTCCCTCGAGTTCGGTCACTGCTTATTTTTTTCCATCTGCTGTCAGCTCTGAAACTCTCTGGGTTGAGACTATTGAATGCAAAAAAAAAAAGGAGATTATAAAGTCATTGGGACATCTTTAAATAGAACTGTATCGGTGGAGTCAGGGGACTGGTAATCGCTGCATCGTTTTGCAATTTTTAGATGGTGGTGGCACCTTGTCTGAGCGTGGAGTCCCACCAC
Organism: Seriola aureovittata; assembly: GCF_021018895.1. Classification (NCBI taxonomy): domain Eukaryota; kingdom Metazoa; phylum Chordata; class Actinopteri; order Carangiformes; family Carangidae; genus Seriola; species Seriola aureovittata. Next base: position 21,697,924 of record NC_079380.1, on the reverse strand, counting down.
ATCAACCTCCTTTTATGTGCCTCTTTTAATCAGGCAAAATGCATCAGGGCCTAAAAGCAGCAGCAGGCAGACGTTCAGTGTCTCAGATTTACAGACTTATAATAATTGTATTATATCTGTTTTTCAGAAAAACAAAGCTATTTTTTTCATGATGAACCTGGCTGATCATTCAAGCGATAATTGCTGTGATAATTACAGTGGCAGCGAGCCACCAGAGTGAAGATGATCGGTATTAGAGGTTTTAAATACAACAGTAGTGCAGCCATGCAAAGCCAGCGGGGTGGGTGGGGGGGGCTTTCAGAGGGGTGGCACACTGCAGCCATGACAAGACGGGGGGGAAAAACCGATGAGCCCTCCAGGGGGAGAGGGTGAGGAGAAGCCAGTGGTACATTGAGGTTTACGTGTCACTATCATTCACCTGGAGCTTCATGGAGCCCAGACACATTGTCATAGAAAGAAGCTCTCTGAAACGTCTGAATGTCTACAGCAACAGAGACACAGACACAGAGAGAGAAGACACGGAGAGTGAGAGAGAAAAAAGAGAGCGTGCAAACACACACACACACACACACACACACACACACAAACTTTCACACGCATCGATTAGCTGTTAAAGGAGAGGATTAAAGAGTTAATGTCAGTTCATCCATTGCAATACTACAGTTCATGCATATTATCAAAACCGTATCATTTAAACTAGTGTTGGGTTATCATAGCTGGTCATTACTCGGGGGGGGGGGGGGGGGGGACCTCTCAGCGACTCCATAAAAAGACTAAATTAATGTCAAATTAAAATAAGGACAATGAGGGCCATGGTTCCCATCTGACTAGCTGGTAAAAACTCATCCTGCATCAGAGACAGCAGTGAAGCTGCCAGATGAACCTTATAGAGGAGGTGTGAGAGAGGAGAGAACAGCTTTCTAACTTTCATTCAATCAGGGAAAAGATTAACCGAGTATAAACCCGAAAGAGATACGGACAAGAACGCAATTCCCAAGAGATGTGCTGAGTAACATCCTTCTGGTCTCAAATAGAAAAAGTGTGGGACCGGTTTAATTAGATTTTTTACAGCTAATACAACTGACTGCACCCTGTGTCGATACAATCACTCACCATCTTTCCAGAGCTCAGCCACAAACTTGTCGGTTGACTGGTGCAGCAGCGTGGCCACATTGTCATTTAGGGGATCCATGTTCTTCATAAGCCATTCATCAGCTTTGTAGTCCACCTGCGGAAGCGAAGAAAAGTCCTCAGTATTGTTTTAACATTTGCACAATAAAATGTCTCCGCTTCATCTGATCTAATCTCTTTCCATCCTTCACTCTTACACCCCAAAGACAACAACAGCGTAAAAGAAGAAAGTGCTTTCATAATTCTCTTTTAGAGGATTGGTTTTCAGTCTCTGATTAATTGCCGCCGGGTCTGTTGCGTCTTAACTGACAGCTCTCGTAGTGTTCCAGATGTGCTGAATGAGCTATGTGACTACACAGTGAGCAGGAGGTTCAAAATCAGATCAAACAATCACATACAACACTGAACCAATAAGACTTTCAATCATTTGCACATTACATTTGAGCGACGGCACAGTCAGCTCTCACTGGAACGTCCTGTGTTGATGGGATTAGTCTCTGGGACACGGCGATAACTTTGACTTGTGTGTGTTTTTCAAACGTCTGACACACAGTGAAGAGCGTTGGATTGGAGCGGAGCGTAACAAGTAATTGACATGGTCAGCAACCTGAGATGAGGAATGGAAGATCTCCATATGGGTTTCATCAGAATCCTGGAGAAGCGAACTCGCGGTGTTTGCATTTATTTTCTTCTCTTCGGTATCGCTCTGTCATGCTGGATTTATTTGATGAAGTTCAAATTAAAACCTGGCCGCGCTGTCGGACACCGGACGCTTAATATTTGGCTGAATCTGAGGTTTTCACCTGTTTGTCACGGCGAGGCTCGGGCTGATGTTTAGACACGGCCGACTGATGCTCCTCACTGTTTTCACATTCAGTATTCATGTGAGGTAAACCTAATTAAACTATCACTCACGGGGCTACATCGGATTTCACGCTATGACTGACAGGCATCTGGAAAGTAGCGGAGTATCCGTTTTCTCCTTGCAGATGGCAGACCACCGTACAAAAAAGGGTGAAAGTTGAAAACCTCCGTTATGTAACCACCAGGCACTGAAGACTCAATCTCGCACCAATGCGAACCAGATGTGGGTTTTTTCCTGCAGAAGCAGTGCGACAACCGGGCTATTGTTTTCAGGCAATGACCTGGTTAACTGCTCCTTTAGAGGAGCTAAGTCTGTGCCTCTGAGAAAAGACTACGAAACATCCCAGAAACAGAAAGAGCGTTGTTGGCGTAAGGAAAAAACAGAAAGCATGGACACACGTGAGGCTATAGAGAAGACGTTATGTTTTTAGTTTAGCTTTAAGTGCAACCAGCTACCAGTCGGAGCACAAGACCCCTCAGTGGGCCGGACATACATACCCTCCCTGCATAGTGAATGATGCAGAAGTCGGCTTTGTCCTTGAGCTGACGCGGCTTCTGAAATTTGGTGTGTGTGCCCTGCTCCTGCAGCACTTTGTCTACAAAGGTCTTGTCAGTGGCCTTGGGGAACCAGCACTCCTCATCCAGCAGAGCCAGAATACCAGGGGGGTTATTCTGAGGAGACAAGATTTGGTTTAAATACAAATATTCATAAGCAGACACACACACACACACACGCACACACAGGCCAAGAGACACTGACCGGCCTCTCGATGAGGTCGATGCAGGGCTGCAGGTCCAGGCCGAAGTCGATGAAGCTCCACTCGATGCCCTCCCTCTGGTACTCCTCCTGCTCCAGGATGAACATGGTGTGGTTGAAGAGCTGCTGCAGCTTCTCGTTGGTGTAGTTGATGCAAAGCTGCTCGAACGAGTTCAGCTACAACGAAGGCGTAAAGCAGAAGAGAAGTTATTCAGTTATTATCTTATATTACCAGTTTAGGTGTGTGTTTTAATTCCCTGTGACTTGGTTAAACTAGTGAATCATTCTTGTGAAAGGCGTCTCTTGCGCTTCGGCCTCCACTAAAGGAGATCGGCGCTCTCAGAGCAGGACAGGGTACAAATAGTTAGATAGGCCACTTCAGAACAACTGACCCCAAATGAAATGCTGGAGCACATTGATCCACTTTAGCAGTTTAATGATCAGGTGCAAAGAAGTCGTATTTCATTTGGGTTCGGTCGTGGCCCATCGAACTGCTAGTAAAACATTCAGTTTAATCCGGGTGTGAAGGAAAGAAACTACAAGGTCTACAAGGTGTTTTGTGTTTTGTGGAAATGAGTTTGTTGGTGTTAAAGCAAGTCACTACCTCAAAGATCTCAAAGCCAGCGATGTCCAGGATGCCGATGAACGACGCCCCCTGGCGTTTGGTCCTGTCCAGGGCCTTGTTGATGCGGTGGACCAGCCATCGGAACAGCCGCTCATACGTTGCCTTGGCCAGGGCTTCGACAGCGAAGTCGGCCTGAGGGGAGAAAAAAAAAAAAAAAAGAGAGAGAGAGAGAGAGAGAGAGAGAGAGAGCGCAGGACCATGAAAGACACTATTAATAAAACCAAACCCGCTGAACAATGAGCACAAATACAAGAATAGAAACATTGTGTTGCTGTTACACTCAGCTGTCCACATATACTGTGTAACTCATAAGTTTATTATAAATATCAAAGTAGAGATGACTGGAATTCAACTTGATGTTTTCCATCATTTAACAGCAAATAAACAGAAAAGAAAAAAAACATGGTTTGCGGACGTTAGGGTTGTTTATAGTGTCCGATGGCACCGTACCTGTTCTTTGGTCTGCGCCTTCTGCACATAGTCTCGTCCCACTTTGATCCTCGGGGTGAGGATGGCTCTGGTGAACTCCATGACGTTCATGCCGAGCAGGTGGCAGAGCTTCTGCGCAGCTGGGAGAGCGAGGGAGAAGAGAGCAAGAACCTCAGCGCATTAAAATAAAGTGTTCAGATAGATCGGGTTTCATAACACAACATCAGAGCTTCAGTTTAATGCAAGGCTCAAATAATTGAATCAAAAATGAAAGAAGTCTAAAAGCAACACTGACTAACAGCCCGGGATATATGACTATACCTCAATGCACAGTCTGTCTGGGCTGAGACCCCAAGAGCTTTCTTTAAGGTCTTCGAGGACTAGCACTAGTATGTTTCATTGGTCTTGCCCCAAGACCTCAGTTAATAAAACTCACAATATTACATTTCATTTGACATTTCATTTCTTATACTGAGCTGTGTGTGTGTACAGAGCAGCCCGGACTGCAGGAGCATGTGACGGTGCTGACATGATCCAGACATTACAAGCGTTCAGTTACCGAGAGACATATAATCTAACTTCAGCGTAATGGTGTTTCTAATAAAGCGTGTCCTCACAGCGCGAGCATGTGCTACGTGGACATGAGCGGACTGTTTTCCATCACCTGCTGGTGGTGGAAGCTGAAGGGCCCCCGGTCATCTCACTCGCTGGGTTCATGACTGACTCCAGGGTGTGTGTGTGTGTGTGTGTGTGGTGTGTGTGTGTGTGTGTGTGTGTGTGTGTTCGCGTCGTATTGCGACCGGATGGTGGGTGTGTTTACCTGTGTTCTCGGGCATTGAGGCCTGATCAGTGTTCCTCTCCTTTTTAAAGACAATGTTTCCAAACTGCAGCACGGCAGAGACCACCTTCAGCATGCCTGGCAAGGATAAGATAAAACTTTATAGGAGACCGTGGGGAGAACAGGTAATGGCTGAGTAAGAGGGAGGGGAAAATAACAAACATCTGGAACTACTGCTCACAGACAATCTCTTCGTGGTTGAAGCTCATGATGTGCATGGCCTCCATCGTCTCCTGGAAATTCTCCTTGTCCTGCTGACCAGGGATGGGAATGTTACCATTCGACAGGAAACGGTAGTTGTTGAAGCCTTCGAGGAGCAGGTCGGCTGGACGAGGCGAGAAAAGAAAAACATCAACAAGGTCATTTTAATCAATATTCTCTTCTTCATGTTTTAACTTAATTTTGCTGTCTGTTGTTCTACTGTATTTACTGTGCTGCTGATTGATTTATTTTTCTTCTGTTTGTTAAGATTTGCATCCATTCACTTTAGACACAGAGAGTAAGTGCGTAAGTGAGGAAGAGATCCAGTCACCTTTTAAAACCCATTAGCTCACAGGTAAAATATTTTGTCTAAATATCTTCTGCATCATCACGAAACAATGTACTAACAAGCTAAATTAAAAGTTAACGAGAGAGAAAGATTTGTTTCACTGGTGCTAACTCAAGCCATCTGTCTTTAGCTCTGTTCCCTGCCTGAGGGAAATTAACACACACATGAAACCTCACTGTCCTTCCTCTCATGGTTCTGTTTATCCCGATTTCTCCTTAAAGCGAGAGTCGGACACTCACTCCGGAGATGCTCTCCGGCCCCTGCGAGCAGGCGGTAGAAAATGTGGAAGGTCCTCTCATCTTTGGCCTGTCGAATGGCCCTCGACTTCTCCAGAAGGTCTGAGAGCAGAGGTTAAGGACTGACATCATGAAAATCAAGACAGCGGATACCGTCACCGCGAATCAATCTTTCAAGAAACATCATTACATTACGGAGCAACCGGAGAATTCCCATGGGAATCAAATCAGATTCTAATCTACAAATAAATTCTCTTTTTCTTCAAGTGTCGGAAACAAAGACATTTTATCCAAATGAATCTAATCCCTTATTCTTTTTCCAGGCATTAATAAACTTCAATAAAACGAGGAACACCAATAAAAAATGGTTTCATTACAGCTCCAGCGCTCTCTAACTCTGGAATACACAGGACGGGAAAGGCATTTCTGTGGTTGAGCAGAAGCAGTGGTGAGTCAAACAGCCTGACCACTACTCTCAGCTCTTAACTCAATGTGAACTCTTTATTTTAGCTCTTTATTTTATTTAAAAAACAGTCCTTTAATGGTCTTCTCTCTCTCTCTCAGTCACAGTCAGGAGGATACAAGTTTCAATATTGGCCCCGACAATGTAGCCCGTCACGTCAAAGTTGATTCTGATGAACTTCCCCTGCAAGAAAAAACAAAAACACAAAACATGAAGTTATTGAAACGCCACAGGTTAAACAGGGATGTCAGTGTGTGTCTGTCAACTATCTACTAACTATTCCTCCTCCCTTCAGCCGCTGTTGCGTTTTAAAATACGGCCCTTGTGGATTCTCGCCGATGAATAGAAAAGCAGTGAAGAATAAAATGTCTATATTAGGAAAAGCCAGGTTCACAGGTCAGAAAGAATCTCAGGCATGTCTGCGGTTTCCTGACAGTGAGTCCGTGTGTGTAAATGTGTGTGTGCCCATCTGTCTACCGGTGGTCAGCCGGTGATTCATGAGTACAGAGTACACCAGTTCATTTTGGCAAGTATGGCATCGGCTCACTTTACATTACCGGGTTTTTAGGAAATTATTAGAAAGCAAACATTAAACCTATGAACAAAATCATTATCGTTTATCAAATATACGAAAGTTACATAATAAAAAAAAATTAAATAAATAAATTAAAGGAGTTTAATTTGGAAAATATGTTTATTAACTTCCTGGAGGCTGATATCACTGTCATGTCCGTACAGCTGGTCAGCTTATCACAAAGACCGGGGGAAGGCAGCTCGCCCGGCTCCGTCCAAAGGTAACAAAATCTGCCGACCTGCACCTTGAACGCTCACTAATCGACAAGTTATATCTCATTTATTAAATCCTTACAAAAACCAACGTAAAGAACAACACACTGGGGTTTTTCAGGGGTTTTATCTGGACTGTTTCTTGGCAGGGAGCAGAAACTTCCTGGAGGGTCTGCTGGTTTCTGGGCCATGAAGAAATATAACGTGTTAGTAAATGCGCTTTAGAGATGGGTGGTAGGCAGATAACTTCAGACGGACCCAGGCCACCTTTTTTCCTTTGTTTAGAGTCTTTGTACTAAGTTAAGCTAACAGGCTGATCGCTACAGCTTCATATTCACCATGAAAAAAAAATTAAATAATGATCTTCTCATTTAAATCTCAGGACAAAAACAAATAAGCATGTGTCTCAAAATGTCATCCTATTAAATTTCAGGGACGAGGAGCTAATGATGATGCTTTAGAGACAGAGATAAAAATCTATCCAGACAATTTAATTTGATTTTCTTTCTTTTATTCTCACTGGTTTCATGAAAGCTCTGCAGTTTATTCCAAGGAGGACTAATTATCTTTCTCTACATGGTATATTCCTACTAATTAGCAGTTTGTTTGTTTATTACCCGAAAACAAAAGCAAAACAGTTTAGTTCAAGGTTAAAAGACTTCCAATAAAACATCAGATTATCTCTTCTATAAAGCTAACATGAGGAAATACTTGTCGTGTGTTTAAATGTGAGTGAACCTGTTTCTCTGATAATACTATCTGTACATGTGTTTAAATCAAGAACGGGGGACTCACGAAGCGAGACGAGTTGTCGTTTTTCACCGTCTTGGCGTTGCCAAAAGATTCAAGGATGGGGTTGGCTTGCAGGAGCTGGCGTTCCAACTCCCCCTGTGCAGAGAAGACAGAGAGGTAAGAGTCCAACAAGCTGTCAAACATTTCTTACACCTGGCCCCACGTAATAAATCTTTTTTTTTTTTTTTTTTATATCACTATTTATCAAATTTGTCTGCGTCTGCCAAAACATACACAAGCTGGCAAGGCAAATAAATTCTTGGTAACAGAGCAGGTAGAGGGAAAATGTCGCCAAGTCAATATGCTAAACCGAGCCATTTATCACGGCTGTGCTGGCTTTGCTTTACTCAACTGCAGTACAATGTGATTTTTGTCAAGGGATCTCGAGAAGTTTAAAGGGGGCAAAGGCAACTAAACAGTTTGACAGAACTCGTGAAACCACAAAGAGTTTTGTTCCAACGCGGTAGGTTTGGGCCGACGGGGTGAGAGCGTGCTTCCGGCCTTGCACATTCCCGTGGCTGTGATGATATATACCCTTTATATCCAAAGACCGCACCACCGTGACGGTTACACTCACGATGGCTTCCTCCCAAAAATCTCAAAACCTGGGTTTGGTAGGTGGTTGGGACAATTCCCTATGAAACCTCTAATTCCCATACGCATGAGACAATCTCCACTATCCAGGGGCTCCGGCGGCACCGGCGGCTCCACCTGCAGCACAGCGGAGATCGGACCCTAAGACTATCTATAGTCCTGCTCAGATGTGTTGTTATACAGCAAGTGAGACTGAGAGAGAGAGAGAGACAACACTAATTCTCTGGCCTGTGTGAGTGTCTCTTGGCCCCTTATGACTCATCTCAGTCAGTACGATAATGGGAAACAAGGTCAAGAGTCTTTTTCTTGACTAAGACCACGGAGCTCTGCTGAAGGTCCACACACAAACTTTAATATCTCCGTACAAGCAGCATTTCAGTGTTTTTGTGCAGTCTTCTGTCTGTCTGGGGTGTGTAAACCCCATTGCCTCCTGAAGGACGTGGGTTTGACTGACAGAAGTGGGGAGCGACTATCCTCCTCCACCCCCCCCCCCCCCTTTATCTTTCAGGCTCTGATTAACAGAACAACACAGAAAGCAGTTTATAAATCCCCTGCACAGCAACGTGAATAAACAGGCTTCCCCATTTGTCTTTACTCACTGAGTGAAATATGAAAGTCTGGTCTCCTATGGTCTGCTTTACTTCTCCTCCACTACTTCACCCCCCCCCCCCCCCCCCCCCCCCCAATCCTCTCTCCTGCACCACATCTTTGCTTTCCCTCGATCCCTGGTTCTACATTCCTCTGGCCTGTGCTCAGAGGCAGCCGTAATGCAACGCAGAGGGGAAAGCAGCGTTAAGGAGGTCAGTGCGGATGGTGTGCTCAGGCAAAGGGGGGGTGGGGTGGGGGGTGGGGGGGGCCACGGAGGCGCTGAGTTACAGCCTCTCACCCAAAGCTTCTGAAACGCGGCATATTAGAGGGCATTCACCTGGATTGTGTGTGCCTGCTCAGAGCTGCCGGTCAGAGGACTCACTCTGCTTTCCATAGTTATTAGATTTAGGGAGGACACAGAAAACATCGGGTACTGGTTTAGGGGAGAAAGAAAAAAAAAAATAGCTACCGGATAAATCAAGCAGAGGGGAGGTGAGTCAGAAACTATCAAGTTTTGTTGGAGTTGGAGTTGAGGTTGGAGCAAAGTCAGTATTGTGTCAGCAGAGTCTCATTTGTGTTGCTTCTGGGACAAAATATAGCAGATTAAAATCCAAAAATCCAGGTTAGGCATCGAGATCCGCATAGAAACATCCCCTGTGTTTGATTATTGACTGGGCAACAAAAACCACACATGAATTCCAAGGCACATTTGGTAACTGGAATAATATTACCACAGCCAGGGCTTTACAATAAGCCAAGCTAGAAATGAAATATTAATTGAAAATGCTCTTCAGAACTACACACATGCATCTAGAGTAACATCACCAATGGAAAACATGCATCAATATAGGAAAGATTTAACTAACTGCCGTCATCTTCAATCATCTTTAATATCTCCATATTTACACCTGGGGGGGTTTTTTTTCGTAGCGTTGTGGATTCACTAAAATGTAGAAGATGAAGCTCGAGGAGAGATGTTTACTGTGGCTGTGGTCTGATTTTCTCTTCCTAAATAACGTGTGCATTTAAAATGAGTGACTAACAAACCAACACAGTGTGGATACACAAGAGTCCGTTAACACTCCAACCAGCACTTAATGTGAACAGTTTTTAACGGCAGGTACGACCTAATTGTTTGCATTTAACTTGAGACATGTGTTTCTAATAAACCATCTCAATTTCCAACTGTTCTAATAAACCTGAACCAACTGATAAAACAAAGTGTTTTATAATCATGAGCCCGCTGGTTTAATGGCAGGATTCACCGGGCTTCAAATAATCATGTGAGTAGACTGAGCCAGCACAAACAAATACCTCATAAAGAAAGAAGCTTAGATTAGTCCGTCAACATCATTACGGAAGCGGCAGAGCTTTGGAGAGGAGGGCATGCACATATACACAAACATCAAAAGGGACCACACACTTTTTTTTGTTTTGTTTTGTGTTGTTTTAGAAAGTGGGAGAAACACTTGCCTGTAGCTTGAATGCTTTGGGAGATTCGGGCTGTTTGTTATGGATAAACAAATGCAAGTGTTAAAAAAAAAACCCCTGAAGCGTCTCATGTCAGACACAAGCCGCAGGAAACAAGAACAGCAGTTACACACTGAGCCCAGCGTCGGCTGCGCTCTCACAGGACGCCACCGGATGAACATGAAGCAGGAGCCGTGACCGGTGACACTAACATTAACATCTGTCCGGTTAGCTGTGGATTAATACATGACTCTTTATCTATGCACTTTAAACTTGAAAACAAAAAACAGAGAGCACAGTAATGTCACAGTTCATTTAAAGGAATAGTTTGACATTTTGGGCGGCAGCTGCTCAGCTTAGAGGCTGGAAACACAGGGAAACAAAATCTGCCTACCGACACCTGTAAAGCTTCATGTTGTGCCTGTTTAATACGTGTAAAAGAAAAGAGGGACAGCAGGGACTCCAGGAAGTTACTGGTCCCAGTGAAAGACAGATCAAATAAATAACGCACCGAAATCCTGGTAGGCTGATATTGTTACTGGCGGGCAGAGCCGAGGTTAGCATGTTTCCAGCCTCTCTGCTGAACTGAGGTAACCAGCTGCCGGCTGTGGCGTTAACGTGTAATGGGCAGATGTGAGAGCGGTAAACTGCGCCAGAAAGCAAATAAGCATGATTCTGAAAAAATGTCAAACTATTAATTTTAAATTACAATAATGATGCAGAGGTAATTGACAAGTACCAATAAAGCCATACAATTTTTCATCTAAGGTGAGACGAGAGGAGGAGAGAGGAGAGGAGAGGAGAAGGAGAAGGAGAGAGAGAAGAAGAAGAGGAGAAAGTAGAGGCCCAGGCTTGGCCAAGGATAGAGAAGGAAAAATGTAGGCAGTGGGGATCTCACAGGAATGTTGTGGTCTTTGCGTCCTTTGTGTGAGGAGGCAACGTGGGCCAGGTACTGGATGACCTTCTTCGTGTTCTCCGTCTTGCCAGCGCCTGATTCACCTCTGGAAAAACAAAACAAAAAACAAAGGGCACGGACGGCGTGGATATATATGGTGTACGCATGAGCAGACAGAGGATGAAAGAAGTGTGAGTGGATGACCGATGAGTGAAAGAAAGGATTTGATTTGTCATCCCTTTCAGATTACAGCACCCTTTGTCTGTAATCATGAATCACAAGCTTTTACTGGTGAGGCATAACCAGCTTTTAGTCCTATTCTACGTGTGTGTGTGTGTGTCTTTTAAATGTGCATTATTCATTCATTGCTGAGCCTTGTCAAAGAAAAACTTATGTTCCTCTGTGACAGATATTGAAGTTATTCTTATTCTTTACAGGAAATAATCCGTGTAAGTTGTCCACAAAGTACTGACAAAACACCATAAAACATTAACCAAAATCACTCTTACTCATCATTATGGCGGTCAGGAGCGACTGGATGAAGCCCAACGAACGAATAAACAAAGAGAAAAAGGAAAAGTGGAGGAGAGAGAGAGAGAGAGAGAAAATGACCATCAGGCTATCTGTTGTTGCTTTCTAAATCCATCCATCCCCCCCTTGTCAGTGGGTTTCACTGGGGAACACTGTGGTTCGACGGGCCGGTCTCCAAAGTTTCCAGGCTCTGCTTTTGGGCCGTCGCTAATGATAGCTGTGTTCAGGCAGGGCCATGCACAGCTCCCACAGTCAGGTCCCAGAGCCCAGACAACCAGGGCCAACACCGAAAACCAGTCCAGCAAACACTACATCTAGATACATACCAGTGGCTTTAGTCTAGCTGGCAATTAGCTCTACTGCACCGAGCAAGACGCAGGGGCGGTTTTATCTAGAATTTTTACGGGTCCTCGAGCGCGGGACAGACGGATAAGCAATGTAGGTCAAGTTAGTTACACATCCGAGTTTGGCAAAAGAATATTTTCTCAAGGAAAATAAGCATTCGCTGACACATCTTATGCTTTACCCCAGAGGGGGGGGGGGGGGGGGGGGGTCACGTGTGGCAGGACCCACCTCACTACGTGACCACTCTGTATCTCCCATCCGCCTCTGTCGCCCGCTCTCTCACAGCTCTCAGATGTCAGCAAGAATTCGCGACTGCAATGCGAGAAATTCTACAAGTTTCATGGGGGGGGACGGGGGGGGGGGACGGGACGCTCCCTGTTCTTCACATACGATACGACATGTGGACATCATGCAACAACACGAGGGGGCTGCTCCTCGCTCGTCCTTCACCCTCACATCCGTGTGTGACATGGGATACTGAACACAGGTTCACCCCCTGTTTGGTCATGAGACTTCTCATCAGTAAAAGCATGTGATTAAAAAGTGGTTGTTGCAAAGTTAACGTCACATCTGCGTAAACCATAAACACAAGTCGTTCACTGGCTTCACTTGTGCGTTTTTCTAATCAGTATTTCACCTGGAAATATCATTAAACACTTCCAACTCTTCTCTTTTATACTGAAATCAATATAAATGGTTTCACAGTGAGGGAGCAGCCGCTGTAAACTGGGCCTTTGACCACCCTGCTTATTAAACAGTGGGGTGACACAGCTCGAACTGTCACCAACAGGGGGTGTACGTTCTCAGACTTCAGGACGGATTATGCAACAGCTCTTGTCTGTTCGTTGGCAGCGTCAGTTTAAGGCACATTGAAAGAGTGTGGCACTTAATTACTCTCTGCCGTAGTAGATGAAGGCAGGGCACCAAACCACACTCATAACTCCCTCAGTATCGGGTAGAGCTGCGGCACAACCCAGCGTCCGCAAAAAGCTATTTGGAACAAGTCTTTAAATAAAACACAGCAGGGTGATGGGAGCTGGCCAACTGACCTGGGGTGAGAGAAAGATGAAGGGGGATGAAAAAAGATTTATAAGACAAAATAACCAGGTAAACCAGGAGTAATGACCCTTCAAAATAAGCCTCATTATAACCATGTTGTTCTAACTCTTGTATATGTAGAAACATTTAAGGACAAGCAGTGAGACCCCGACTTGATGATCCGGTTAAGGTAGAGCTGTGTCATGCTCATCTTTCCACAGTTTCAGCAGAACCGGCCTTAAAGAACAGAACAACCACCTGACCTCACAGAGAAATGACCCTCAAGAGAGGCGGAGGCAGAAATGTAACAGAGACTGAAGCGTTGTATTACTCACGTGCAAAGGATTGATTGGTCCTCACGATCTGTTCGGAGAAAAAAGAAAAACACAGTCAGCATCTTTCCATCCTCTCAGAGGCTTTAACCTTCACAGCAACAGCAGTAATTACAAAGACAGCCTTTCTGCGGTCACGCTGTTGGACCCTAACACAGTAAAATGCAACTGCGACTTGACCAGTTGTTTTCGCATCAACATGCAAATACTGGAGCCATGCTCGGTAAGATTGTACGGTACATCATTTTTATTTTTTTCCTTGAGAATAACAGGACACACTAAAATATTGCCCCATGCACATCAAAGTCCCGTTAACCCGGTGTGATGTAAAGAGTGAATTTTACAGCCACGAGCCCATTCCTCAGCCCGCACTTCCCTGCAAAGCTGCCCCGTGTACCGGCCATAAACCGACACCAGGACCAGTAACCGAAGCTCTTACACCTTTCATCACAGAGGAATTCAGACCCGGGTCCAGATGACAGGATTAGCCGTGCCCCACTGAAAGCGTGTGACCTCTCAACTCTGAAGGTCCTGCTGCGCACTACAAAGAACTACAAAGACCAGAACCCAGAGGGAACTGACCTGTTTATCAGCAGAGGCTCGAGACCCCCCTCTCATGCTGTCAAAATAAGAGCTCGCCCTCATTTAATACGACCCCACTGGTAAACAACAGGTCACATATTTCCCTCATATTCAGAGGGGATGTGTTGGTCTCTGAATATGTTGAGTTTTACTTTCCCAAACTATCAGTCATGTTCCAAATATATGCTTATGGAATAAAATATAAAATGGTTGTTATTTAAATCATTCTTCATACAATTGAACTATCAAGTGTTTAGGTTGCTGTGGTTTGAGTTGGTCTAAAAGGTCGTATTCCTTCTTCTATCACTTGCTTCAATTGTTTGTTTTTTTTAGCTAAACCAACTACTTCAACTGTTTCCAGTAGTTTTAATATTTAATGATCTATTTCAACTTAACTAAAACAACTTCTTAGGTGAGTTAGTGGCATTAAATTGAATTAATTGACCTCGTGAGATTATTAATGAATGATAAAAAAACAAACAAACTAAATGTCAATTTGATAAACAAATAGAAATGATGCATACTCCAGTTAAAATGAAAGGCGCCATCTAATAGACACGTCACTCAGTCACTGTTTACTGTGACTGAAACCTACAGTCAGGAGCTAAAACTAAAATGTGCTAGTATGTGGAATGGAGCCTGACATCACACGGCTCTTTAGTGGACAGGTGACAAAGATAAAAAGAGCTCGTCCCATGTGTCAACACTGAAGCCCAGAGGACAAACAACATGCGAGGTGTGGGAGAAGCTGCAGGAATACCTTACTGGTAACACATAATGTCTATCAGCACACACACAGTTGAAATGTAAACTTCCTCTCTTATTGAAAAACACACCTTTGCTGTTATAAAACTATTCTGGTTTCCACGTAAGACGACAAAAGGTTTGATGATGATTTTAAAGTAACACTTGTGCCAGTGATGCGAGTCCTCCCGCTGCCCTTCAACACTTATTGACATTCCTGTGGCAGGAAGTGAGGAGATTTTTCATTCCTTGAAAAAGACAAATTTGGCAACACCTCCACATTCCTGAACTCAATAAAACTGAAAGGAATAGGGCCGCACACGAACACACACACACACACACACACACACACACACACTGTTGTAACCATGCTCCTCCTTGCTCCTGACTTCGAGTACGTATTATTGGGGCAACGGGAGCAAACACTGCTGTTGGATATGACACTGTGTTGCAGGGACATTCGAAAACCTGCCTGCAGGTTATAATTGAAGACGTGGTCGGTGAAAAGCAGCAGCTCTTATGGCTAAAACGTTTTCTTTTCATGTGTTCTGTGTTTTCTCCAATGCAGTTCTCTGTGATAATGTTCTCTGACGGGATAATTGTAGCGGTCTCTCTAACGGTCATCCACTCTGTAGGGATGAGCAGCCCTCGGTCACGCCTTGTTGCTGTGGGTCAGTTCTCACTTTAAGCTGTTATCTTTCACCAGATGAAACGACCTTTTGCTTTTGCACTAAAGCGTGAACTTCCCTCGTGTGACAAAAGCTGGTGACCAATGAGTTTGGTCTTTGTTCTGGGAGCTTTGTCTGGACCAAAATGCCTTTCACCCCACAAGTTTAAATGGCTGTTTGAAGGTTAAAATGTGGGTTGTGCCGATGGGACGATGATCTCCGTGACGATATTCGGCTTGTTTTCCCATAAATGTATTAACTTATTATTTTCAGTATTTGTATTATTAAATTAATATCAAATTCAATTTGCCCTGCCACAGTTTCACATTTATAACCACATATAGAACATCTGGACAGTCAACGAGAGAGAGAGAGAGAATTGAAAGCCATAAACAGTAAAACAATGACAGTGTGCATGTGTGTGTGTGTGTGTGTGTGTGCTCCTCTTTCTCTGTCTTGTCTTTTTCCTCATCAAAGCAAATGTAATGCAGACGAGCTGTAATGCAAGTTGTTTGTTCACAAATATGCGTAAACACTCGTGTCGGATGAGAGTCGCCGTGATGATGATGAACGAGCCGCTCACTTTAACTGCCGCCATCTCTTGATAATGAGGTAGCCTTTGAAACTCGGGGTCAAAGTTTGATTACTTTTCCTGTCCCGTGTTTCACAGCCACGTCTGCATGAAGCTGATGCTTATCAGATGCACCTAATGTTGACTTTCACAAGGCCTCCCCTCCAGTCTGGACTGAGGCACGCAACACTGCGTAACCCTACCGTGAATATGAAAACCACACACACTCGGTGAACGGCCTTTGGAGCTACATCCACTCAGCTGATGATTAAAGAGAGAAGCAGTTCTCATGTGTGACCTCATGCTTCTGAAATTAGCACCTGATTGCAATCTGTCACAGATAAGAAAAAAAAACCCCAAAAAAACCTGTTACAAATTGTGATTTTGTATTTAAACGTTTCAGCCCGAATTCCCATATAGTTACATAAAGTGCTGCTTTTGATGCCTTTATAAACGCCGTGTGGCAGGAGAAGAAAAAAAAACAAAGCGCAGAGGAATTACCACATGTTTTGTCCCTCTGGCAGATGCAGTGATTTGTTTGGAACTGTGATGGCATGAGCAGTAATAGACACTGAGGCTCTGCAGACAAGAAGACTACAACAAAACAAAAGAAGATGCAGAAAATATATCGCAGTAGAGGCTTTTACTGAAGTCGTAACGGTTCTCCCGTGTTTCTATCGTCATGAATAAATCAGTGTCAGACAGAAAAAACGACTGCAGCATGCTGCGTCTCTGCACAATGTCCTTCTATCCGACATGAGGAAACAGCTTGACCTATGAAAGTGAGACACACACACACACACACACACACCTTTAGACTTCCATTAGATGTACAGTCACTTCATTCTCTGCTCATCATCTGACATCTATTAACCTCGCTTACCTCTTAACACCTTTCATTTGACCTTCTATCCCTCTGCAAACATCCATCGCCTCCACGTCCGAGCCTCTCCACTCTTTCCCCGATAGACAATCCTTAGACACTTCCTTTCACCCCCCCCCCCCTTATGATTTCAACCCTCTAAAATGTCAGTCAAAACAAAGTAGATACTGACCTAGTGTGCCGGAGGTGTCCTCTCCCATGAAACACATACTGATCCGCCGAGTACACGGCTGTCATCCAAGATGTTTCTGTGGCTCACACATTATAACACAATCCTTTATTATCTTGTTCAGCATCCATTCAGTTTTGGATACAGCCTCTTACATATGCGTTTCATATATGTTATTGTGAATTTGCACATCTTGCAATCGTTGACAGATTAGTCATGACAAAAGATGTTTTTCTTTAGAGTTTTACTTTTTAAAAAAAAATCCCTTAAAACCAGTTAACGTGACCTGTGCTGTTTCAGTGGGTGAGTGTGTTCATCCATCTGGTCCATGCTGCCACCTTGGCCCTCTTGGCAGCTGCTGTTTCCTAGATCGCCATGGCAACTAACTGCTGGGTCATATTTACCCAAGATGCCATGCTGGCTAGGCGGTAGGTGGACCAGTGAAAGTGAACGTGTTCTTCTCTTCCAGTAGCTCATTACTGCCTCACTAAATCTTTACCCGCTTTGTGTTTCCCCTTTTCTCTCTGTTGCTCTCATTTCCCCTCTACCCCCCCCCCCCCCCCCCCCCCCCACCCCCCCCCATGAGCGGTGCAACGCCAGATTACTCAGACCACTGAAGAGTGGGACCTGAGCGGAGACAAAAATCGCTTTTCCACACCAACAGATGTTTTTAATTTGATCACCTCATCATCCGAACTTTTCGCTGCTTTAGTTATTTCCTCCACAACAACTCACAGCCAGGGGAAATAAGTTAATCCATTCATTCATCAAGTTTTAGGTTAGACCACAGTTCACTCTCTGTTTGGAGGCCAGTTTCATACAAATTCAAACGACAGCACAGGAAGAGGGATCTTTCAGACCAATCAGTATTGCTGCAGCGTCATACCACAGTTCACTGGAGGGTGAAGCACATCACTCCGACTCCATGTTCAAGAGACAGAGCCGGCAGTTTTAAAAACAACACTGTCAGTGGATCTAACAGGCGCTTCCAGACTGTTACTACACATTGGCCTGAGCTGGTAGAAAAGGGGGTCTATAGTGAGCACTGCATTCATTCACTTGTGCGCACAAATCACGCAACTTTGTGCACGTCTTACTCTATCTTCTCTCTCCGGTTATTTAAGACAACTGCACAGAGTGAGTCTCATGGGTGCACAACACCAACACTCCCATGCACAAATCACACCGCAGGCTCCCATGCTAGGAGACCGGCCCGTCTTACACAGCAGGGCTCCCTTTTCTGCTAATAATTTATCCCCCGCGAGGATTAAACAAACCCTCATTCTTCACATTCCAGCGAATTCCCCCCCTGCTCCCTCCGGCTCCACAAAAGCCCCAATCGTTACCATAACCCCCCCATTACTGACCTCATTTAACCTCGTACAGCCTCTCCCGACTGTAACTCAGTTAATCGCTCTGTTTTCACACCATTACAGGTAACCTATTGTAAACTGGAAGGCAGGAAGAGCGTGTTAAATAATCTACGACACTATGGGATATCTTGGGAAGTGGTCCACCATAATGTAAAAGGAAGTGATTTGTAGTTAATAGGCTAAAAAATGTCTTTTAAAGAGCCAGAGTCTGAGGATGGAAAAAAAAAATTATCATTTGGTCTCCAAACTGAAAAAGGTTTGAAGACCAGACTAACCGCAACCAGCAAACACATTCTTCACATCCCCGGCTCAAACCAACCCTCGGTGTGCAAAAACATTCTTGGCGCAAGGATCATAATTATGTCAATTTATTGTCAATGGTCCTCGGCAATATGGCTCCAGTTCAATGCAAGTCTAACCCGCAAATGGTGCTCCTAATGTCGCCAACTGTTGTTTTAATAGTAACTCTGTCCATCAGCCGACTGTCAAACAATCCGTGATTACGTTCACACTTATCCTCATTAGTCTGGTTCCTGCGAAAAGATCACTAAAAGGAAAAGTTGAAACCAGCCCCTCGCGCCTCCTAGACTTATTTATGTTTTCAAGGAACTCACTGCCCACACACCCACACACACACACACACACACACACACACATATGTCTGTATATAAGTGTAAATATTCTGCCAGTTATAAAAACAAAAACCCAACGAAGCTACAAAAATGAAACAGGATTTTTGACCTTTTGGGGTCTTTGCAACTGGATGTAACACATTTTCTCCACACTGCAGCTCGGGCTCTCACAATTTGCTTCGTAAAAAGAAGTCGTAAAGTGCAACTGCACACAGTCAAAATTCAAGCACCATGGCAACCACATCACACACATAAGAAATCCCCAGCGATAAAGCCAGTGAGCTGCTCTCTCTCAAACTACTTTTATATGTAGAGAGGGTTACCCCACAGGTGCACGCACACACACACACACACACACACACACACACACACACACACACACACACACACACACACACACACACAACTCCCTAGTAGAATATAGTGATTTTATTAGTAGAAAGGTAATATAGAAATGGCGGCTTGCTTACTCATAAAGGCCGAGAACAGAGACAGGACTGAATCCGGAGCTACTTAAAGCTAGACGAACAAAGCTCTAAGTGTGTGTGCGTGTGCGTGTGTGTGCACGTATGACACAAGTGAGACAGAGCTCATTCACATTCCCAGACAGTGGCAGCAGAAAAGAGTCAGCGTGACCTGGGAAGTGTTGTGGTCCGCGGCCGCCTGCAGTGTGTAACTGTCACTTAGAAGCTTCTGAACAATTATGATAAGACGCAAATTAAACACACTTAAGCAAAAAGGGCTGAGGAAAAGTAATATGCTACATCCTCCAACAGCAGCTGCGATAAGATAAACAGACCGAGGAGCCGTAAATCCTCCAATAGTGATCGCGGTTACACTAACAGTCGTCTTACTTCATTTACTGTGTGGCGGGAGTCTGAAGTGTCTGAATGATCAAAGTGCTTGGGGCTTAGCACAGAGCTATTAAAACATGCACTAACGTGAGGGTACAGTATGCAAAACGGCATCAGGTGAAGAATTTGTTTTTCATTTCAGTGTTAAAGGGGAACTCCAGAGATTTAGTAATGCACTTCCATTAAGTTAGAGGATCCGCAAACAGCAGAAATAATAACGGTCAAAATCAAAGCAGCACAGGCCAAGATATCCTCATTTTATTATGGGTTAGTATGGGTTAAAATGCTGGATCCTACATTTCCCATAATACATCTGAACAATTTCTTTCATTTCAATCAGTGGATTTAACATTTAAGTCATTTTTGTAGCAAAAACATTGACACATTTTCTTGTGAAAATTCACTGCTTATAAGTGAATATTTTTTTGTACTTTAGTTGAGACAAAAGAAGACATCTGATGATGTCATCTTGGGCTCTGAGACATTGTAATTGGCATGTGAAACTTGCCAATTACAATCGATTATGATAATAATCACTCAGCTCTAGTTGAGAGCATCAGGAACAGGATCTGTACCAATTAATACCAAACAGTTAAGCGTCAGCAGTTAAAGGCTTCATGACTGAGACCATTCATAATATTATTCATAGATATGAGATCATTCATGGATATTCTGGCTCAGAGATCGAGCTCTCTTCAGTTACTACAATGCACGTTTCTGTACATACGGCCTTTTGCAACCACTGAGTGACCAAACAGCTCAACTGAGTTATTCACTGTAATGCTGTTGAACCAGCTGCCAGTTCGGCATTCATGAGCCTACGAACAGAAGGGCAGACAGCCCCACAGAGCTGACTGGCCATTTACGTGTATCACTGTGTGTGTGTGTGTGTGTGTGTGTGTGTGTGTGTGTGTGTGTGTGTGTGTGTGTGTCCTGGAATTCGGATGCCCCTGGTTTCCCTCCCTGCCAGCACCGGGGGCCTCTTGGGTGTGGAACAGGCGTTGTTTTCAGGCGGCTGGCAGAGCAACAGAGCTGACGTTAAGGGGAAAATGAGCAGCAGGCGTGGCGGGGTCAGAATGTGGAGGTTATACCTGCTTTTACACTTATTAGCTTGTGTGTTTCATCATCAACCATAAACAATACAGAACCCCCCCCCCTCTGTGCCGGGAAAAACAAAAATGTCATATCGGTGAAGTGCAACATTTTCACACTGTCGCTGAATGAACAATCGGGTGGAGACTGTCCTAAAAATAATCCAACTGATAGTCACAGGACGGTCCCCTGCACCTTTGGCACAACTGGATGCTTCCCACGAGAGGGGAGGGAGACTTTAGAGCAGCTCAGGGATGTGGCTGGCCAGGCGAGGGGCGAAGGGTGTGGTGGGACAGGACCAGACAGGAGGACGGAGAGTGGAAAATGGAGATAGCAGAGATCGGAGTGGCACGTTGGGAGTCTCGATGGAAAGAAGGAAAACAGAAATAGGAGCTTTCCAGGCTATAAATAATGCCATGTCACCTGCTGACATACTTGGAGATGAAATCCTATGGGTGTTTTTCGGGACTTCTGATTTCAGTTGCGGGACAGTGATGACAGTTGGCAGCTGAGATCACGGACAGAAATAGATTGTCATCATGAGGCGAGTGAGCGAACGTCCCCCCGCCCCCCTCTCGGAAATGACAGCAGCGTGTGAGGGACCACCTGGGTGAGCGTGCGAAAAGTGGAGAGAGATCCGACACACACACACACGCACGCACGCACGCACGCACGCACGCACGCACGCACGCACGCACGCACGCACGCACCACACACACACACACACACACACACACACACACCAGGGAGCTATTCTCATCATTTACACCTTGAACTTCTGGTCTCTGAAGCATTAACCTCTCCTGTCTGTCTCTCTCCACCTCTGTCTTCCTCTCTTTCAGAACACAAGCACCAGCTTTGTGAGTGGATCAAACAAATCTGACCTTTTTCACATTAGTTTTTCTGCCTTTTTGTTTTTTGCCCGCTGCGATATAATGACTTCAGGGATGTCATCTTATAAAAAGGAAGGACCTCTGACGTGTCATAAATAACATAAGAGCAGCATCAATCTTCTCATCTTGCCCTCCGCCAGAATTATTTGTGAATAAGAGTATATTTTCCAGAATGTTCACAGGCCACTCAGGCCTCCATCTGAAGCTAATCGTGTTAAAAAACAACGTTCACATGAGGTCGGATGTGCGACATACGAGTTCCTCTGCTACACGTGAAAAGTATTTCATGATTAAATTGCAAGTAAGAGCAATGGCGTTAACAGGTTCAAACGGTGGATTTAAGAATAGTGTCACACACTTAAGGAAGGTAGAATCTGTTGCGTGTTAAATTCATTTTCGGAGCTCTATGCCCTGCGGGCTTGTGCTTGGCTTGTGACGCTTGTGTTATACTGTCTGAGCTGCTCTCTACAGAGAGCATTTAGACAGGATTTTGGAGTCTTTCCTTTTTCAAGTCCCACAAAGCACATTTTTCAAATGCCTCTGATGCAGGGGTAAAATGAGAAAAGTCTGGGAGGGAAAAAGAGGGGTATAGAGAGATAAGAGCAATAGAGAGAGAGAGAGGGAATGTGAGTTGTAGAAAACCAGGTCCCACATGTTTCTCATGGAGATGCGCTGGACTCGGTGTGGTAAACATCCTTGGGCTAATTACAGAACTCTGTAATCTAATATGTCTATTCTCCAGCATTAAGTGTAGTCTATTATCTGCTGCCCTGAAGATATGTGCCATCCATACGGCAGCACAGCAGAGAGACAACACACGGGTGTCGTCGGTGGAATCGAAATCCACGGTTCAGCCCCCCCCCCCCCCCCCCCCCCGCGGGGGAGTCAGTGAGCGGACTGTAACATCTGGTGTGAGGGTGGGAGTGGGACAGTTTAATGCAGTTTGAATAGTTGCTCCACCTGTAACTTGTGTTTGATGCGGAGGAAGAGAAGAGCAATACATCTAAGAGACGAACACACAGAGCGCTACACGGAGGAGAGAGACAGTGAGATGTGTCAGACATCACCCGCAGTGACAAAACAGCAGAACACACAAACACACTCATGCTCTAATTTCCAACAACAGCGAAGGGGTGTGGCGTCTATTCTCTGCCTCTGATACACTCTCTAGTCAGACCATTGTTCCTCAGCCTGTCTGTACGAACTTTAATCATATTCCAGTCATAAACTCATTAGCAGTAATTGCTGCAAATCGGTGCAATTCTGTCATTTTAAACCATGTAAAACATTCTTAACAGAGTGAATCTGAATTTTTTCACGATTCATTTCGTTTTTTATTTCAGCCGTCTCGACTCTACTCAATCCTCCGTGGGTAAAGTTCACCTCAGTTCATCACAGTTCCTGAAAGTTTACAGACAAAGTTTCTGAATGAGAAACTCAGGATTTTGTCAAAACACCAAGGAGAATGAGACGAGTTGCCTTTTGTACCTACATGAAGGACCAGCAGACCCACAAGACAACTGTTCCACTGCTGCACAGGGTGGGTGATGATCCAGGGTCAGTGCCAACATGTGCAGCATAAAACATCACTGTACACTTCGTAAGCAATGGGGCAGGATTTGAGCATGAATGTCATCTACCCTTTTTAAATATATGATATCCTCCTTTTGGTTTCCGAGTTTTCCTCGAAGGTGTTTTACAAAAATACAATGAAAATCCTAAATAAAAAATAAAGAAGGAGAAAGTAGAAAAAAGCAGCAGGACTCCAGTCTGGTTTTCTACTTATTATCACATCTGCCTGGAAACAACTCCTGTTAAGCTTCATGGACGACGTCTGCTACTGTCACACCTCATCATGTCCATCCATCATCCATTCCTGTCACTGTCAACAAGGATTACCTGTTGAGGGTCCTACGGGAACATATTACACATTATCACTGGTGCTGCTTAAAGGTCCCTGATAGATTTTCCACACTTCTCTGGCCCGTGGTTCTCCCCCTAAGTATGAACTAAGATGTCTCAAGCTGCAGTTTGCACTATAGGTATAGTGTATATACACATGTACATTTTTGTTGATGCTAACAGAGCGCAAGTGCTGCACAACAGCATGACTACAGAGCGTTTAAATTTAGCCTTGTGCTGTTGGGTGTTGCCTTTAGGCCAATGAAAGGGGAGAGAAAGCAGTTGCAGGGAGATATGGCAGAAAGTATTTGGCAATGTAATCGATTGCAGATGGCAGCCGTCGGGTGGCTTGTTTGGTCCACAGTGGTTCTTTGTGATGGCTAGGCCCACCATAATCCTGGCCGTTTTCGTGTGTATGTGTGTGTGTGTATGTGTGTGTGTTTATCCTGGCACCTCCAATATCACAGCGTTAAGCTCCGCAGCCCCGCAGGAATCCAGACACACAAGGGGGAGCAGAGGTTCAGTCACTGTGTGATTGAATCTGATGGAATCACAGGAAGAATATCAAATAATACACTAAATCTGAAGGGGATAAAAAAGTTACAAGAGTGCTAAGTTCCTATTATTAATGGGTCACTGCAGCAGTGTCAAGTAGAGGTGAAACTATTATTAAAAATATCTTCAGATTAAAAGTTAAATGCCATCTAAAATGAAAAAAAGTGATATGATTTGGAGTCTTGGATAAGCGCCAGATTTTTAGCGAATGCGTTCAGTTTATAGATGAATAACTACACACATGTCATCAGTAGCTCATTAAACAGAGTGACAGAGTGGAACAAGCAGCACGTCAAGATAGCTGCTGGCTCCCTGGTCACGGCGGGTTGTAAGGTTACGGGTGTTAGCGAGAGGGCAGTCACGGCATCGGTCAGGCAACCCTATCTGCGGCGCTGACGCTCCCGGTATCGCCGCTATGCGTCTCTCATGACAACACTATCTAAGAACGAGGGCAATACATGACAGCAGCTCTACCTTAAATCATCTCCTCTCTCAGAAACCCTCTCTCGGCTGCACAACCGTCTCCAACGCTCACACAGACACACACCTACCACCATGGCTCAGGACCCGGCTCGGCGTGGCCCCGGTAGCTGAGAGTGTCGACTATTGACCACACATGTGTAAAGTCATACAGATTAGCTGATATACAGGTGGACTCACCTGTGGGTCTGGCTAACCTGGATATCTCAATCATCACTTATATAATGTATGGTGAAAAAAGAATTTCAGTCTCCACATTCATAGTTATTCTGTGATTTAAGCCAAATGTCTGTAATTCATCAGCCTGGAATATCGAGAAAAAAACAAACTGTGTCAACTGAGGATACAAGGCATTTAAAAAAAAGCCAAGATTCAGGTTCCTTTGCATGAAACAGTCACATCCATATGCATGACGACTGACACGCAGCAGCTTCCCCAATGACCTCCCTGTCCAGACTAGGTAGGAAAAAAAGGTCTATGTGTGTACATGTGGGGAGAAGCGTAACTATAAATCAGACCTGATGTACGACCCCCGCACAGAAATATGATGTTATCCTGTATGAACTCTACAGCTGTCTGCCATTAAAGACGCATCTGCCTGTGTGTATTTGTGTGTATGAGTGTGTTTGCGGTACATTCATGCAAGCAGGCATGCTGCTGTCTGAAAGTCATCTCTTCAACATGTACGGAGCACAGACAGTCTTTTTGAAGACTGGGGGGGGGGGGGGGGGGGGGGAGTCCCTGACCCTCTACACCTGTCTTGTCACTCAGGCCCCTGGGTGTGTCCTCCACCAGTCCCTCGCTCTCCAGCTCTCACTGCCCCAACAAGAGAGGCCTCATTTCCCAGGGAAGAGCTCTGTAGCTCTAGGCCTCCCTGCCTGCACCCACACACACACACACACACACACACACACCCACCCACACCCACACACCCACCCACACCCACACACACACACAGCACCCTGGTCCCAGCCCCCTTCAGACTGCACAAAGCCCCCATTGTGAGGCACAATGCTGGCCGCCCCCTCTGCCTTTCCCCTGTACCCTCTGCTCTGCCCCCCCCCATAACTCTGTCTCTTCTGCCCCTTCTTGCTTTTGCCTGACTCCCTCTTTCTCTGCTTTTCAGTGTTCTTCGCTTTCTTCCCTCTTTACCCGCTCCTCTTTATTCTTAAATCTCCACTACCAATCCTGTTTATCGTGTCTGTAGGGGTCTTGTGTCCCGCCCTCTTTTATCCCAGCTCAACCCTTCCCCCCCCAACATCCCCTTCAATATTAAGGGCCTTCGACATTCCCTCTCCTCCCCCGTCTCTCCCTGCGTGGCACCTCCCTCTCGACTCCATGTTCCAAGACATTTTCCACTTCTCTGACCGTTGCGTCACGTCCTATATCCTCTTCTCCGCTCTGCTGGATGACAGACATTTCATATCGAGAAGCATCTGCAGCTCATGCAAGGTGGGACTCATGATTGCTGCTGGAAACAGAATACAGAATGTAACTGTCTCTCTGCAGTACCGTTTCTGACATTTATGGACATGTTTTTTTTTTTTTTAACAACATTAGGGAATTTAGGAACATTAAACTCTACTTTTGCTGTGGGTACATCTGTCTATGCTTTGGCACAGATTTAACAGTTGCTTTTTTTGTTTGTTGCTTTTCTAAAGGGTTAACTGAGTCCCATTAAGGACAGTATGATCCAAAACAAAACTGTATTTGTTGGCACTGCCAGCTAATACCAGTGTATTTCATGCCTTACAACAGTGTCTTCTTGTTTGTACCCCATGAGCTTATTAGTAAAGTTTATAAAGTATAAACCAAAAATATGCACTGAGCAACCAATGACAACACGGCATTGACCAATTGAAGGTGCCACTGTACTGAGGAAAAAGCCAGGCTGCACACACAGCAGCAATCATAGCCAAATGTGGCTGCTCTTTCTGGCCATAAACCCACTTTTCTTTTTTCTTTTTTTTTCTGCCTGTGTGAGTTCACCAATTTCAATTGGATTTCGAGCACACAGCCTTGGTTGTTCCTGCAGGTTCTGCACAATCTTTGTTGAGATCTAATCCACGAACCTTTGCATTTATACGTGTTATTAATAATAATCACATTTATTCCGCCCACACTGTGATTGGGACCATGATGTAAGACAGTGCACTCTGTGTGCATTTTTCAACATGTGCTTTTCCTATGTAAAGATAAGATATCCAGACACATGAAGGCATGTTAACGTGTGAACTTGGTAGGAAGCACAAATAACAACATGAACAGGTTGGTGGGAGGGTCGTTTTAAGCTTTACTCCTGGAATAAACAACGATTCATGTTTTCTGTGTGACTGAATGTCATTCATCCTTCTCCCGCTACTAACAACCCAACACCTGGAGCGGACTGCGCTTCTTGAGTCTCTTGAGCTGCAGTAACACTTCTGTACAGTGCGAGTCTGCCCAATCTGTCTTCCTGAGAAACAGCGGCATGAGCCAGAAAACGGACGACCATTTAATTACGAGCTGAAAAAAAAAAAAATGAATGAAAACGGTGAAACACACAATCGCATAAAGACACAGGGGAATCTGGAAATCTGCCAGGTACTTAGCTTTGTGTTCTGACTAGTTGAGAAGTGAAATAAGAGAAAACGGGGACACGACGTTGACAGTTAAACAGAGGCCCAGCCATGGCAACCCTGGCTGTATCTTGACGTGGAGGAGTGATGAGAAGGTGGACATTCCACACACTTGTCCTCCTGTGTTCCCTGATCAAAGCAGGAGAAGGAAGGAACAAAGCAAACTGAGCTACCGCAAAGCTTCCAGCAGAGCTGCGGTTTGTATTTTTCATGTTAAGTGAAAGGCGACCGAAATGCCTTCAAGGATGTGGGGGAATTTTCCTCTTCAGCGTCTTCCAAGCCAGAACATTCTGGTTGAAAGAAAGAAAAAAAAAAAAGAAAGGAGAGGAGAGGACTGAACAAACTGGTAAGGAAAGCAGAGAAAAGGGTGGAAATGAGAGGGCCCAGCTGTTCTAGTCACCGAGAGAAGAAAGAAAGCAATTACAAAACAGTAGGAGTTCCTAAATAGTTTGCAGTGGATTCGGGAGCGTTAAAAGACGGACGCAGCTTTCCTCACTCTGAACAAAAGAGCAGCCATATCGAACAGACTGAAGGAGATCCGCTCAGTAACACACACAACAGTCCCTCATCGCTGCCGCCCATACTGTCACTCAACAAGTGACACCTCTATTCCACATCCCAGGGGAAGGTTATTTCGGTCACACACACACACACGCAGGTATCCACGGTGACGCACCCCCCCCCCCGCGCAGGAGGGAGGCCAGCAAGCGGGTAACGGACTGACCTGGACTACTGTGACAACCTGACGATGACTCAGCTTGGAGAATTTAGCACAGCACAGTATGGAGGGCTGGGAGAGTGATGACCTCATTCCACCCCCCCCCCCCCCCTTTGTGAGGGACAGCGGTCCGAAAAAAAGAATGAACACCGGCGACAGAGAAAAGAGGGTCAGAGAAAAGAATGGTGGCACAAGAGAGGCGTCCCATATCTAGACAAACATCCTGCATAGTGATAATAGGATGGGGACGAGTGTGTGTGTGTGTTTGTGGTTCTGAGTAAATCTATATTTAGAGTGTGAAACATATGCTTAGTCTAACCGAAGGGATACAAACAGGAGGAAATAAATGAAGTGACTTTAGAAGTTGCAGCATTAGTCTCATATAATACAAATATAGGATTTACATGAGACACTTTAGGGGCTCCTGAGGCAAACTTTGAGAATGGATGATCCACGGTCAAGGCTCCAGACTTACGCTCAGCTGTGTGGAGAGCCAGGCTGCTGAGAACCAGAGACCAGAGCACGGCCTGAGGGCGTGTAATAACAGGGAGCCTACGGCAACATCAGTTAGACACTCAAACCCTGGAGCTTCACAGCTGCGGCCGCGGACGTCGACCAGACGACCAATGACGACGTCACATCAAAGCTGACGTGCGTCGGGACAAATAAAAGAAAAAATAACAGGGGAAACATTGGCAGAAAAACATGCCATTTAGAAAAAATATATACCTTTGATGTGAAACAACATTTTCAGGAGGGAGAAACTAATACTGTTGTTCCGCAGTTTGACAGTGATGGCACACAGCAGAGCAGAAAGGCTGTCTAAACACTGATAGACTCTGATAAAGGTTCTGCTTATCACAGCGGTTCTTCTACATCAGAGATTCAAAAACAATTAGTCAGAATCCAAAGTGGGTCACAGTCCTGTGTCTTGTGGGTCTTTACTTTGTAAACATGCTCACATGAAACAAATTTTTCGAAAAGGCAGCAATGTGCAGACGAGTGTGTGAGCTTGGATACGAGTCGTTGTTGTACAGCGTAACGTGCTCTATTTCTCTTTCTGGCTTCTTGCCTCTGATAGGTGGATGATTTGTGATCGGCCCCAGCCCCTCCATTAACTGTAAAAAAAATAAAAATAAAAAAACTCACAGTGTGAGTATGCAACAGCTGCAGCTCATGGCAAGGAGCTTAGCCGTGTGAGTGTGTGTGTGTGTGTGTGTGTGTGTGTGTGTTTGAAGGATGATGACAACTCTACAGGATCAGCGCAGCAGGTTTAGTTAATGACAACCTGACAACTGATGCTGGTTCAACCTGGTGCGTCTCCGCCGGCGCTACAGGCTGAAACACTGTAGAAATCAAATGTGGTCTGAAGGAATAAAACAGACTAAATCTGTGAGGAAAAGTCTCGTTAAGCTGCTGAATAACTCCGAAACAGTAATATGATTTTCAAATAGAAAAATATCGTTCTTAAATAATGACATCAGAATGATTTGAACTTGTGTGCTTCAAAAAAAAAAAAAAAAAGCTTGAGTGGTTCAAAAACAAATCAGCTCAGAGTTCAGAGAAATAATGGCATAAAGAGCCAGGGTGTTACATAAGCGTAGCACACCACTTGCCAATAATATTGAGAACACGCTTAGTATGAGCAACGCGACTTAACACTTCAATCCCAAATCCTTTGCCCAGTGTTTTACTGTGTGAACGATGACGGTGACCAGCCTCTTATTACCACACAATTACCAACGAGCCACATGACACTGGTGATACAACAGCTTCTATTTGACCCCTCCCCTCTCCTCCATGAAAAGCAGACTTCTCGGACATAATCAGTGATGTCACATCCTCGCTGACCTTGTGACCTTTCACTCATTTTCTTTACACTTTTTTTTCACACACTAATCTCCTGGACTATGCGGCCAAACCCCACGCTGCCTGCAAGCGAGCTAAACTGAGCTACCCAATTAACTGCACCTATTACCACCATGATTCACACCGATGTGAATCCTGATGCATCAAACCTTCATAAACCTGCCAGTGAAGGCCAGTGGAAGCAAGATAAAAAGGTCAGTTGATAGCGTGTGTGATACCTTGCAGCATGCAGCGGTATGCTGACTCAGAGATGGCATAGATGTGTGGAGGCATCTCGTGCCGCTTCTTCCCTCTGTACATCTCAATGATGTTCTCTGAATAGATGGGCAGGTTCTTGTAGGGGTTGATGACCACGCAGAAGAGGCCAGAGTATGTCTGTAAAAAACAAAGATATAAAACAGACAAATATGGGAAATCAAAATACAGTTATGGACAAAAAGAGACTGCAGCTCAAAACCAGAACCACCATTTTCTTTTAAAATACAAAAACAAATTAAATCCTGCTTAAAACAACGGGCGAAGTAAACTCTCAATAGCCAGAATTGAAAGTGGATATAAACAGAATAAGTAAAACATCAATGTTCGTTCATCTGGCCTGCATTGCATCAGTGCAGCAAGATTTATCATTACCCATTTTTTAGGAGCTTACATCATCGGAGTGGTGATAGACACAGGGCAGACTGATGGAGCCAGACAGAACCGAGGAGATGGCGACTAAATGAAACACTGAACAGACTCTTGTGCGAAAAAACACAAAGGCCCCAAAAGTCCCAGTGAGAAACTTTAAATTGGAAACAGCACAACAATAGAATGTGAGCGGTGTATGAATATCATACAGACTCATGTTTGCAGCCAGTGGCTCGCACTGTAAACATTTAGCCTCGTTTCTGACTTGCTGTGCTGCATTAGGCCGTGTAATTAGCCCGAAGATGTTTCCCCGGAGAGTGTGTGTGGTATGAATGTTTCTCGGCTATGCCAGGCAGCGAGGAATGAGTGAGAGGCCCCGGTGGGGCCGTGGTTCTCTCTTATTCTGCAGATGCTATAGGGGCTTTGCATTCCCCCTGTATGGACCACAAAGAGAAAGAGCTGCTTACCAGTTGTATGACTTTCATCACTGGCATGTTAGGATAAGCCTAGAGGCCCACACAAATGCCTACCCCATCTACCTCATACAGCACATACCTGTTGAACGTAAAGCTTAACTACACTTATATATAAGCATATGTAATATATTGACCTTACATCTTTGCGAGGAGTGAAAGAGAATAATAATATTTATGCTCCAATTGGAAATCACAAAACAAATTACACGTACACTGAACCGCCTACAAATAAACACAGATCACATACAGACACAGGCGCGATGGATGTTATGCAGGAGTCAGACCCCAGGAATTAGAGGCAGCTGGCTCCCCGCTGGCTCCAAGGTCAGAGACATGTTTGTCCTGTCTCCTTCTGGGACTGTACATTACATTCACTCTACAGTGACTTGTTTTTTTTCTTTTTACAAAGCAAACAAAACAGAGGTATAGAGAAGGATACTTCTAAACTATGACTTGTGAAAAGTTTTGTGATGACGTTGAAGTAGGCTCCTCTCTTGACTGCCAACATGGCCCCAGAAGTTAATAAAAAAAACACATGTTCGCTACAGACTAATAAATGACCGAGCCTCTGTTTTAATGAGCTTTAATTGTTTCAAGAGCTGTTTATTCTGTTGCCCCCCCCCCCCCCCCCCTTCTGTTACATATCATAGTACGGTGAAGCCAATACTCAAGATGTAATATTTAGAAAAACTAACTCACGATATCAAAGCATCAAGACATCTGCTTCTTAATTAAACCTACATTTAAGGCTGAGTGGGGCACCATGCCACGAGTGACTCAGCAGCCACAGATTGATAAAAGGGGCCCCAGAGAGCAGACAGCATACTGTAGCTGTTACGTAACAGCTCAGTTAGGGTCCTCAGTCGGCACTGAGCAAGTGATGCGCTGCACTGCTGATACAGAAAAACAAAATGGGAAAGGGGGAGGAAAAAAAGGGCTTGGTAAGAAGAGTGAGGCGGACAGAAATGAAGAGCGCAGCAATGATCCAGCTGACAGAGCTCCCCGAGGTCCAATCCAGTCGAGAGGCAAGAGGTGTAACAAACCCTGAACCGTGTTCTCAGCCTTCCTGTAAATTGCCAACCAACCTGAGGGGAGGAGAGCTCAGAGAAAGGGAGGGAGGGAGGGAGAGAGAGAGAGAGAGAGAGAGAGAGAGAGAGAGAGAGAGAGAGAGAGAGGGCCTGCTGAAATTCTAACTCCCCACTCTCCTTTTTCGAGGCTAATGAAAAATTAATTCCCCCCTTATCTGAAAGCTGGAGCAGCAGCTATAAATAGGGGGGTCTGTTCTGTTCTTTCCAGTTCTGCGACATGCAGCACTGGAGCAGCTGGCGAGGCTGCGGAGAGATACGTGTGCATGGACTGTAGGTTCAATGTGGACTGTTAAAAATGTGAAAAATAAAGAGGGCATTGTTATTTTGTGTCTCTACATGTATGTTTTATTTGGTTAAAAATGCATAGAGCACTTAATAGGTAGTCTCTTCTTGAAAATGGTGCCTAATTTTTAGGTTTTATTTCTCTTCATTTCTTATGAAACATAATATGATCTCTAAAATAACATCAGTGCTTGAATTTGTTTTATTTAGGACAAAGTTAGAGGTCCTGTATTAATCCCCCCAAAAATCCCCCAAAATCAAAAAGAAAGAGGGAGTACTTTCTGCATGCTTGTTGCTGTGATGCTGCTGCTGCTTCCCATTCAGGAATTGTTGTGAAAAATCCTACTGGATCGATGCTGTCTAAAGAGCATGTCGCCACCGTTAGCAGAGCATACGACTAACTCAACACCACCTGCCAAACCGCCATGCCTGGCCTCGTCCAGGAAAGAGAAGGTGATATTTCCACTGTGAAATCAGATCCAGGGGAGAGGATATCGTGGCCTAGTAACAGCTGAGCAACACACAGGCAACAGCAGACACAACAGCCGACCCCATCTGCCATCTCTGACCAGTCAGGCAGCGTGCCGACGTGGATGGGCCGTTCCTCCACCAGGGAGGCTGTAGAGGACACTCTGGGTGCAGACCTTGACCACTCCCTTGACAGGGCTAGGGATTTCATAACAAAGCTAACAAATACTTCGGACTAGGCTGTTGAAATATGATCAATACACTGAGGTGCATGGTATCAAATCACAATGACAGCAGCAGGACACTTTGTGCTTTAATAAGTTGGACATTTTAGAGCAGGGTGGCATTTGGGTTCAGATTCATACTGCAGTCTAATAATAATGCAGTGAATAATCAGGCTTCTGTTTATCAAAATCACGGTGACATGACAAGCAGACAGAATATCAGAGGTTACATCAGGGCCCTGTAAATGTCCTGCACAAAGAGAGACTGCATGTGACTTTAATTCAAACATGTTAAAACTCCCCCTCTCTCTGCAGGGAGACGAGAGTGAGAATGACTGTGCATTTTTGTTTTCATTTCTTTTTCTATGCTGCTTCACCTGTTGCACTGCAGCAGATCCAGCATTAATAAACACAGCAAGTTTTGAGAAGAAGAATCGGACACATTTGGCTGTCATATATTTAGCATTTGAATCATATTCAAAATTCCACAAATGGGAAGGATTCAAGAAATAAGATCGAGTGAAGATGCATGAAAGAAAGAAAGAAAGAAAGAAAGACATAAAGTCCATGTCATTACAGTGAGCCAGAGAAGAGGGAGTGTGGGAAAGGGAACAGAGTTGGTGAAGATATGACGGACACTGAGCAGCAGCAGAGCTGAAGTGGGCGGCAGGAGACAGACAGACGGACAATCTTTTTTGCCGTGGAAGAATGCTGAGGCTTTCTGACAGCTGAGGCTTATCTAGCGACACAAAGGCCCGCTTGTGGACCCCGCTAGAGTGGCGCGGCCTAGTGTGTAGCACTGTGGTTAGCCTGTGACTCACCACCTCACAGACAGAAAGCCGCTACAATAAATGAGTTGGCCCAACAGATTGACTGGCTTCACACACATGGAGCCATCAGGTGGGCAAAGGGCCACGGAAAGAGCCAGCACAGGACAGACCAGTCACACATAGAACAGAGAGAGCTAAGATTAAGATTACAGGCCAGTTAAAGTGTGAGATTGCAACCCGCAGAATAAACGAAAGCGAGACCATCGTCACACGTTTGCCAAGATTACCGGAAAGCTGCCGGGTGTTTGTGGGGAAGGGGTGTTAGCAGGCGAGCTGGACAGCGCCACTGACTCATCTAGTTTGACGGCCGCTGAGTCTAACTTTGAAAACTCAATGTGAAGGCCTTGCTCCACCACATTCACTTACATTTTCAAAGGTTCAACAATAGAGGACAAAAGCAAACGACATAATATTGGAGATCGGACAAGAGATTTCAACTGTCAAGGCTTGATCTCAGCAAATTATACAAGTGGCAACAATTATTACAGTATTTCCTTGGCCATATAAATCTCCTCATCATGTTTTTTTTAATATGAAGCGGCGTGAGATATGGACCGCTAAACGTATGCATGCCCAGTAAAAGTCTGCGGACTGGCCTCGACTTTTAGCAGAGTCTGGCAGATCTATGATGCTCGACAGTATGATTCAGATATGGATGTCTTCCAGACCACCTCAACTAAGAACACAGCCCGGGGGGAGGCATTATACTATGTCTGCAGTAGATGTAGCTGAGCTCCGGGGGGGTAAGACAAACACATTGCAAAAAGTTTAGAACATAGGGGATTTCTTCTTCGAAGAGCGAGCTGAACGGGAAAAATTCTCTTCCCGATAGAAAACCAACACAGTCAGACACATGTTTTCAATTTCTCTCAGGCAAGGGGCAAATTAACAAGCTCCAAAGCCAATTCTGAACCACGAAGAAGTAGAAAACCATGACACCACGGTATGAGAGAGAAAATGAAGAAGAACCGAGGAAGGGATTTGGTGGACTGAAATATCAATTCAAGGCACATGGGACATTTCTGATAAGTTATATCCCCTTCACTAAAGCATTCAGTTCTTTCTCTAATATATGACTAAACTGAAACACGTACAGCTCACCGGAAAGACCTTACATTAATATTCAAAGGGGGAATTACTTCATCCGAGAGTCAGTGGTGATGTTTTGTGAGGTGGATAAATAAGCACCAATGCTGCGGTCCCTGAACCAGAGTCTCTCAGGTGATAACCAACCCATATTCTATTCCTGGAAAACATGTCACTAAATGGGTCAAGATCACAGCGAGAAACGTCACAGAGCAGCTCCATCTGTAGTGAAATTGGATTATGGGGGCAGCGTCTTTGCAGTGATACGGCACACAACAAACTTTGGCTGTGATAAACTGAGATGTTTGACATGTAATTATGGGATTAGTCGAGAAAATCAGTTTACCGTCCGGACGGACACAGGTAAATATAAACGTGTTTGTTCAGGATTTCATGTGGATGGGGGAAGAGTGAGCTTTTAAAACAATGATATATGTTTGTCTTGTGATGTGGGTTATAACTACTGCAAAACGCAAAATGCTTCCATTGATTTCAAGTCTTATTCGGTATCTAAATACCATCAAGAATTCAAGGCTAAACAGACAAGGTGATCCCCTGTTACGCCACATTTTGGGCCAAATGTGTTTAGTTTTACACAGTGGGACTGCCACAGAGGAGAGAGAGGTCAAGCCATCTCTGCGATCAAACACGGCCCAGCAGTTGGAGCACGGAGCAGGACAAACAAACTGAAACCAGCAGTGTTTATGGAAGAGGCCTGCCTTTAGCCGAGGTGAGACAGAAGCCATGGGGGAAGGTAACAATCTGCAACACAGAGGCACTTATAAGAGGTGATCCAGTGAGGGGTGGAGGGGGGGGAAGTCTGGCAATGGTTAAAAACACTAGAGACATCTGTCAATCATATTGTGTGCAAATATATGTGTGTGTGTGTGTGTGTGGTCAGGATTCACACAGAAGAGCAAAAATGTTCAATGCCCTCAATAATAACAATCAGATCTCAAAAGACAGACGGCTAAAGGTTAAGACTAGCATGTATACAAGCAGAAATCCTACCAATCATTTTGCAATTATATCAGCCAGGGGTGAAATTCAATCTACAGCTGTGAGAACCAGGAGATCTGCGAGTTTTAAGGTTAATCATTCCCCCAGTGTGGAAGGTATAAGCTGTTAGAAAAACAGAGTCTCTGAGGGGTCCAAGTCTAAGTCACTCACATATATGAGCCCAGAGTAGTAGCGGTCCTTCAGGTTGTGCAGCACAGACGCCTCATTCAGGCAGGTGAGCTCGGCCATGTCTTCCACCTTGCTGAACTTGGGCGGGTTCATCTTCTGGATGTCATCCTTGTTGATCACCACCTTCTTGCCGTTCTCGGCCAGCTCCACCTGCACCTCCTCGCCGCGCTCCTCTCGGATACTGGCCGCCTCGAAGCCATGGCGCTCCGAGGGGACCCACACCAGCTTTTTGGCCGTCCAGTCAGCCTGTGTGGCCGGGTTGTAAACCACAGCCCGGTCCACAAACAGGTAGCGCTCTGGGTCCTCTTGCCCACTCCGATGAGACATCTTTCCTGGGGTTTACCAGAGCAACGTGGCCACCTGGAACACACAGGGGTGCGGGAATTAGTATCTCAGGCATTACATACAGGATCCACAATCAATAAGGGATAATGGTTTAACATTTTGTACACAGTGTAATATACCTATAATACAGCTTTAATAACTATATGACAAATCCCATTATAAACTGCACAGTCCATCCTGTGCAATAGAAGGCGTGACTGAACATACATGGCTTGACTCAATAACTGAGTAACACACAGGCAGGTGAACCGTATGTCACCAGTCCAGCAGATGACTGGTGCTGAACGGTGTGGGATCACATTTTAAACCAGGTTTCAGAGTAAGTCTTGCAGTCTGCATGACTTCTCCCTGAGTGGGGTCTGCAAAATAATAATGCGCATACTGCGTAGGCTACGACTGAGCGGCGGCGTCGTGAATGGCTCATACCTAACCGTCCCTCCTTTTTCTTCTAGAGACCTTTCAGTACAGACAACAACAGTCCACTGTATCACATATCCCCGGTGGTCCAGATAACATGCACAGCCCGCACTTGTCTATATGGATGGAGCTTATACAACAGATAACGATGACTGGGCATCGGCGAGTCCCCCCCACCACCACCACAAAAAAAGACAGAATGAACGGAAAGCAGCAGGGGGGGAAACATACCGCTGAAGTCCCTGATTATAAATATTAGACAAATATCTGCGGTAATTAACCTGCGCAACTGAATCCGCTCGTGTGAATTCGGCACCGGGAATGAGCCACGGGATATGGAAACGTGAATAACACTGTAAGAAAGCTGGAAGTCCAGTTATCACCGTCAGAACGACAATTAGGGTGAAAACAGAAAACAATTCAGGTAGGAAAATTACTCATAAAGGAACATTAACGCATCTACATGGCACTTACTCTGCTGTCTCTGTTGAGTTTCGGTGTTAACGTTTATCCCGGGGGAAGTACAGGCTTCTTCACTACACTACATTAATAACGACTACAGCCCAAGTAAGTTTCCAAAGCGATCACCTCCATCCGCATCCTGGAGGTTTTTATCCATTGGTCCAGTATTTATCAAGCGCGCGCGCGCGCGCTCACCCCCCCCATTCCCTCGAGGTGAATAATAACAATAAACTTACCTGG
The DNA here is from genome assembly GCF_021018895.1 of Seriola aureovittata. Classification (NCBI taxonomy): domain Eukaryota; kingdom Metazoa; phylum Chordata; class Actinopteri; order Carangiformes; family Carangidae; genus Seriola; species Seriola aureovittata. The sequence continues at coordinate 21,660,324 of NC_079380.1, read as the reverse complement.
TGCAGTCAGCGAAGCAGCAGTCAGATCCTGTTCACCAAGCTCTCCGATCTCCCCCCGATGCGACCCTCGTATGCAACTAGCTGCTCCACACAATTGAAATGCAGGCATGTATTTGAGGCTTTGGTATTCACCACAGGCACAGAGCTGCCTCTAAACTGGGGCCCCTCCTAGACCGAGCAGACTTGACCGCTGCTGCTGCTGCCGCTGCTCCCGCCTACGGTGATGGACCGTACTCACATAGAAAGTGACCGTGCAGATCAATACGCCACAGGGACACTCTCTGGGTGGGATGATTCACCTGAGGAGAAATGTGGGTTGTGTCTGGTGACAGCCGCCGGTCTCTTTTGGCTCATGAGTGAACACATTAATATTCATTTCGTCAGGACATTCAGCTGTGGTGGACGCTTTTTTTTTTTTTTTTTTTTTAAATCTATCCCCCAAATATCTATGCAACGCACACACCTACTAAATGCAGGATGGACACAATTGGTCTCTCACTTTGCGGTCTTTCTCTGCCCCTCTCTATCATTGGCTGGACGAAACCAACCCCCCAATTTGCTGCAAACCAATGACATGCATGCAAAAAACCCTGAAAAAATCTGATGGATATTGCAACTGTTGCTTACCCACATTACAAATAACTACCAAAATAAGTTGAATTATCACTGCTACACATCTGTACCTCTGATCTCTCGCAGTGTTTCATTGTAAACAAAATATTTTTATGTTGCTTTCTCTCATTCATGTCGCATATTAAGTCATCATTCCCACTCCCCTGCCGTAAACTCCAACACCCCCCTCTTGTGTCGGAAAGCCACAACAGCAACATTTCATGCTCAACATAACTCACGCAATCATACATCACTCTCCCACAAATACAAGCTTTTGGTTTTACAGTGGCATTTTATTACAAATGGAAAAAAAGTATATATAGAGGGGCCATGAAAAAGCATGTTTTCTGTAATTAAATAGCAGTTTGTGTTCATATTAAATCCTGGAAAACATGCTGTTGTCATAATCAAAGTTTTACACCAAAAACAGGAAAGACATTGTGTATTGTGGTTATGTACAGTCTGTTAATGTTGGAGGCATCAGCGCCCTCCCCTCCAGGCTCCTCCAACCCTGTTCTTCCCTCCTCCTCCTCTTCCTCTTCCTCTTCCTCCTCCTCCTCCTCCTCCTCCTCCTCCTCCCCCTCTCACTTTTTTCCTCACTCCGCTTGCTTGTTCTGTGTCATCTTCATCTCCATCTCCTCCTTTGGGCCTTCTCCTTTTCTCACCTTGTTCCTTCATTTCCTGAGGAAGACAATTGTTTTTTCTCAACTCAACGTTTATTGGTTTCAATATATACTGAGTAACAATTCTAGAGGGAATTTTTGCATTTAATTTGCACTGAAAATAATATATTAAAATGCTGATGTGATGTGATTTTTGCTGGTGTCTGTATCAAACAAGCATCTTCCTTTGTGTGGAGAATATGATTTGTAGGCTGAGGCGTCTCTAGCACCACCACGCTTTGGATAATGCACTAACCCATATTGCAATTTCAAATTTATTTTGATTAATTGTTCAGCCTTAGTATATATATATATATATATATATATATATATATATATATATCATACAGTATCCCATACCAAGTGTAACATTTTAATTTCAGGAAAAGAAGGGAAGATGAGGTGGGTTTGGTAAATTAAGAAGGTTAAGACAACACTGTTTTCTCCCTCAGTTTTGACACAACAACAGGCTTTCCCTGTTTGAGTTAATGTTTGAAAAAAACATTCAGAAAAGATGATCATATGGCAACGGTGACTTACCAGCCTGGCAAATCTCTGGGCCTCGCTCACCCTCTCCACCAGCATCATCACTTCCTCTTCCTGGGTAGGGAAGGCGGGAAGTTTTTTCCCAATCAGGCTTTCGATTCGCTGGAAAAGCTCCACATCGTACCTATGATAAAGGGATGTGTCAGTTTACTGCGTCAACAAACTTTCATTTATTAGATTAGTCCATGAGTGGTAGCACTTTATAAAAAGGCAGAAAGACAAGTACAGCTGTTCAACATTAACTAAAAAAGTAACAGCAATTTCATAAGGAAGTCAGAATGATTTAAAAAAAATAGTATTATAGTAATCGATGAAAACAAACAGGCAGCTCTTACTGAGTGACAAAAGTGATGGATTTCCCAGACCGGCCTGCTCTGGCTGTTCGGCCAACTCTATGGATGTAGTCCTGTAAGGGAAGGAACAGATTCAACGATCCATTCAAGTCAAATCAGTGAGAAAATGAAATCACCAAATACATGGGCAACGTGAATGTCGGCAGCGCGGTACCTTAGAGTGAGTGGGGATGTCGTAGTTAATGACACAGTCAACGTGAGGGATGTCCAGCCCTCTGGACGCCACATCGGTCGCCAGCAGCACCGATCGAGATTTGGACTTGAACTTGTTCAGCGCTCCTAGACGTTTGTTCTGAGCAGCAGGGGAGAGAAGATCCAGAGGGTGAATACAGCATTGTATAGACAGCCAACTGTGCAGAGAAGATTTAATCACTGTTGTTATAAAAAGCCTATGAAGCCACAGTGTATAAATGCTGCATGATGAACTGTAAATAGATTTTTATTAATTTATGACACAAAACGAGAAGAGGGTGCTGTTCTTCCAGATCAAATGGAGCCAAAGCTATTTGACATTCACACAACACTAGACCAAAGAGGTAAAACGAGTAAAAAGCAGCGGTGAAAAGCTGCGATCAAAGATGTTAAGATCTCTACTCTGACATAATGAGAAATGTAGGTCAAAATAAACATAACGACAAATGATGTGACAGTGGAAATAATTGGCATTGGCACTAATCTAATGATGTTTATAAATGCTACACAAAGAACATAAATATTACATTTTACATTTTTTGGCACTTAGATATGTGTTATGGTTTTTGCCATATGCTGCTAATGTTGTTACTGTACTGTGATGACAGGCTTTGTGAATGATGGTGTTGTTGTTAGAGACGACTCGGCGTCAGCAACTTTTCTATCAGTTTTTATCAATAATGTGTGAACGGAGAGAAACACAGCATGCAAATAGATGCTTGTGCAACACTGTCCTTCTGTCATCAAATCACTATAGTTGACAAATGTTAACAGCCAACTGGATTTCAGGAAGTTGCGTGTGTGCGTGTGTGCGTGTGTGTGTGTGTGTGTGTGTGTGTGTGTGTGAGAGCTCTACCTGGCTCATCTGGCCATGAAGGGGGATAGCAGTGATGCCAAGGTTCCTTAACAACAGCGCCACCCGCTGGGCATTGTTACATGTGCTGCAAAAAATAATGAACGAGTTACCGGCCAACTCGTTCAGGATGGACACCAGGTAACAGTCCTGCCACAAAACAAACAAGCACAATATACTTTACACACCAGCAGAAAGTTCATTCTAGTATTATTGCAGACAGGGGATGGTCAGCTGGAAGCATAACGTCTCTGTGTGCCTCACCTTGTACTTGGACGGGATGAAGATGTAGTATTGCTGCAGTTTGTCCACTGTTGAGTATTTGGTGGACACGGCGCACTTCACAGGATCTTTCAGAGCTGCTCTCTGTAGTTTCTGAACCTGTAAACACATTAAAGAAAGTGCAAGTTCTCAGTCAAAGAGAACAGTGTGCAAACTCTACAAATGACATAATGTCCTAAAGCTTATTAGATTTCCTAGTTGCCCTGCAGCAACAAGTAAGAAAAAAAATAGGACTGTAAGGCCTTTGCAGAATTGTGTGTTTGTCTACCTTTTTGGTCATGGTGGCAGAGAACAAGAAGGTGCGTCTCTCTCTAGGAATCACCTTCAAGATTTTATCCACCTGGAGAAAAAAATAGAAAGTATACTTAGAGCAAACAGCCTCAAAGTGTCAGAGATTGCATTATTTTTCTGTCAGTATTCCAGGAACTACAGGAACATTTCCAGTAATTCTGTTCCCTTATATTAAACAGGGGGAGACTGTTGTACTGAATGAAAGCAAGACAGAGAGTTACTGTGAGCTTAACGTTTGAGCTTTGTTATTGTCTGAACACCCACCTCCGTCTCAAAGTCCATGTTGAGGATTCTGTCCGCTTCGTCCATGACCAGGAACTTCAGGGCTCGTAGGGAGAAGCCTTTGGTGTTCTCCATGTGGTCTATCAACCGACCAGGTGTGGCTGTAAACATATATGTACCGCTTATTTATCACTACGTTGATGCCAAGTTCATCAGTTGATTAAACAGGTGAATGTGGGAAGTAAATGAAAGACATGATGTTTGAGTAATGGGTGATTCACATGCCTCGTGAAGGGTTTGTGTAAACAAATGTAGTGAGGTAATCAGTAATCATTGTACAATTTCTGATCTTTGCTATTAACTTTTCTTGTATTGTAAAAGGGAAAGTAAAGTAATTCTTTATTTTATATTTATGACTTTTCCCAGTTATGATTAAACTTTCCTTTCAATATAAAAAGAACTTTCTTGTTTTGGGTGATTAAATAGGGAATTATATCGTAGGTAACTTCAATATTGTACATTATTTGAACAGATGAAGAAAAAAAATAAAGAAAATGTATCAATGAGATAAATTTATAATGAATACTATGATCACAACATCAGTTCAGCACAAGCAGTAACAGTACCAGTTTTGTGGGTATTTTTGCACGCACACACACACACACACACACACACACACACACACACACACACACACACACACACACACACACACACACACACACACACACACACACACACACACACACACACACACGAAGAAATGCCGTTTATGAAATCTGTGTAAAAAAAAAATACTGATCACTTTCAGGCTTACCAATGACAATGTGTGGTTTCTTGGCCAACACCAAGGACTGGGACATCATGTCAATCCCACCAACTACGACAGCTGCAACACAAATGAGAGGTTTTAGAATCACAGTTAAGTCCTCTGTATCACTGCACGTCAGCTAAGCTTTAATTAACAAGACACATACCGCACTTAACGCCAATGCTGGAGCCCAAGGCCTCAAACTGCTCAGAGATCTGAAACGCCAACTCCCTGGTGGGGGTGAGGACGAGGGTATGAAGCCTCTGGGGCGAGGCCAGCAGTGACTGGAGGATCGGCAGCGCAAAGGCACCCGTCTTTCCTGAACCAGTCTCTGCCAAGCCGATAACATCCTTCCCTGCAGTTTAAGAAACAAGCACATTATGTATATTTAGCAGGATTGGACAGTAACTAAGTACATTTAATCAAGTACAGTTTTACGGTACTTGTACTTTACTTGAGAATCTTCATTTAATTCTAACTCTGTGTGGGGGGAAAAAAAAAAGTCATGCACACTGTCAAACATAAAATCTGACCCAACAGTATATGGCCCAATAGATAGAATAATAATCTCCAATGCAGCCAACTACAACATTAAAATGCAGATTAAATGTCAATGCATCCACAATAATCATCCAATAGAATCACATATGATAATGCAATACTGACAGGGTGTATTGTGGTGGATAACTCTACGCTTATACTTTAAGAATATGATAATACACCTGTACTTTTGATGCAGAACTTTTATTTTTTTATTTATTTTTTTACATGTAATGGAATGGTATTTCTACTTTTACTGAAGTAAATGATTTAAATACAATAATAATATTGAAGGAGAGCACAGTTGATGGGCTGCACAGACAACACCGTGGCTCTGGAGGGAACCCTCTCTGATGGGATCAGCTGACGGGACAGAGGTTACTGTAGTCGCTCACCTTGCAGGGCTACTGGTATAGCTTCTATCTGGATCTTTGTCGGACTCTTCCATCCCAGCTGATCACACGCCTCACAGAGAACCTCAGTCACACCCTGTCGGAGGCAAAGAAAACCGGATGAAGACCTTTGTGAGATGCTGATAATACCGTGCTACCAAATCAACAACACGTTTATCAGATACCAGGCGTATTACATACGATAAATAATGCTTACAGATGATATTAGCGTACTCAAGCTAACTCAAAGTAAGCTAAGTTGCGGGTCACGTTTTGCTAAAACACCTTCTGTTCTTCGCTCGGTGTGAGACAAACTTACCAGATCCTTGAAGGTTTTCACTGTCTCCTCATTTTCGCCGCTATTAACGTGACTGTTATCTTCATCACTACTGGAACCTTCGAGTGTTTCATCTGTGTTTGGCTTCACGCTCTCCTCACTGTTGTCCGCCATGCTGGATTTCACCCCAACGTGTCGTCAGCGCGGCAATGCGCAGATGCGGAAACGAGTGCGGGCTTTCGCAATGGATGATGGGAGTTGTTGTTTTTTGTTTTAAATAATCGCTTCTATTTAGGTTTAATATACATTCTTCACCAGATATCCCCCACTTAAAACATTAATATGATCACTTGCTCACTGGTGGATTTCCACTCAATCTTTTCCCCAGATATAAAGCATCTTGAAATGACTTGTTTTGTGTATAATTATTTTTGTTTATATTGTCTCCTTTATTACATCACACATGTGGTAAAAACAGTTTCGGAAGTATTTATTTAGCTGCAGGTCAAACAGTTTCAAACATGTATTTTGTCTGTGGTTGACAAACATTTCACACCTTTGTCCAACACGTTTAGGAGATCACTGATAAAATGAACAGTTGACAGTAAAACAATAATAATAAAATGCCTTTTCTGATCATGCCGAATGAGAAATTGTTGGCTGGAGAAAAAATAATTCAACGTAGCATTTGATAGTCTGGCATTTTTTTTTTAATGCAGAGTAGTGTTTTTCTAAGTTGCCTAATGGAATAGCAACCAATCCCAATGTTTCCAATTAGCAATATAACCAGATTAAGTATGTAAATCAAATTGGCATGCTCTCTAGATACAAAAAAATAATAGTCCAGATGAAATGAAGACGAGCCAGCTGAGACCAGTGCTGAGAGGGTAGCAGCCTTCCTTGGTTTGCTAAAGGAAAACGGATCTAGTTGAACGCCTTGAAGACAGCTACCTCTATTACTCAGCGAAGAAAACACACAAAACTAATACGCTCATGTTGTTCAGAGCACTCGACTGAACATTCCTCCCAATGCTCTCTTAAGTTTCAGAGGAGACCCTCCATCTCCCTCATAAAGGCTTCATACACCTGGTCCTTAGTCTTCATATTGGGCTGAGACACAGCACCCATCTGGGCTGAGTTGACCAAGCCCATTGGAGCAGCTGCTGCTTGTTGTTTCTGCCCCTGTCCACCTCCAATGCCATCATCTCCCCTCCTTCCAGAAACACCACCCCCTACTTTCTCCAGAGGCCCTGCTGCTGCCCCGGGCATTGCTCCGCTCTTGTCCCTACGCACCCTCAGTGCCGTGGGCACAAAGCGGGTGACCTCTGCCTTTGGATTGATAATCTGAGGTTTGGCAGAGATGGTGGCCCCACCAGAACTGGCACCTGCTGCCATGTTGCCTCCTGCGGCTGCAACAGATGTGATGTTGGCTCGTTTTTCGATGGTGGCTGCATGGTGGTGGCCGGGGGGGTTGCTGCCTGGATTGTTGCCCGTGGAAGCGGCAGCTGTCCCTGGGGGAGGGGGCATCTGCATGACACCCGGTCGCATGGGCATGGCAGGGGGTGGTAAGTTGCTCTGTGAACTGTCCTGGTTGGATCCTGAGCCTTTTTGCCGCTGGACAATGTTGGGAGGAGCACTGAGAACATTGGAGTTGAGAGGCGGAGGGAAAAGAGTGAGTGGTGGGGCAAGTGGACGTGGGGGCCCTCCTGCTCTTGGGGGAGGAGGTGGGATACCTGTAAGGAGACACATGAAAGATTTATTTTCATGAGACAGTGTTTCCATGATATATATTTTGCAGTTCCGGCCTGCTGCTGGAAAATTATTTCCGTCACCGCTTCAGAAACTTATGAGAGGTCACAAAGTCGCAATTACACGACTTTGCAGAGGTGCGGTCCTGCTGTGGACCGCTGGCTAAACTCAGACGACCTGCTTGGTTCAATAGGCTTTCCATACTATGCAACAAGTCACAGTGAAATATTCATTAGGTGCAGCGGTAACTGACTGACTTCACACAGAGGTCTGAAAGATATTCACTAAGCTCCAACGCTAACGGTTATTAGTTAGCAAAGCAGCATAGAAAACATTCAGCTGCAGCTACTCATCTTAGCCGGTGCTGAGCGTTGCTTTCGGTGGTACGCTGTATCAACTGTCAATAATTATTGTTAATTCTGTCGGTAACTTGATACATTAAACTTGGCTGTTGTCGTTTTGTCTGCTCTCTACTCGCTGCTGTTAGCGCTTATCAAAGATAGTTTGTGAGGGAAAAGCTCCATTCTGTAACACCACTGTACAACCACAAATTAACCGAGTGTTTCTTTAGTTCATACAATCAGTGTGAGACGTCTTCTTTCTCGTCATATCACTGTCAGGGTGGCATTCTCCCAACTGAACTTTCTTTCTTTTCTCTCTCTTTCATGTAAGTCAGTGAAAAGTTGAACGTTTTCCATCAGTTAATACATAAAGTATGCTAACATATATTTAATGACGTAAAGAAGTCTCAAATTTTACAGCTTTTTGCAATGGCATTTAAAATAAATTTCCCAGCAGTTTTGTGACATATAATTACATCATGTTCACAAGAATATATATATATATATATATATATATATATATATACAGTATATAGTACATAAAAACACAGTTCACCTTTTCATCTCTAGCACCACACATATGTGCATGCACATGCACAGATATGTGCCTTCACACCCTGTATTCACACATATGCCTACCTGGTGGTGCTGGGGGTGGTAGTCTGGGAGGGGGTCCACGTGGTGGGGGGCCTGGAGGCAGGCCAGGAGGTGGGCCTGGTGGAGGGCCAGGGGGTCGACCTGGTGGAGGTCCTGGAGGCAGAAGTCGAGGCATTGGACCCCTCATGCCCCCAGGCATCCCAGGAGGTCTCAAGAATGGAGGGGCACCTGAAGATAGCAGAATGTGTCAAATACATGATGCAGTGTCCACATGGATACTGAGTACAACAAGCACATCCTTAAAATATAAGGTGTAGCATTTTCTTCCACTATCCAGATCAGAGTTAAAAGGTACTATTACAACTGGAAATATTGTATCTAACCTGGTGGTGGGCCAGGAGGCGGGCCAGAGGGTGGACCAGGAGGCCTCATCGGAGGAGCTGGGGGTGGACCCAGTGGTGGAGGACCAGTCATTGGTGGACCTTGCATGTGTGGAGGCCCTTGCTGTCCCACTGGCCCAGCAGGAGGGGGTAGACGCTGATTGGCCATGAGGTGGGACTGGTTGTCACCTGGCGGTCCCCTGTCCTCAATGTCTGAGCTGTCAGATTCATCTGTGTATTCCTCCTCTACCTCTTCTTCTTCCTCCTCTTCAGGAACTGACTGACCTGAAGAAAAAGAAATAACACCGTGCCACATCATCAGAAACAGTAAACAAAGTGTGCTAAATTAGTAAATATACAGGAGCGACATTATTATACTGTAATACCTGCCATCCTTAACATCATGGCCTGCAGAGGGGTAATGGCCTTGGTTTTCTTCACCAGCCTCTTTTTCTTCCTTTTTCCTTCACGGGGTGCCTCTGGAGGCATATCTGCGAAACGTACACTGCGACCTAAAGCATTTGGACATAAACATATTCATCAAAAGAATATATTAATGTAAGAACACAAATCTTAATCAGTGTAATTTTTCAGAAAATGCTTTGAAGCTATTCATCCTTTGCTGAGTGCCTGCAGAACTGCAATTTTGCTCCATTGTACATAAAATCATATCAATCATCATCAATATGCTGAAGAAGCTGAGACACTCACCAGCATGCCTTTCATTTCTGTCTCTTTCCTCCTCTCTTTCCCTCTCATCATCCTGCCTGTCCAGAATCATTCTCTGGTCACCGTCTACCCCTTCATCTCTCTCTTCTTCACTGTCCTCTTCAGAGTCGCTGTCATCATCATCCACATCCTCCCGATCTCTGTCGCTCTCACTGCCACTATCTCGATCTCTTCCCAGCTCCATCGCAGAGTCCTTTTCTAAACCAGGAATGGAAGGCTCTGTTTGGGGGGTCAGTAAAAATTAGTTAAAGTTAAATAAGCAATCAGAAATAATTAATCAGCCATTGAGGGGACAGTTTGTGTGTTACCTGAATCTGCGCCAAAAGCTCGTCGAGCAGGAATGCCGTACAGTGCCAGGACCTGTGGAGGTGGGGGTCCAGGTGGAGGGCCAGGGGGCTTCTTCCCCGGAGGTAAACGTGGGACACCTGGTACTGTTGCCAACACTGGTCCAGAGGATGACGAGAGAGGTCCTTTACTGAGAGACACAAGAAAAGACATTTACCTCAGTGGTAGTAAAGCACAACAGCGCCATATACCGAGTTTACTTGCAGAAACCTGTACAGCTCAGGGCCTACCCAAAAGTGGAACTCTTCTTCAGTATAGAGGGAGGCTGAGCCCCTGGTAGTGGGATGTCCTGGATGTGGATATTGGAGGGGGCATGAGGCATATCTGGTAAAGGGATACTGTCCACCTCCACTGACTCTGCATTCTGAAAAATAGAAAATGATACACACAAGATAGTAAACAGAAAGTCACCACAATGCAAAGCAATGTAAAGGAACTGCAATATTAATACTGAAACTCAACATATACAAAAGACACAAACACACTGATGCTTATAACACATCCAATGTTTCAACACCTCTGGATCAAGATTAATCAAAACCTCTGTGCCTGCAATCAAATTAATTTTCATGTTGTTGTATCTCAGACCAACCAGCTATTATGGAATTGTGCATACAACATCCTCTCTTTCACAAGTCAACACAAATCAATACAAATCCTTGTCAAGTACAAACTAATACACACACACACAAACAAACACACCTTGACTGAGTCAAAATAAAGAGCCAGCTGCCCCCGTTTGGTCTCGTAGTCCAATTCTAGTTTGCGTAGTTCCTTGTAGGTGTCAGGATTCTCTCTCTCGTACAGACGAACAATGCGTTCAAATGTCTCGCGTAGCTTCTTCCTCTTGTCCCTCAACACCTTCTCATTCAGTAGAGGCTGCTGAACTGGGTTGAACTCTGTAGAAGGTGTTACAATAGAGTTTTATTATGTGTTAGAAACAAAAGCAAATTATTTGTTAAACTAGAATTACAGCCTAGCGGTTATATGCATCGCCTAGCCAACTGCGAGAAACTCGACTGGCAGTGGAAAAGAGGTGACTTGGCTTTTATTGGCAGGTTCACCTGCTTTAAAAAAAAAAAAAAAAATCCACTTATACCCGCTTATTTTGGTGGAAAAGGGGTAAAAGTTACCTAAGTCCTGACAGCTAATTTTAAGGCTAAGCTTCTGAATACAGGCTGTGTGCTTTTCTCTGTGGAGAGAGCACTTTGATACTTTCAGTTTCTATATAGAACCTAGAACTGCTGTATTATCAAAAAAGACAGAGATCAAGTTAAGACTTAAGACTTATATTTGTACAATGAGATAACTGAGGATAGTAAACATTTATAAAGACAAAAAAAAAAAAACCTTTTTGAAACACACAAATCCAGCCCTCTCACCCATCTCATCCAGCTTCTCCATGTCTCTGATGATCTGTCTGGGGTCCTTCATCTTCAGCACTGCTGCTCTCACCATCATTCTCTGTTTCTTGTTCTAGCAGGATTATTAATAGATGAAGCAACATGTTAACAACATAATAACATGACTACTGTGTTTAAGAACAAAGACTGCATTAAAAGCGATTCATATGTTCCAAGATCATGGGTACCTTTTTCAACTCCCTTTTCCTGGCTTCCTTTCCTGTAAGAGAGGTGGAGAACAAATGCATGCTAGTTATCGTTCAGACATATTACAACAACAGATAATCAGTAATTCTTCAAGTGTTATCCAGCAGGTAGGTGACGGACGAACCAGCTCTAAGTTATGGTCGGTACTTACTAGCCTGGTCGGTGGGGTTCATAAACTTCCCACTCTTGGTGGAGGAAGTTGAACGTCGCCCCATGTTGCCGGTGCGTCTCCTTCACCCTGATAAGTATTAAAATACCAGGTGAAATTAAACAATGTAAACGAGCCATTCACGTTCACTGAAAGACTACGCACGACTACTTTACATTTGCATTAAACAAACAATTAAAAAATATCTCTAGTAGATGCTACAAAGCATCTTTGAGGATGCTCAGTTCCATTTAGTTAACTCAACTTCAAATATTACAAATACTAGTTATTTGTTTTTGCAAAGATTTCGCATCTCTGTTGAGTTGTTGGTAAAACTGTAGCTACCTGGAATATAAAAGTGATTAAACAAACAGAAACAACACTGCACGCCTACTTTATTATGACGATTAGCTACTCCTGGCTAACAAGTTAATATAAAGTTGATAGTCAAGGCATGACTATAAAACAAGCAAAGTCCGTCTTCAAGTTGTTAGATACAGCTGCGGATGTTTTAAGTGGCTAACAAACGTTATAACGCGAGTATGACTCCCTGTGACAGATATCTAAGTATTAGCTAGTCCTGCAGCATTTGGATGGCAAGTTAGCTGCGAACGTTAGCATGCACTTGTAGCTAGGGCCGCGTTAGCCTCAATAATGGCACAAATGTGAAACCTGATCTCACCTCTTATTTAAATAAAACCCGTAGAGCAGAACGCCCTACTCACACACCTCTAGATACCAAAAGTAAAATAAAATGTATTGCTTTAACCCTGACGGAAAAACCCAAAACCTTCAGGATTGAATGCACACAACGACTCCGCTAGCTGCTCGCCATGTTTACTGCCGCGAGCAAGAGCGGAAGAGGCAAATTTGACGTCATCAAAACAGGTCAAATGTTGGGTGAACGCGATCATCTTTTTTTTTTTTTAAACAAACAAAAAAATTGATATTTTGGATCTTGACTGAATATAAATGTATTTCTACATATTTTATAATTGTGGTGTGATGGTCTAACTTGATGCTCGTGAAGTTGATTGTTGGCAGCCTGTCCCCTGATGGTCACAGTGAGTAACTTCAACCACGCTGCATCAGCATCAAGTTGGACAGGAATCATTACGGTAACGTGAACATTTATTCTCCAAATAACAGCAAATGGAAAGACAAGGTGAAAGCAGCAAATTGCCAAGATAAAAGTAATAGCTCTGCAGTTAGCAAGGTAATAATGTAGTAGCACTATTATTAATAAGGAACTGAGCTTGTAACTGTTTTTACTTCAGGTACACAGGCGGAGCGAGGGGCGCGGCTTGTGGGGTTCCAGCCCCGGATGTTTTCCCAAATCTTATATGAATTTTATTATAACATTATTTATATTTATAGCTTCAACTTGGTGTCATTTCTTCTCAGTCTTACTGATTGAACCGGCAAATCAATGGAGCTCTATTATTGCTGGGGAAATAGCCATTTATATTATTATTTATTTTTGGTGAGCTGGGCAAGCCATGAGGGAAAATGAGTAAGAGAGCGCAGGGATTGTACAGGACAACCTGTGGACCAGGAGGGGAAGCAGGAATAGAGGTTTAGGATTAGGGTTAGGGTTAAATTAAAGTTAAGAGAAGAAGAGAGGAGAAAAATATGTGATGAAGAACCAGGAGGAGAGGGTTGGAGAATGGGTGAGAAGAAGACGTTCTGACATTCCATGCTGATGAAGACTCATTGTAAATAGACCACATTTCATACCCATACAACCTGTAAAGAGATAACTAGTGTCATTTCTTTACCATTGAGTAATCATTCCCCAGGGGAGTATGTCCCCTGAATATCGAGTTACATTGGGGCGAAACCCGAATGTTTACAATGTCTCGCTCCGCCCCTGTTCAGGCACAAACTGAGTCACTATGTTGAGCAGAAGTAACTGGTTAAACATGAAGAGGCAGTGATGACATTATTTTGATGGTGAATATTTTGGGCTTCATAATTTTTTTTATCATTTTGTCTTGAAACATGTTGCTCATGGTGTCCAGTCAGTTTCATTTCACTGGGTCTTTAATTTCAATCAACTGTAATCAGCACATGTTGCACAATCTATACCAGGGGCAGAGCCATCATTCAGTGCTTACCCCAACTTAAGTCTATATTCAAGAGACATGCTCCTCCGGGGAATTTGTGCTCCATTCACAGCAGCAACATAGTGCATGTTGCTAACTGTATCAAGCCATTTGTTACCCAGGAAAAAAAGATCATCCCGAGCCTGCATTATATTTTGAAACTAATTGTCCATCATTCTGAAACCACAACACACCAAATTTGGACGAGCAGATTACTGCATTAAAGTTTAAAAAAGTCCCACCATGGGCCTTGAACCAACCACTCTCAGAAGAAGAGTCTTAATATTCAACCAACTGTGCAAGCTAGGCTACTTAGCATGGCACCTGGATCATGTGATGAAGCACATCCATGCTTAGAGGGTCTTATATGAAGATATGAAGATGCTTTGCAGCTTGTTTCCTATACTTGTGCGGATCTTTCTAAAATCTACATCGCCCAACGTGGGGCTCGAACCCACGACCCTGAGATTAAGAGTCTCATGCTCTACCGACTGAGCTAGCCGGGCCTGTGAGCAAGAAATATACATCATCTCGAAACGAAAAACATTGCTTATAAAACACATATTTCAGGACACAAAGGTATGCTTTAGTCAGGAAACTCTACAGAAGATTATCCCTAATTCTGAAGAGAAAAGAATGTCAGAGACTTTACTGATGGCTGGAGATTACTGGCAGATGAACAAACCATGACGTTCAATGAAAGATATAATGAAAAATACAAAACATGACTTTTGTTAAGCAAATTTCAACAATTGGTTACATTGCCTATGACATGAACTAGTTCATCAACCAACATGGGACTCAAGCCCATGAGCCTGAGATTTAGAGCGTATGATTATTTTTCATTATGCATATATTAAAACCTCCATCTCCCACCAGGGTTCTTGAACCAACCACTCTCAGAAGAAGAGCCTTTGTCAATTTTCCACAAGTGCCTACACCATGGATACAGAGACTAAATTGCACTGCTCTATTTATTACGCTAACATTTAACCAAGCACACAAGCTGGGCTATGCAGCATAACACCTTGATCATGTGATGAAGCACATCCATGCCTAGAGCGCCTTGCGAGTTGTACTAACATGCACCCTCTCAGAAATGAAGATGCTTTGCAGCTTGTTTCCTATTCTTGTGCGGATCTTTCTAAAATCTTTATCGCCCAACGTGGGGCTCGAACCCACGACCCTGAGATTAAGAGTCTCATGCTCTACCGACTGAGCTAGCCGGGCCTGTGAGCCAGAAAAATACATCATCTAAAAACAAAAAACATTGCTTATAAAACACATATTTCAGGACACAAAGGTATGCTTTAGTCAGGAAACTCTACAGAAGATTTTCCCTAATTCTGAAGAGAAAAGAATGTCAGAGACTTTACTGATGGCTGGAGATTACTGGCAGATGAAAAAACCATGACGTCCAATGAAAGATATAATGAAAAATACAAAATATCACTTTTGTTAAGCAAATTTCAACTATTGGTTACATTGCCTATGACATGAACTAGTTCATCAACCAACATGGGACTCAAGCCCATGAGCCTGAGATTTAGAGCGTATGATTGTTTTTCATTGTGCATATATTAAAACCTCCATCTCCCACCATGGGCCTTGAACCAACCACTCTCAGAAGAAGAGCCTTTGTCAATTTTCCACAAGTGCCTACACCATGGATACGGAGACTAAATTGCACTGCTCTATTTATTACGCTAATATTTAACCAAGCACACAAGCTGGGCTATGCAGCATAACACCTGGATCATGTGATGAAGCACATACATGCCTAGAGGGCCTTGCGAGTTGCACTTACATGTACCCTCTCAGAAATGAAGATGCTTTGCAGCTTGTTTCCTATTCTTGTGCGGATCCTTCTAAAATCTACATCGCCCAACGTGGGGCTCGAACCCACGACCCTGAGATTAAGAGTCTCATGCTCTACCGACTGAGCTAGCCGGGCCTGTGAGCCAGAAAAATACATCATCTAAAAACGAAAAACATTGCTTATAAAACACATATTTCAGGACACAAAGGTATGCTTTAGCCAGGAAACTCTACAGAAGATTTTCCCTAATTCTGAAGAGAAAAGAATGTCAGAGACTGATGGCTGGGACTTACAAGCATATGAACAAAGCATGATTTTCAAGCTGCTTTATAATGTATATTCCAAAATACAAAATGTCACCTTTGTTAAGAAAATATCAACATTTCGTTACATTGCCTATGACCCGAACCAGTTCATCACCAAACATGGGACTCAAACCCATGACCCTTAGATTAAGAGCGTGCGATTTCTGTTATTGTGCGTCTCTTAAAACCACCAACTCCCACCAGGGTTCTTGAACCAACCACTCTCAGAAGAAGAGCCTTTGTCAATTTTCCGCAAGTGCTTACACCATGGATACGGAGACTAAATTGCACTGCTCTATTTATTACGCTAACATTTAAGCAAGCACACGAGCTGGGCTATGCAACATAACACCTGGATCATGTGATGAAGCACATCCATGCCTTGCGAGTTGTACTTACATGTACCCTCTCAGAAATGAAGATGCTTTGCAGCTTGTTTCCCATTCTTGTGCAGATCCTTCTAAAATCTACATCGCCCAACGTGGGGCTCGAACCCACGACCCTGAGATTAAGAGTCTCATGCTCTACCGACTGAGCTAGCCGGGCCTGTGAGCCAGAAAAATACATCATCTAAAAACGAAAAACATTGCTTATAAAACACATATTTCAGGACACAAAGGTATGCTTTAGTCAGGAAACTCTACAGAAGATTTTCCCTAATTCTGAAGAGAAAAGAATGTCAGAGACTGATGGCTGGGACTTACAAGCATATGAACAAAGCATGATTTTCAAGCTGTTTTATAACGTATATTCCAAAATACAAAATGTCACCTTTGTTAAGAAAATATCAACATTTCGTTACATTGCCTATGACCCGAACCAGTTCATCACCCAACATGGGACTAAAACCCATGACCCTGAGATTAAGAGCGTGTGATTTCTGTTATTGTGCGTCTCTTAAAACCACCAAATCCCACCAGGGGTCTTGAAACAACAACTCTCAGAAGAAGAGCCTCGTCAATTTTCAGCAAGTGCCTGCAACATGGATACGGAGACTAAATTGCACTGCTCTATTTATTACGCTAACATTTAACCAAGCACACAAGATGGGCTATGCAACATAACACCTGGATCATGTGATGAAGCACATCCATGCCTAGAGGGCCTTGCGAGTTGTACTTACATGTACCTTCTCAGAAATGAAGATGCTTTGCAGCTTGTTTCCTATTCTTGTGCAGATCCTTCTAAAATCTACATCACCCAACGTGGGGCTCGAACCCACGACCCTGAGATTAAGAGTCTCATGCTCTACCGACTGAGCTAGCCGGGCCTGTGAGCCAGAAAAATACATCATCTAAAAATGAAAAACATTGCTTATAAAACACATATTTCAGGACACAAAGGTATGCTTTAGTCAGGAAACTCTACAGAAGATTTTCCCTAATTCTGAAGAGAAAAGAATGTCAGAGACTTTACTGATGGCTGGAGATTACTGGCAGATGAAAAAACCATGACGTTCAATGAAAGATATAATGAAAAATACAAAATATCACTTTTGTTAAGCAAATTTCAACAATTGGTTACATTGCCTATGACCCGAACCAGTTCATCACCCAACATGGGACTCAAACCCATGACCCTGAGATTAAGAGCGTGTGATTTCTGTTATTGTGCGTCTCTTAAAACCACCAAATCCCACCAGGGGTCTTGAAACAACAACTCTCAGAAGAAGAGCCTCGTCAATTTTCAGCAAGTGCCTGCACCATGGATACGGAGACTAAATTGCACTGCTCTATTTATTACGCTAACATTTAAGCAAGCACACAAGCTGGGCTATGCAACATAACACCTGGATCATGTGATGAAGCACATCCATGCCTAGAGGGCCTTGCGAGTTGTACTTACATGTACCCTCTCAGAAATGAAGATGCTTTGCAGCTTGTTTCCCATTCTTGTGCAGATCCTTCTAAAATCTACATCGCCCAACGTGGGGCTCGAACCCACGACCCTGAGATTAAGAGTCTCATGCTCTACCGACTGAGCTAGCCGGGCCTGTGAGCCAGAAAAATACATCATCTAAAAACGAAAAACATTGCTCATAAAACACATATTTCAGGACACAAAGGTATGCTTTAGTCAGGAAACTCTACAGAAGATTTTCCCTAATTCTGAAGAGAAAAGAATGTCAGAGACTGATGGCTGGGACTTACAAGCATATGAACAAAGCATGATTTTCAAGCTGTTTTATAACGTATATTCCAAAATACAAAATGTCACCTTTGTTAAGAAAATATCAACATTTCGTTACATTGCCTATGACCCGAACCAGTTCATCACCCAACATGGGACTCAAACCCATGACCCTGAGATTAAGAGCGTGTGATTTCTGTTATTGTGCGTCTCTTAAAACCACCAAATCCCACCAGGGGTCTTGAAACAACAACTCTCAGAAGAAGAGCCTCGTCAATTTTCAGCAAGTGCCTGCACCATGGATACGGAGACTAAATTGCACTGCTCTATTTATTACGCTAACATTTAAGCAAGCACACAAGCTGGGCTATGCAACATAACACCTGGATCATGTGATGAAGCACATCCATGCCTAGAGGGCCTTGCGAGTTGTACTTACATGTACCCTCTCAGAAATGAAGATGCTTTGCAGCTTGTTTCCCATTCTTGTGCAGATCCTTCTAAAATCTACATCGCCCAACGTGGGGCTCGAACCCACGACCCTGAGATTAAGAGTCTCATGCTCTACCGACTGAGCTAGCCGGGCCTGTGAGCCAGAAAAATACATCATCTAAAAACGAAAAACATTGCTTATAAAACACATATTTCAGGACACAAAGGTATGCTTTAGTCAGGAAAATCTACAGAAGATTTTCCCTAATTCTGAAGAGAAAAGAATGTCAGAGACTTTACTGATGGCTGGAGATTACTGGCAGATGAAAAAACCATGACGTTCAATGAAAGATATAATGAAAAATACAAAATATGACTTTTGTTAAGAAAATTTCAACAATTGGTTACATTGCCTATGACCCGAACCAGTTCATCACCCAACATGGGACTCAAACCCATGACCCTGAGATTAAGAGCATGTGATTTCTGTTATTGTGCGTCTCTTAAAAGCACCAAATCCCACCAGGGGTCTTGAAACAACAGCTCTCAGAAGAAGAGCCTTTGTCAATTTTCAGCAAGTGCCTGCACCATGGAAACTCTACAGAAGATTTTCCCTAATTCTGAAGAGAAAAGAATCTCAGAGACTGATGGCTGGGACTTACAAACATATGAACAAAGCATGATTTTCAAGCTGTTTTATAACGTATATTCCAAAATACAAAATGTCACCTTTGTTAAGAAAATATCAACATTTCGTTACATTGCCTATGACCCGAACCAGTTCATCACCCAACATGGGACTCAAACCCATGACCCTGAGATTAAGAGCGTGTGATTTCTGTTATTGTGCGTCTCTTAAAACCACCAAATCCCACCAGGGGTTTGAAACATCAACTCTCAGAAGAAGAGCCTTTGTCAATTTTCAGCAAGTGCCTACACCATGGATACGGAGACTAAATTGCACTGCTCTGTTTATTACGCTAACATGTAACCAAGCACACAAGCTGGGCTAAGCAACATAACACCTGGATCATGTGATGAAGCACATCCATGCCTAGAGGGCCTTGCGAGTTGTATTTACATGTACCCTCTCAGAAATGAAGATGCTTTGCAGCTTGTTTCCCATTCTTGTGCAGATCCTTCTAAAATCTACATCGCCCAACGTGGGGCTCGAACCCACGACCCTGAGATTAAGAGTCTCATGCTCTACCGACTGAGCTAGCCGGGCCTGTGAGCTAGAAAAATACATCATCTAAAAACGAAAAACATTGCTTATAAAACACATATTTCAGGACACAAAGGTATGCTTTAGTCAGGAAACTCTACAGAAGATTTTCCCTAATTCTGAAGAGAAAAGAATGTCAGAGACTGATGGCTGGGACTTACAAGCATATGAACAAAGCATGATTTTCAAGCTGTTTTATAACGTATATTCCAAAATACAAAATGTCACCTTTGTTAAGAAAATATCAACATTTCATTACATTGCCTATGACCCGAACCAGTTCATCACCCAACATGGGACTCAAACCCATGACCCTGAGATTAAGAGCGTGTGATTTCTGTTATTGTGCTTCTCTTAAAACCACCAAATCCCACCAGGGGTCTTGAAACAACAGCTCTCAGAAGAAGAGCCTTTGTCAATTTTCAGCAAGTGCCTGCACCATGGATACGGAGACTAAATTGCACTACTCTATTTATTACGCTAACATTTAACCAAGCACACAAGATGGGCTATGCAGCATAACTGGATCATGTGATGAAGCACATCCATGCCTAGAGGGCCTTGCGAGTTGTACTTACATGTACCCTCTCTGAAATGAAGATGCTTTGCAGCTTGTTTCCCATTCTTGTGCAGATCCTTCTAAAATCTACATCGCCCAACGTGGGGCTCGAACCCACGACCCTGAGATTAAGAGTCTCATGCTCTACCGACTGAGCTAGCCGGGCCTGTGAGCCAGAAAAATATATCATCTAAAAACGAAAAACATTGCTTATAAAACACATATTTCAGGACACAAAGGTATGCTTTAGTCAGGAAACTCTACAGAGGATTTTCCCTAATTCTGAAGAGAAAAGAATGTCAGAGACTTTACTGATGGCTGGAGATTACTGGCAGATGAAAAAACCATGACGTTCAATGAAAGATATAATGAAAAATACAAAATATGACTTTTGTTAAGAAAATTTCAACAATTGGTTACATTGCCTATGACCCGAACCAGTTCATCACCCAACATGGGACTCAAACCCATGACCCTGAGATTAAGAGCGTGTGATTTCTGTTATTGTGCGTCTCTTAAAACCACCAAATCCCACCAGGGGTCTTGAAACAACAACTCTTAGAAGAATAGCCTTTGTCAATTTTCAGCAAGTGCCTGCACCATGGATACGGAGACTAAATTGCACTGCTCTATTTATTACGCTAACATGTAACCAAGCACACATGCTGGGCTACGCAACATAACACCTGGATCATGTGATGAAGCACATCCATGCCTAGAGGGCCTTGCGAGTTGTACTTACATGTACCCTCTCAGAAATGAAGATGCTTTGCAGCTTGTTTCCCATTCTTGTGCAGATCCTTCTAAAATCTACATCGCCCAACGTGGGGCTCGAACCCACGACCCTGAGATTAAGAGTCTCATGCTCTACCGACTGAGCTAGCCGGGCCTGTGAGCCAGAAAAATACATCATCTAAAAACGAAAAACATTGCTTATAAAACACATATTTCAGGACACAAAGGTATGCTTTAGTCAGGAAAATCTACAGAAGATTTTCCCTAATTCTGAAGAGAAAAGAATGTCAGAGACTTTACTGATGGCTGGAGATTACTGGCAGATGAAAAAACCATGACGTTCAATGAAAGATATAATGAAAAATACAAAATATGACTTTTGTTAAGAAAATTTCAACAATTGGTTACATTGCCTATGACCCGAACCAGTTCATCACCCAACATGGGACTCAAACCCATTACCCTGAGATTAAGAGCATGTGATTTCTGTTATTGTGCGTCTCTTAAAACCACCAAATCCCACCAGGGGTCTTGAAACAACAGCTCTCAGAAGAAGAGCCTTTGTCAATTTTCAGCAAGTGCCTGCACCATGGAAACTCTACAGAAGATTTTCCCTAATTCTGAAGAGAAAAGAATCTCAGAGACTGATGGCTGGGACTTACAAACATATGAACAAAGCATGATTTTCAAGCTGTTTTATAACGTATATTCCAAAATACAAAATGTCACCTTTGTTAAGAAAATATCAACATTTCGTTACATTGCCTATGACCCGAACCAGTTCATCACCCAACATGGGACTCAAACCCATGACCCTGAGATTAAGAGCGTGTGATTTCTGTTATTGTGCGTCTCTTAAAACCACCAAATCCCACCAGGGGTTTGAAACATCAATTCTCAGAAGAAGAGCCTTTGTCAATTTTCAGCAAGTGCCTACACCATGGATACGGAGACTAAATTGCACTGCTCTGTTTATTACGCTAACATGTAACCAAGCACACAAGCTGGGCTAAGCAACATAACACCTGGATCATGTGATGAAGCACATCCATGCCTAGAGGGCCTTGCGAGTTGTATTTACATGTACCCTCTCAGAAATGAAGATGCTTTGCAGCTTGTTTCCCATTCTTGTGCAGATCCTTCTAAAATCTACATCGCCCAACGTGGGGCTCGAACCCACGACCCTGAGATTAAGAGTCTCATGCTCTACCGACTGAGCTAGCCGGGCCTGTGAGCTAGAAAAATACATCATCTAAAAACGAAAAACATTGCTTATAAAACACATATTTCAGGACACAAAGGTATGCTTTAGTCAGGAAACTCTACAGAAGATTTTCCCTAATTCTGAAGAGAAAAGAATGTCAGAGACTTTACTGATGGCTGGAGATTACTGGCAGATGAAAAAACCATGACGTTCAATGAAAGATATAATGAAAAATACAAAATATGACTTTTGTTAAGAAAATTTCAACAATTGGTTACATTGCCTATGACCCGAACCAGTTCATCACCCAACATGGGACTCAAACCCATGACCCTGAGATTAAGAGCGTGTGATTTCTGTTATTGTGCGTCTCTTAAAACCACCAAATCCCACCAGGGGTCTTGAAACAACAACTCTTAGAAGAATAGCCTTTGTCAATTTTCAGCAAGTGCCTGCACCATGGATACGGAGACTAAATTGCACTGCTCTATTTATTACGCTAACATGTAACCAAGCACACATGCTGGGCTACGCAACATAACACCTGGATCATGTGATGAAGCACATCCATGCCTAGAGGGCCTTGCGAGTTGTACTTACATGTACCCTCTCAGAAATGAAGATGCTTTGCAGCTTGTTTCCCATTCTTGTGCAGATCCTTCTAAAATCTACATCGCCCAACGTGGGGCTCGAACCCACGACCCTGAGATTAAGAGTCTCATGCTCTACCGACTGAGCTAGCCGGGCCTGTGAGCCAGAAAAATACATCATCTAAAAACGAAAAACATTGCTTATAAAACACATATTTCAGGACACAAAGGTATGCTTTAGTCAGGAAAATCTACAGAAGATTTTCCCTAATTCTGAAGAGAAAAGAATGTCAGAGACTTTACTGATGGCTGGAGATTACTGGCAGATGAAAAAACCATGACGTTCAATGAAAGATATAATGAAAAATACAAAATATGACTTTTGTTAAGAAAATTTCAACAATTGGTTACATTGCCTATGACCCGAACCAGTTCATCACCCAACATGGGACTCAAACCCATTACCCTGAGATTAAGAGCATGTGATTTCTGTTATTGTGCGTCTCTTAAAACCACCAAATCCCACCAGGGGTCTTGAAACAACAGCTCTCAGAAGAAGAGCCTTTGTCAATTTTCAGCAAGTGCCTGCACCATGGAAACTCTACAGAAGATTTTCCCTAATTCTGAAGAGAAAAGAATCTCAGAGACTGATGGCTGGGACTTACAAACATATGAACAAAGCATGATTTTCAAGCTGTTTTATAACGTATATTCCAAAATACAAAATGTCACCTTTGTTAAGAAAATATCAACATTTCGTTACATTGCCTATGACCCGAACCAGTTCATCACCCAACATGGGACTCAAACCCATGACCCTGAGATTAAGAGCGTGTGATTTCTGTTATTGTGCGTCTCTTAAAACCACCAAATCCCACCAGGGGTTTGAAACATCAACTCTCAGAAGAAGAGCCTTTGTCAATTTTCAGCAAGTGCCTACACCATGGATACGGAGACTAAATTGCACTGCTCTGTTTATTACGCTAACATGTAACCAAGCACACAAGCTGGGCTAAGCAACATAACACCTGGATCATGTGATGAAGCACATCCATGCCTAGAGGGCCTTGCGAGTTGTACTTACATGTACCCTCTCAGAAATGAAGATGCTTTGCAGCTTGTTTCCCATTCTTGTGCAGATCCTTCTAAAATCTACATCGCCCAACGTGGGGCTCGAACCCACGACCCTGAGATTAAGAGTCTCATGCTCTACCGACTGAGCTAGCGGGCCTGTGAGCCAGAAAAATACATCATCTAAAAACGAAAAACATTGCTTATAAAACACATATTTCAGGACACAAAGGTATGCTTTAGTCAGGAAAATCTACAGAAGATTTTCCCTAATTCTGAAGAGAAAAGAATGTCAGAGACTTTACTGATGGCTGGAGATTACTGGCAGATGAAAAAACCATGACGTTCAATGAAAGATATAATGAAAAATACAAAATATGACTTTTGTTAAGAAAATTTCAACAATTGGTTACATTGCCTATGACCCGAACCAGTTCATCACCCAACATGGGACTCAAACCCATTACCCTGAGATTAAGAGCATGTGATTTCTGTTATTGTGCGTCTCTTAAAACCACCAAATCCCACCAGGGGTCTTGAAACAACAACTCTTAGAAGAATAGCCTTTGTCAATTTTCAGCAAGTGCCTGCACCATGGATACGGAGACTAAATTGCACTGCTCTATTTATTACGCTAACATGTAACCAAGCACACATGCTGGGCTACGCAACATAACACCTGGATCATGTGATGAAGCACATCCATGCCTAGAGGGCCTTGCGAGTTGTACTTACATGTACCCTCTCAGAAATGAAGATGCTTTGCAGCTTGTTTCCCATTCTTGTGCAGATCCTTCTAAAATCTACATCGCCCAACGTGGGGCTCGAACCCACGACCCTGAGATTAAGAGTCTCATGCTCTACCGACTGAGCTAGCCGGGCCTGTGAGCCAGAAAAATACATCATCTAAAAACGAAAAACATTGCTTATAAAACACATATTTCAGGACACAAAGGTATGCTTTAGTCAGGAAAATCTACAGAAGATTTTCCCTAATTCTGAAGAGAAAAGAATGTCAGAGACTTTACTGATGGCTGGAGATTACTGGCAGATGAAAAAACCATGACGTTCAATGAAAGATATAATGAAAAATACAAAATATGACTTTTGTTAAGAAAATTTCAACAATTGGTTACATTGCCTATGACCCGAACCAGTTCATCACCCAACATGGGACTCAAACCCATTACCCTGAGATTAAGAGCATGTGATTTCTGTTATTGTGCGTCTCTTAAAACCACCAAATCCCACCAGGGGTCTTGAAACAACAGCTCTCAGAAGAAGAGCCTTTGTCAATTTTCAGCAAGTGCCTGCACCATGGAAACTCTACAGAAGATTTTCCCTAATTCTGAAGAGAAAAGAATCTCAGAGACTGATGGCTGGGACTTACAAACATATGAACAAAGCATGATTTTCAAGCTGTTTTATAACGTATATTCCAAAATACAAAATGTCACCTTTGTTAAGAAAATATCAACATTTCGTTACATTGCCTATGACCCGAACCAGTTCATCACCCAACATGGGACTCAAACCCATGACCCTGAGATTAAGAGCGTGTGATTTCTGTTATTGTGCGTCTCTTAAAACCACCAAATCCCACCAGGGGTTTGAAACATCAACTCTCAGAAGAAGAGCCTTTGTCAATTTTCAGCAAGTGCCTACACCATGGATACGGAGACTAAATTGCACTGCTCTGTTTATTACGCTAACATGTAACCAAGCACACAAGCTGGGCTAAGCAACATAACACCTGGATCATGTGATGAAGCACATCCATGCCTAGAGGGCCTTGCGAGTTGTATTTACATGTACCCTCTCAGAAATGAAGATGCTTTGCAGCTTGTTTCCCATTCTTGTGCAGATCCTTCTAAAATCTACATCGCCCAACGTGGGGCTTGAACCCACGACCTTGAGATTAAGAGTCTCATGCTCTACCGACTGAGCTAGCCGGGCCTGTGAGCTAGAAAAATACATCATCTAAAAACGAAAAACATTGCTTATAAAACACATATTTCAGGACACAAAGGTATGCTTTAGTCAGGAAACTCTACAGAAGATTTTCCCTAATTCTGAAGAGAAAAGAATGTCAGAGACTGATGGCTGGGACTTACAAGCATATGAACAAAGCATGATTTTCAAGCTGTTTTATAACGTATATTCCAAAATACAAAATGTCACCTTTGTTAAGAAAATATCAACATTTCATTACATTGCCTATGACCCGAACCAGTTCATCACCCAACATGGGACTCAAACCCATGACCCTGAGATTAAGAGCGTGTGATTTCTGTTATTGTGCTTCTCTTAAAACCACCAAATCCCACCAGGGGTCTTGAAACAACAACTCTCAGAAGAAGAGCCTTTGTCAATTTTCAGCAAGTGCCTGCACCATGGATACGGAGACTAAATTGCACTACTCTATTTATTACGCTAACATTTAACCAAGCACACAAGATGGGCTATGCAGCATAACTGGATCATGTGATGAAGCACATCCATGCCTAGAGGGCCTTGCGAGTTGTACTTACATGTACCCTCTCTGAAATGAAGATGCTTTGCAGCTTGTTTCCCATTCTTGTGCAGATCCTTCTAAAATCTACATCGCCCAACGTGGGGCTCGAACCCACGACCCTGAGATTAAGAGTCTCATGCTCTACCGACTGAGCTAGCCGGCCTGTGAGCCAGAAAAATATATCATCTAAAAACGAAAAACATTGCTTATAAAACACATATTTCAGGACACAAAGGTATGCTTTAGTCAGGAAACTCTACAGAGGATTTTCCCTAATTCTGAAGAGAAAAGAATGTCAGAGACTTTACTGATGGCTGGAGATTACTGGCAGATGAAAAAACCATGACGTTCAATGAAAGATATAATGAAAAATACAAAATATGACTTTTGTTAAGAAAATTTCAACAATTGGTTACATTGCCTATGACCCGAACCAGTTCATCACCCAACATGGGACTCAAACCCATGACCCTGAGATTAAGAGCGTGTGATTTCTGTTATTGTGCGTCACTTAAAACCACCAAATCCCACCAGGGGTCTTGAAACAACAACTCTTAGAAGAATAGCCTTTGTCAATTTTCAGCAAGTGCCTGCACCATGGATACGGAGACTAAATTGCACTGCTCTATTTATTACGCTAACATGTAACCAAGCACACAAGCTGGGCTACGCAACATAACACCTGGATCATGTGATGAAGCACATCCATGCCTAGAGGGCCTTGCGAGTTGTACTTACATGTACCCTCTCAGAAATGAAGATGCTTTGCAGCTTGTTTCCCATTCTTGTGCAGATCCTTCTAAAATCTACATCGCCCAACGTGGGGCTCGAACCCACGACCCTGAGATTAAGAGTCTCATGCTCTACCGACTGAGCTAGCCGGGCCTGTGAGCCAGAAAAATACATCATCTAAAAATGAAAAACATTGCTTATAAAACACATATTTCAGGACACAAAGGTATGCTTTAGTCAGGAAAATCTACAGAAGATTTTCCCTAATTCTGAAGAGAAAAGAATGTCAGAGACTTTACTGATGGCTGGAGATTACTGGCAGATGAAAAAACCATGACGTTCAATGAAAGATATAATGAAAAATACAAAATATGACTTTTGTTAAGAAAATTTCAACAATTGGTTACATTGCCTATGACCCGAACCAGTTCATCACCCAACATGGGACTCAAACCCATTACCCTGAGATTAAGAGCATGTGATTTCTGTTATTGTGCGTCTCTTAAAACCACCAAATCCCACCAGGGGTCTTGAAACAACAGCTCTCAGAAGAAGAGCCTTTGTCAATTTTCAGCAAGTGCCTGCACCATGGAAACTCTACAGAAGATTTTCCCTAATTCTGAAGAGAAAAGAATCTCAGAGACTGATGGCTGGGACTTACAAACATATGAACAAAGCATGATTTTCAAGCTGTTTTATAACGTATATTCCAAAATACAAAATGTCACCTTTGTTAAGAAAATATCAACATTTCGTTACATTGCCTATGACCCGAACCAGTTCATCACCCAACATGGGACTCAAACCCATGACCCTGAGATTAAGAGCGTGTGATTTCTGTTATTGTGCGTCTCTTAAAACCACCAAATCCCACCAGGGGTTTGAAACATCAACTCTCAGAAGAAGAGCCTTTGTCAATTTTCAGCAAGTGCCTACACCATGGATACGGAGACTAAATTGCACTGCTCTGTTTATTACGCTAACATGTAACCAAGCACACAAGCTGGGCTAAGCAACATAGCACCTGGATCATGTGATGAAGCACATCCATGCCTAGAGGGCCTTGCGAGTTGTATTTACATGTACCCTCTCAGAAATGAAGATGCTTTGCAGCTTGTTTCCCATTCTTGTGCAGATCCTTCTAAAATCTACATCGCCCAACGTGGGGCTCGAACCCACGACCCTGAGATTAAGAGTCTCATGCTCTACCGACTGAGCTAGCCGGGCCTGTGAGCCAGAAAAATACATCATCTAAAAACGAAAAACATTGCTTATAAAACACATATTTCAGGACACAAAGGTATGCTTTAGTCAGGAAAATCTACAGAAGATTTTCCCTAATTCTGAAGAGAAAAGAATGTCAGAGACTTTACTGATGGCTGGAGATTACTGGCAGATGAAAAAACCATGACGTTCAATGAAAGATATAATGAAAAATACAAAATATGACTTTTGTTAAGAAAATTTCAACAATTGGTTACATTGCCTATGACCCGAACCAGTTCATCACCCAACATGGGACTCAAACCCATTACCCTGAGATTAAGAGCATGTGATTTCTGTTATTGTGCGTCTCTTAAAACCACCAAATCCCACCAGGGGTCTTGAAACAACAGCTCTCAGAAGAAGAGCCTTTGTCAATTTTCAGCAAGTGCCTGCAGAATGAAAAATACAAAATATCACTTTTGTTAAGCAAATTTCAACAATTGGTTACATTGCCTATGACATGAACTAGTTCATCAACCAACATGGGACTCAAGCCCATGAGCCTGAGATTTAGAGCGTATGATTGTTTTTCATTGTGCATATATTAAAACCTCCATCTCCCACCATGGGCCTTGAACCAACGACTCTCAGAAGAATAGCCTTTGATAATCTTTAGCAAGTGCCTACACCATGGATACGGAGACTAAATTGCACTGCTCTATTTATTACGCTAATATTTAACCAAGCACACAAGCTGGGCTATGCAGCATAACACCTGGATCATGTGATGAAGCACATACATGCCTAGAGGGCCTTGCGAGTTGTACTTACATGTACCCTCTCAGAAATGAAGATGCTCTTCAGCTTGTTTCTTGTGCAGATCCTTCTAAAATCTACATGACCCAACGTGGAGCTCGAACCCACGACCCTGAGATTAAGAGTCTCATGCTCTACCGACTGAGCTAGCCGGGCTTTTAAATTAGCAAAATACATCATATCAAAACCAAAACCACTGCAAACAAAAACAAATTTCAGGACACAAAGGAATGCTTTAATCAGGAATATCTGCAGAAGATTATCCCTAACTCTGAAGAGAAAAGAATGTCAGAAAATTGTAACATCAAATTTCGACCAATAGATGTCACCACTTCTATAGTCAAAACTTTACCCACTAGGTGTTTATTCCCATGATCATTTGTACTACCTGTTATCCGATGTGATAGTGAGTGCAAAGTTGCTTTTTTTGCAGCAAGTGAATATCAGCTGCATGCTCCATCTGGTCATTGGACCTAGGTTCGTTTCTAAAATTATGTTTGGCACTAATTTGTCCAAACCTTTAGCCCAGTGAGGATGCTGGCTAAATTTAATGTAGGTAAAAAATTGCATGAATTTAGATTGAACCATGTGCATCCTTGAATGCAAAGGGTTGTCCTGATCAAATAAATGCATTCCAAGGTGCAGGTGCATACAAAAACACACAATACAAATTAAACTTTATCTTTTTGTAGCATATTTATTCATCAATATCCCATTGTTTTCATATATCATATGAAGCAGCAAGACGACGAGTCTGAGAGAAGCATTTTTTATAGAGTTGAGATAATTACTGAATGGAAGTAGGTGTCAACAGAGTATTGTTATACATATTGTGAAAATATTAGGTTGTCATGATGCAGTGTCTTCATTTTTGTAGCTTCACTCACAGTGCTGGATTTGTCTAAACATACCAGGGATCGTTTAATGACAGACACGCAATAATGAACAACAGAGTCCATTCATTACCCATATTAAGTGTCTTTCTTTTGTAAAAAGGTCACATTTCCTTGTTCCATGCACGTTGAAGTCAAACAGGTTTGACACTAATTCAAAGAAATGTCCTACCCATGATTAGGAAGGATTTAGCATTGTTACAACTTTCACCATGTGTTTATTAATATGTTTGTTGTACTTCAGGTTTATATTGAGAAAGACGCAGCAATCCCAGTTTGTTGTGTTGACCTGTTTGATGAGAGATCATACACAAATTTTATTTTAAAAATCCAAAAGTCCCAAACAGCTGCAGTTCATATCGGAACTGTTACAAAATGCATACCAGTTCTCCATATTTAAAGAGGAGACTATTTATAGCTGTCAGAGTCAATTAATTAAGTACAATCTAATTGAACTGTAATTAAATCTTATTCCAAGGTTTTGGTTATTTAACTGTCATCTCCTCACAATAAAATACCAGAGGTCTTATTGTTGAGTATCTGATCTCTGTAGCTGTATGCCTGTTAGAAGAAGCTTGTGCATAAACACCTACTTATATTTATTTAAATTTACACTTATCAACTCTGTGTCTATCAATTAAAATGTCTAGAAACTGAGTGGATCAGTTTTCATGCTAATACACCAATTTTATAATTTTATGATAAATCTCCTGGAACAACCTAACTAAAATTTGCACAAGCTAAGAAAAAGTTTCCTCTTCATTTATAATTTAAAAATTGATGCATAATTTCAGCCTCATGTATGCATAAGAATAATTTTAACAATGACTTTACAGATTTTAAATTGAAGAAGAAAATGTATGTACTGGAATCACGACAGGAAAAGGCAAAGAAAAAGTAAGACTGATGCATCCAACTCGACACTGACACTCAAATCATCACACCAGACACTTACAGTACCTTTTACCTGCTTCTAAGTGCTTTACTGTTCATAGATAATTTCAAAGTAAAAGAGCAGCTATGAAGTGTAATCAGGGCTGGAGCACGGGGAGCCAAAAGAGGACGGAGTAGCAACAGAGGCCAGGTGATGGAGAATACGGGGGAAGGAATGGAGGATGGAGGTCTTTTGGTGCAGAGGACCTGAATCCAGGGCTTGAGAGGGAAAAGGGATGATGGGAAGAATCAGAGTCTAAATGCAGACAGGCTGGTCGGTGAATGAGGAGTGGAGGGTGAAGCGGGCAGCAGCTTGGGAGGAGAAGGGTGTGGGATCTGGCTCTGGCGTTCTGGGACACAGAGGGAAAAATAGGTGTAAGCATAAAGGTTTCAGGAACATGTGTTCAAAAACAACAAGTTGCAGCGTGCTTGTACCACTATGTTTGCTGAACAAACAAATGATGAGTGGAGGAAATGCTGGAGTATTTGTACTGTGGTTGATGAGGCAATGGCATGCAGGTGTGGTAGGCTACTCTCTAGAACCAGGTAGGGGAAACCACACTGAAAACACCTAACACACACAGGGGGTGGAGGCACAAGGGAACACAGGGAGAGCACAGAGATTGATTTAGAATTGTTTGTTGCTTTATTCAAGATAATATGATAGAATTTGATCCTTGTGCACGCTTTCTTTCATTTGTAGAAATATAACCACTCAGCTGTAACTACTCACACCTGACGTAAGCAAAAGATTAAATACTTTCAAATGGAACCTGCTGACTGCTTCTCCTGCTTTGCTCATATTTCTAAAGTCAAGTCCAGTGTAATCCTAGAACACATACATGTGTGAAAAAATACATTGCTATCATGTAATTACATTTTAATTTTTTAAGTTTATGTGATCATTTGAAGAAAGTCCCCATAGGCTCCTATAATGACTTTAATATTTATAATTTTAGCCTGTTATTTTTCTGCACCAGATGCTTTGAGGGTGGAACATAATCATGGAGTGTGAATTTAAAGGAGAACCCAACCCTTTTTTTAAGAATTCACATTTCTTATTTCTGTGCCCCAGAACAGCAGCGCTATCCATAAAAGTTAAAAACCAAAGGGAAAACCTTAAAATGTGCAATATCATCCCAATTTGCTCTCTAACAACGAATGGGGCTCTGACACTGTGTAATTTCTTACACCAAAATACGTGTTTCAAGGGAAGGGTTGGAATTGGCATGTGGAAAATAGCAGGAAATGAATAAAAGTCATCCTGGACGGCAGAACTGGTAATCAACAAAGTCTGGCACGTGTGGTGTATGTAATGCCTGATTTTGGGTTGTTGGACTGTAGTCTCCTGGCCACCAGTCTGACCACTGACCTCTAGGCCCAGACTTGGCTGAGTCTTTTGTAGGATAGCATGAATAACAGCAGCATAAGAAAAGTAAACTGGGGAACAAACAAACATAGAAAGTTTTCATACCTGAGGCAATATCGGAAGTCAGGTGAACAGGAAATGGAGCGTGCTGGGAGTAACCCACAGACTTTTTATAAAAATGGACGTAGTACCCGGGGGTGAAAAGTGAAGCCAATGCGGAAGTGCCTTAATGTGCAATATCACATATTTGAGGTGCTGGTAGTGATTAAGAACATGTAGCTTTACTTTTTAAATGTCAGCTTTGGTGGTTGTGCTGTAAAAGTACAATATAAGATCTGGCCAGAAGTTTTGTTTTAAAATGTTCAAAAAATGAATTAACACTATCAACAGTGTGTGAAGCAGCCACAGGGATGTCATGATCAAGACCGTCATCTGTTGTATTTCAGAGTTATCTACTGAAATTAGCATACTCACCAGCCATCCCCGATCTGTCCCGTATTGTAATACCACTTTGTGAAACTAGACGCTGTGTGAGTCAGTAGGGCGTCAAGTCTGCCCTCAGTCCCACGAAGAAGAACAACTTCCGGCAGCGCTATAAGTTAGCTTCACAGAAGCGGGAGTGGCTGAACCTCCTAAAAGGCATATTCATCTGCATCCAGAAGGACCGCTCCCGACAAGAAACCACGTTCAACGGCAAAGAAAAGAAGCAACACGAGTAAATCTCGGTGTGGCTTTCCACCGCTGGAGACGGCTCCTGAGAGTAAAGAGATGTGGTTTGATGCCGAGCTCGCAACTTTCCTGTTAGCCTGGTGAGTAACATCAACATTAGCTCTTTAGCTAAAAGTATAATCAGTACAACGACTGACAAACCGTACCGACAAACATTTCAGGTGGTGATATTGACGTTGTCGACAGACGTTTTAGCGGTTTCTAGGATTGTGTCTGTTGCTCTCGGCTGTTGTACAGCTAGTGACGTCAGTAACTTTAGGCTCATCTTTAACTGATGACTAACTTGAGATGGTATGGACCCAGTAGACCGAGTGAATACACGTCGATCGGTTCACTATGTTGTAACCACTTTACATTACTGTTAGGAGATCAGCCATGATTGAAACCGCCTCTACCTGTCTCACCAACGGCAGAGAGTCCAGACACAGTGAGCAAGGTCTAGGTGAGTAACATGCTGTCATTCACTTTTAAAAGTAAGATTTGTCTATACCACTGTGATTAAATCAGACCCACAGTGTATACATGTTCATATTGCTGATTCTCAATAATTAAAAAGTATTCAGATCCTATTTTTAAACTTGAATTTAAATTCTACTTGTAACCTCAGTGTCGCACACTTGCAGGAATTTTGATCATCAAGATTTACAGTTTTGTGCTTTGTATGTGTACACAGAAGTTGACAGAAGCTCTTCCTCTTTCGGTGTCTTTGTGTTGCCTCACCACTAATGTGTTTTTTTTAATTGTATACATACGTGTATTTCTTCACATTTATAATTTATTCATAAAGTCTTGTTTTTATTACAGTATATACTAAATAAGGTTTAAATGCATGATTGGTACGTATTATTTTCTGAAGTCTTTGGAATGCTTCAAAAACATTTCATAGTCAAAAGAGGAGCTGCATAACATGTTTTTATTTTTCCTTTTGTGTTTTCAAAGGGATGGCAGAATCCACCTTAGGCCGGAACCACACCTTTGCAGTTCCCCGAAAGCAAGAAATGGTAAGTCATGTGCATGGTGATTAAACTACAAAATGTTAAGATGAGTTAAAATGATTCTGTTAACATTTATTTGGAGGTCGTCGTCATAATCACTAATGCATCAGAAAACGTGGATGTGATTATTAATATATATTTATGTGGCTTGAATATTATAATTAAAATACTTGTTGGGAAATTTGCTGTCTATGATTTGCTATGAGAAATTGCTCAATAATAACTCTTAACTTACTGACCAAAGCTACACAACTCTAAAAACAACCTCAATGTGCTGATGGATTTTACTGTAATTTACAGTTCAGGTCTCTTGTAATGTGTTTCAAATCACCCTCAATAATACACTGCAAACAAGTTTTGCATTTGTAAAAAGAAGAATTTGTTTATAAAACCGAACAAAAGACCAGTGGTGATGTAACACACAGACTGTGAAAGACACAGTGCTTTGTGTAAAACTTTGTGCTCAAAGTTCCGACCCAGTGTGTGACACTGAAGTTACAAGTAGAATTTTGAGCCTATTTTTACAGCTGAATCTAACTGGACAATGACAGTCCAATCAGAGGGCAGGTGTTTTTAAAAAAAATTATATTCTGTTTATTACATTTAAGTTGTCGTCATCATCACGAATGCATCAGAAAACAACGTGGTAGTGATTATTAATATTTGGCTTGAATATTACAATTAAAATACTTGTTTGGAAACTTGCTGTCTTGGATTTGTTAAGGAACTTATTGTGACATAGTGATGGAGTAATGAGGAACTACTCAGTAACAACTGTTTATCACTTCACTGACCAAAGCTCTACAAATAGTAAACTACCAGTAAAACCACAACCATTTAAATGTAAGGTTTAACATAGCATGCTTTATGCTGAGAGATGTGTATTAGCTAGCAGCAGATGTTTTTAAAAACAACACTGTTGTTAGCTGTAGCTATATGTATATAGGCTCAAAGTAGGGTCGAAATGATTTTGAGCTTGTAAAGTGATGTTAACAAGTAATTCCAATGTTTGTAGTTGTATGTGTTGAGGTTGAACAAAGACACTGTAAAAGAAGAAATGGATTTGTCAACATCTGTGTCAGTACACAGAGCAGAAAACTGTAAAACTCTCATCAAAAGTTCCCACAGCAAGTGACACTAAAGTTACAAAGATCAAAATTTGTACTTGTTAGTGTCACACACTGGGAATGTTGCACAATGGGTTTTACATTTTTCTCCTCTTTATCTCTGTAGAGACATCCACAAAAGCATTTCTTCTTTCCCTGTGTCTTTGTTTAACCTCACCACTGATCATTTGTTCAGATTTGATTCACACTGTCTTAACAAGTACAAATCTCTTTGCCACAAGCACAATTGTTTCACATACGCAAACTTGAATTTCTCATGCAGATTTATTTTACAGGTTAACAAAGGTTGAACTACAAACATTGGAATTATGTGTAAACATTACTTTACAAGCTCAAAATCATTTGTCAGGGGCTAAACTTTGAACTAGTTCTTAAGTGTGAACTGGTACAACACTGAGCATAAATTTATAGTAATTACTGTAAAAGCAAATCCCAATATATTTTATATGCATCACATGTGTCTATATCATTGAAGTTAGGCTCAATGTCTTCCTTTTAACTTAAGTGTCAAGTTAGTTTGCATTGTGGGCAAACAACATGTAGCTTTACCTTTAAATGTCAGCTTTGGTGGCTGAGCTAGAAAGGTGCAATGTGTAAGATCTGGCCAGAACTTTAGTTTTTAAAAAATGAATTAACACTATCAACAGTGTGTGAAGGAGCCACAGTGATGAAGTCATGACCAAGACCTCCATCTGTTGTATTTCAGAGTTATCTACTGAAATGAGCATGCTCACCAGCCAGCCCTGACCTGTTCCGTGTTGTAATACCACTCTCTGGCGCTAGATGCTGTGAGTCAGTGGAGCGTCTAGTCCGCCCTCAGTCCCACGAAGAAGAGCAGCTTCCTGCAGAGCTTGAAGTTAGAAACGCAAAGATGGCTAAAGCGCCCAGAAAGCGATCTTCATCTGCATCCCGATGAACCGCTCCCGACAAGAAACCGTCGACAAATAAAAGAAGCAAAACACGAGTAAATCTCAATGTGGCCTCCCACTGCAGGAGAGAGTAAAGAGATGCGGTTTGATGCCGAGCTGCAACTTTTCTTTTAGACTGGTGAGTAACTTTTAATGTTAGCTCTTTTATCGAAAAGTATCACTAGTACAATGAATGACAAACTGTACCGACAAACTTTTCAATTGGCATAAATGTATGATATTGATGTTGTTTGCAGACGTTTCAGTGGTTTAGTAGAATTTTGCCTTTTCCTGCCGGCTGCTGTACAGCTAGTTACGTCAGAAACTTTAGGCTTATTTTATAAAATTCTATCATTCACTTTTACAAGTCAGACACTTGTCTATACCACTGATTATATCAGACCCACAGTGTATACATGTTCATACTGCTGATTGATAATAATGGATATAACATATATTTATATAGTACTGTGTTTATTTTTGCATATTCATATCCATCCTTACTATTTACTATACACACACAACAGACCTAACCTGTTTGAATATAAAGAACTTGTATGATCTAAACAAATTTTCCTGTCACATGTTTGTCTGTATCAGAACCAGAATTCCAGTCCAGTCATCACCAGTGATGGACCAGCACCTGCTTTATCTTCTGCGGCTGGCTTCATCAATCATCAACAACCACATTACAGTAACACCTTGGAGTATTATCCCTGCACAGAACAGATATTGCCTATACTGTGATCTTTTGCACATCCTGCTAAGCAGGAGTTTTGTTAACAGTTTTGTACATAGTTAGATGGGGGCGAACAGGTGAAATGTTGCCCCCTATGGAGGTGCAGCAAGTAGCACAGTCTTACACATTACACATTTTTAAAACGGGTCTAGAGAGGATCTCTACTGATTTCAAACATGCCTCTACTGTTTTTAACACCAACACTTAATGTCAACATTTATTGGTCATCTGAGTCTTTTCAAAAGTCCAGTGCTATTTGTTATAATACAATTCAAAGTCTTGATGTAGATTTTCTGTTACTGGGGCCACTGATGCAATGATGCTGGGTCAACATAGGTTCCCACCTGTCCCCAAGTGTCTGTCTGGGTGCTAAACCACTGGCTGGGAGTTTGGTTCTGCGTGATCTCCCCATCCTCTCCTTCATCACTGGATGCTGCCTCATCGTCCTCCTCTGAGCTGTTTTTTCCATTGCTGTCTCCCCTTTGGCGAGATGGTACTTCCTCTTTCTTGCTTGTGTGACAGCAACGGCAGACCCTCAGCTTCTTAGTGGGATGAATGTGGTCTATCACTTCTCTCGTCTTGGAGCATGAATTGCAGACCAAAAAGCCACATTTTCGGCAGTGGTGTCGACGGTTGGCCACGGTGAACCTGCTGAAGCAGCGCATGCATTTGTAGGCGGCGGCGTCCGGGATCCAGGAGACAGCAAATGCGGGGCTAGGTTGGCAGCTGCCGCCCTTCAGCAGCCTGGACCGGCAGTCTTCAATGTGATGCATCCAGGCTTGTTTCTCGTCGTATGAAGGGGCCGACACAAAAAAGGACTTGCGTGGTGTACGGATCAGCCACTGGTTCGTCAGGCGCTCACTATCCTGCAAGTCCTGCAGCTGGATGTCCTCTGAAATCACAGTGAAGATGGAATATTCATAACAATGTAAAAAAAGATATGGATACTCTGGCATAGTTGGCGAGCTTCTCCACCAAGCAAAAGTTATTCACAGCTAAAATGATAAACTTTTTCAGTCTCTTTAGCCCCCAACACTCAGATTTGCATGTTTTCCTAAATGGTTTTAGAAGATCTGCCTCTGAAACTGTTGCCACCCTACCAATACAATGGAGGCAAATGGAATTTGTGGTGCTCAAGCAATTAAACACTAGATTAAAAAAAAATGCAAAAGTAACTGGCATTTCCAGAAATAACAATCTACAGACATATGCACTATACTATACTATATACTATAGAGTTCTGATTAGCTAGAGGAGAAGAAGATGAGTTGCTCACCTAGAGGGAATATATTCTGTTTTTTGTGCCAGCGGCCGTTGAGAATGATGCTGCCGTACACCAGCACATCATTGAAGAGGAAGAAGACCTTTGGCTCGGCCTTCCGACGACCCTGCTTTAGCAGCTGACCCTCTCCCATCAGAACGCGACCCGGCGTGGACAGGAGCCCCCGTGATAGACCAAATGAACTCTCCAATGCCTGGATACGCTCACGGTTCTCCCTCTGAAATATTAGCTGGTCCATCGTGGTAGACATCTGTGACATGAATAAGGTGCCTAGAGCTGCAGCAGGAGGAATTTATAGGCCTTGTTTCCTTGTGATGTCATTGGATTTTTCAAGTTATAATGATGACGAACATGTTATACAGGAAATGAAAGAGGAGGAGGATATTTTATTTTATTTTTTTTATTTTTTTAAAGTGACAGATCAACAGTTATTATGCACTTTTGAAGGAACATTTATTTAAGTACAATTTTGAGGAACTTTTTATTCCACTACATGTATTTAACAGATACAGTTACTAGTTTAATATTTAAATTATGAATTTTAGATAGTGATATTTGATGACTTGTTAAATTATAATATTCATCTGATTTTATTTGGAGATCAGTTTGAGTCTTTTGATACAATATGTGAATAAATGTAAACAGTAATAAGATAAGGAGCTCTCAGCCCCTTTTTATTTTGTTGGAGTAGCAGTTACAGTAATAAAAGGTTGTAAAAAAAAAGCCTCTGGCTTAAAGCATACAAGACATTTTTATAGATTAAACACTCAACTGCATATAAAACAGTTAAAAGTAGCTACAACTTGTTCAATAATAACATACGAATTATGCTTTCACCATTTGTTTTCTTACTAATACTTCTGTAATTTTAACATGTGTAACACTTTGAATGCAACACTGGTGATTGTAATGGATAACTTTTATTGAGTGTTATTGTTACTTTTACTAAATGAAATGACTGCACTTCATGTTGAACATGAAATTATGTAGAATAATTGTAGTAACTTTGACACCTTCCAAAATTCAATAAAAAAGTCAATAATTGACAATAGTATCAACTTTTCTGTGATTATTATCCATAATTTGTGTCCGTCTTCTATCTGTTTGATAGTTTTTTTTTTTATGTTCAGTCTAGTAGGGAGTTTGTTGAGAAAAGTATGTGCACAGTAAAATCTGTTTAAAAAAAAAATAAGATGGAGAATCATCAACTTGCTTCATGCTTTCAACTCATGTTAGTCACTCAAACACAACGCCTGTCAAACATTCTGTTGTGTGTCTGTGGAATAATTGATAAGCCCCATTCATTCTAACAAAACACAGGCACCAGCTACATAAACCAACCAGATATAAACAACATTCTTCCGGTCATCAAAAGGGCGGGGGAAAGAGGTTTCTGCATTTTGAGGAAATGCATTTAAAGTTTGGGGAATTTCCTGAGATTAAAATCACAGCATATCATTCTTTTTTTTTTTTTAAACAAAATTTTATTAAAGCTACTTAATATGTATAATACTGGAGCTTAGTCAATTAAGTAGCCTATGGTACAAGTATACTTAGCCTTTGTGAGACAAAGTATATTTTTACAAACCATCTCTAGAATAAACAGAAAATTTAAGGGAATAGTTTTGGTGTTTTGGGAAAATAAACTGAGAAAATTCACTTTCTAGCTGAGAGCTGGATAAGATCTCACTCATACATAGACACAGATGGTCATGATTTGTTTTTCTTTGCCTCAGTTTTATTTATAGTTTTTCCATTTTGTCTGCAGGTCTTATCTCTCTCTCTCTCTCTCTGTTATTCTGTCATGTCACCGTTTCATGAACTGTACGCGAGCAGGAGCAAAGAAAACAAAACAAAATGATAAGGAACTAAAGAGCAGTTTCAAACTGGTCTGACTAGATACTCCAGTACTGCACACATCAACCTCAAAATAGCACAGAGCAGGATGGACTTTCATGTCCATTTCCCTTGTGTGTTTCCAGACAGCACAGAGTATAAGGTGCTTTCCATCTTTTAATGAATGGATTACTGCCTCTTTTGAAAAAGTCATTTAAATTGATCATAAAATGGTTCTTTAAAGTATATTATTACTGAGAACTGATCCATTACATTAGTAGAACGTAGGGCAAGGAGGATTTAGTACCGATATAGTCAAGGTAAATGAAACAAGAGGACAGGAACAATAGGGATGTTATGTGTGTGTACTGGGATGTACGTTTATTTTGTTTTGATTTTTATTGTCATGTGATTTATTAGATAATCTGCATATTTGTTTATGTTACAAATTATATTAATACAAATATTTTCAAAGTGAAAATTCTACTTTCAGCATCAGTACAATTATGGCAAGAAAAAGTACGTTTCCTCTAAATTTGAGATGGGCTTTGAACAGATCAGAGAAATGTGACAATAAAACGTAAGCTTCTATTTAGTTTAAAGAAAAATGGTTTAAAAATATCTTGTCCAAGCCAGACTTAAGGTTTTCCTTAATTTGGCTTGGACAAGAGCATCTTACTCTCCAGTACATTACATTTGAATCTTGTCTAATAGACCTCTTCTTTATTCAGATAGAATCTTGATGAATCAAAGCTCAATGGTTTGGCCTTCATCTGGAGCCAAGCAGGAATAAGGGCGTTGAAAAAGCATTTTGTAGAAGTGTTCAAACATCATACAAGTTCTCATTGTAGCACCATCTAGTGGTTAAATCAGAACAAACAAACAGCAAAAGAAATTCCAGTATAATTTTCAACATGAAATAGTTGGTTAGAAAACCCTGTAAGTCTTGTCCATGTGATGATAGCGTGTTTCAGTTATAAATCCTAAATGCTCCTTTTTCAAAAGCAGCGCACCGACATAGTCGCCTCGCTCTTCGTTAAGTTAGATCTTGCACTTTTCTGCCACAGGACATTTTAGCATGAACACAACCCCACAAGTATCACATCCCTCTGCACTGAAGGTCTGCCCCGATTAGGGATGCCTGAATTCTTCAATGCAGGTAGTGTTATTGTAATGCAGCACACAACCAACAAGGAGAATTCAGTACTTCAGGACGACTTTTCAAATCTGAAGGGTTTCTGAACAAATATCTTTCATCAAAGTTTGAATATGATGGATTTAATTTTGCCTGACGGGGGTGAGAAACTAGAAGTGAACACATAAATCTATATAAGATAAAATAAGATCCTCTGATCTTAACTCAAAATCTTTGCCAGAGGAGTAAATTGTTGTTATTTAAAAATGATGCACTCTGGACTGGAACTGCATTGTGTAAATGATGGTGGCTGGTTAGCTCATAGTCGTATGCTCATGTTCAACAGGGACATCTAGTGGTCAAAACTTGTCTGCGCACCTCCTTCAGTAATGAATGTCGGTGTAATTCATCCATGTTCACAGATGGGGCCTTATAAAAGAGCACACAGTAGAATTTTATTCATCTTTATTTAATTTCATCACACTACTCTACAGGCTGAAAACGACAGGATTAGAGACATGATGCAGGCAGGTTTATTCCTCTTACTCACATATCTGCTCACATCTTTATCCCCACATCTCTCTCTTTTACATTTCTGTAACAACATTGGGAAATGTTCCCTCATGCTTTTAATGCAAAGACAAAGTTGAGCTCAAAAGGTGATAATGCAAGTTAAAGAAAAGACAAGTTGTGATGAAGTTGTCGTGGTTCATTGTGTCTAATAGGGGATCGGTCCATAGTAGGCGGTGTAGGCGGCGATGATTCCATCCGTGTCCATCATGTTCTCACAAGCCAGGTTGGCCTCGCACACTTCTCTCAGGCTGAGTGGAGAGAGGAAACGGTTAGGACACGACCGGACTGTGCCGATCTGGTGCTGGTATGTGCGTGTGCCTGTCCACTGCAGCTTATAGCTGACGTGAGAGCAGAAGATGTGTGAAATACCTCTCCAGCTGGGTCAGGGACAACTCTGCAGCAGCTCTCTTCTGTCTCACCACAGTGGACGCATGTTCCCTCTCCACAAACAAACCTGCACATCATGCACATTTAACATGAATATATAGATATAGAAGAAGCCTATCAATCTGGGCCTGCTGATAAAAGTTTTGTGGAATCCAAATGTTGCAAATACAATATGTATTCATAGAGTGAAATATATATTCAAATTGTGTTTGTTATTATGATTATTATTATTATTTATCTAAGAAGCGACTGAAAACTTCTGAAAAATTCTCTTAGGGAATAATCCACTTTAATATTCATCTTTGAGTCAAATGTGTCGTAATTGATTTAATGAACTGAAGCAGGAAAAAAGCACAAAATGCACCAAACTGTCAAAATCCTAATGTTGAAT
Organism: Seriola aureovittata; assembly: GCF_021018895.1. Classification (NCBI taxonomy): domain Eukaryota; kingdom Metazoa; phylum Chordata; class Actinopteri; order Carangiformes; family Carangidae; genus Seriola; species Seriola aureovittata. Next base: position 21,617,652 of record NC_079380.1, on the reverse strand, counting down.
CATGAGCTTACCTTCCTGAGCAGGTTGGTCACCGGCAGGCTGGGAGCCAGTGTCTGTCAAACATGAAGGGAAAAATACGAATAATAATAATGATTCATTTCATTTATTTGATTATTTATAGTTGAGTATGTGTCACTCCTTCAAGTGATGCTTTTCTGAGAGTTTCTGGAAGTTGAAATCATAATAATAATAATAATAATAATAATAATATAATAATAATATTAGACTGTTGTTTTAATAAAGAGCTTTTCTAACATGCTAACATAGAGCATTCTGCTGTGTAGCTCTTACCTGAAGTCAGGCAGATGACAGCCAGGGAGCAGAGAAGCAGGATGGCCAAAGTCTTCATCTTTCAGCTTCTTTCTTCACCGTCTGCAGTATCAAGCAGCAAGTCAGACTGGAGACTTCGAGGGCTCTGTCACTCTCTTCTCTCCCTCTCTTTTCTCTTACACATATATACATAGATGCACACTCGGTTTATTTTTTAGATGCGGCCCTCACTGTGACGTGGATATGTGATTGGTTAGGGAATCATGTATCACACACCCACACAGACACGGAAATACACACGTCCAAAAAAATCATGTATACAAAAACACATTTTGAAGATATATGCATGTTTGCACTCACTTACTCAAGTAAATGCACAGAGGAAGAATGTGGACTCTCTGCTTCCAAAAGGTGGGTATTAGTTTTAAAGCACAGGTGATGAGAAACTAGCCAACAGGAAGTGTCCTCCATTGAAAATTATTTTGCACCTTGTTGAGTGAAGCTGCAGCTGAGAAACCAGGATCATTGTTTGCAGCTCAGTTTTTTCTTTTGCACCTTAAAAAAGCAGTTTTCTCTATAAAGATGAAAGTAAACTGGGGGGAAAAATGCGTAAACACAAATAAGAGACACAGAATGATGTAACTTAGCTGCAAAATGAAATGACTCCATCACCAGACGACTCGCTTGCAGATTTTGTGATAACGATAAATCATTTGCTGAAATGTTAGAGATGCAATGCCAGCTGGCAGCCTGGAGAGGTCAGAGTTTCAGCGCTTGCCCACACACTTTTACATTTGGGTCACAAAGTCCATGTGGCAGAGAAAACCATGTAATACAACTGAAACCACCGTCCCACATTATGTGACATGATTTTAATCAGAGGGTTTCCCCTTTTATTACACACCGCAGTGATTTCCTACATAAAGGAAAGAAGAGAGATTTAGAAACAAACCAACTCAAGTGTTTGAAGATTTGTAGAAGGGTAATTTGAAATGTGGAAAGATATTTTTACCAAGGCAAGTGGGTGGTTTGCCAATAAAGCCTCATAGAGTGACTGAAACGTGTCATTTAATTTTAATTAAAACACAATTTTCCACAAGAAAAGTGTTTTTGAATGTTTGATCATGTTAAAAACATCTAATCCTTTTGCATTTTGTTGTTTTGTTAGAAAGAGAACATTTCTGTTAATGTTGTACATCAGATTATATACAACAGATTACCATAGTTACATTTCCAAAACCAGTCCTTTGAACTTCCTTAATTTATGATATGAAAATGTCTTCCAAAGATTTTCCCTTCTCTTGCTCTTCTTGTTGCTTTTTTTGACTGGATATTTAGACTCTGGTTCTGGTTCTGAAAGAATTATGAGCTGTAATTTCACTGTCTGGGTCAATCTTGGTGCCTTGTCTCGTCTAAAGGATCGACTTCAAGGATTCAACCTCAGGGCAATTTTAATTGTACACATTTGTGGCCTTGTGGCAACACAGAAAAACAAACATCCAATATGACTTTGTCTCTTTAGGCCTGTGCCATGTTACAGAGTGCTGACTTGTCTTTGTGTCTGTGACTGTCTGCAGCAGCGAGGATACTGACACACAGATGTGATGTGTGGTGCACTGCACAGATTCCTCCTGAGATTACAAGAAACCAGATCTTGACCCCACATATTTAAATCAGCAGCGTTCGTGCGCTTCCAGTAATAAAAGTACGTGTCCTTGTTCAACCCCTCAACAAGCCAGTGGTTGGAAGTACCTGATTACATTTACTCACTGTACTTAAGTACAGTTGTGAATACTTGTAGTTTACTTGGATTTTTCCATTTCATGCCACCTTATACTTCTACTCCACTATATTTAAGAACCAAATAAAATACGGTTTACCCCACTAACGCCATTTAACTTTTATTCTTCGCAGATGGTTTCATTTAAAAAACTTTTCAAATAACTAAAACTACAAAAACTAACTTTAGAGAAAAATCCAAACAATAAAGCAGATGTTTGTTTTTTTTTCTTTCCTCTCCCATGAATGATCTCACCACCCCTCAGATTTATCCCATGACCGTTTGGAGGGATCCAGCCTTGAGGTTGTGACCCACTGGACTGTTGCATCAGTATTAACAGTCTAATCAAGTCATATTCAACACATCAGTCACAGGAGACATTTTAAGATATGCAGCTGCAACAGCGACTTGTTGGTGAGTCATCTGCAAACCAATTTTCTGAATGAAGTCATACCTTAAATATTTCCACCTACCCGCTCTCACAAGTCTTTATGTTAACCTCCTACTTTAAAATAAATCAGAAAAATACATTTGTTTCACTTGTCTACACCTTCGACACTGCTCTCGGTCTACCTGTTCAAACACATGCACAGTTACAATAAGCCCTGTCATCTTGAGTAGTCACAAAAACTGGACCAGTGCTATCAATTGTCACACATTGCAAACACTGGCACTGAATCCCAAATGTTCTCACATACCTTTATGGCAAACAAATGGCATAAACAGGATTAAGACAAAACCCAGTGAAAGGGAATTTTATTTTTTCCAAAGCAATTGAAATAATCACTGACAGCAGTGCTGGCCTGGATAAGTAGGCGGATAAAGTAAGAAATGGTTAGTGGATAGTGAGCAAAACACTTCATTCAAGCAGATCACTTGAAGCTCTTAAATGCTGGGAAGGTGTGATAATAGTGGATAAAAGTTATCCTGAGATTACACAAGAGATGGACCATGAATTTCTACATGGGTATAATGATGGGTTGTCATGAGATTTGAGCCACACTCGGGTACCTCAGTGTGTGTGTGTGTGTGTGTGTGTTTTTCAGGCCACAAAAACAGCCACATAAATTATACAAAAGTTGTGTCATGTGGAACATAGAAATATGTGTTAATATCTAGATGAGGACGATGATAAATCTGTGTTCGACGGGCTGATACTTTGAGTTTAGTATCGACGAGTCACAGCTGGTCTCTGGGGTTGAGTCTGAGGAGTCTGGGAGCCAAAGTATCTCTGGTAGGCCTGCTGATAGCCATGGTGATAGGCGTAGAAGCGGCAGGGAGAGTAGTCCTCGCAGGTCTCTGCACGCCTCTCTGCTGGAGACTTTATCGTCCTGGACACGAGGGAGGGAGGGGGAGGGGGAGGGGGAGGCAGAGATAGTTAGAGGGAGAAGGAAGAGATTTGTAATCAGAAACAGATACTGGCTTGTGTCTTAGTTTTTTATTTTTGCATTTGCATTTCCTGTGTGTTTGTGTCAATTTCAAGCATATGTAAATGTTTAATGTTCTAATCACGCTTTGTCTTAAAATAAATCTTTGATCTTAAAATATCACATGTTCTTCCCGGCTTCTGAAGATATGTGGTTCTCCGTATGTGCGAGATAAAGGGCGGGTTACGTGCCCTGCATGCATGTCTGTGGTCGTGTGTTTTACCTCATTAAGTTGTAATGGTTGAAGCCGAAGCCGTTCCCTCTGGGTGGGTTGTGTATGTGGCCCCTCTGTGGCGTGAAGAATGAGTTGGCACGGTTTGGAGGGACAAACAAATCTGCAACCAGAAAACTTTACTAGACAAAAATCCATATTTTAATCGTGCCAGGCGTGCTCTCAATGCAACTGATCTGGGTCAGGTGAAATAAAGGATGGGGGGTATGTTAGTGCAGGTTGAAAATGATGATTAAATACATAGTACTAGAGCAGGCTGTGTCATGTCTGTTAGAACTGCATGCATGTTTTTCCATGAACGAGAGACAACGTTTAATCACCTTCAATGGATTCTGTGCTTTCATGAGAGTCTACGGGAAAAACATGGAATCGGGTTAATCATCAACGATGAATCACTGTCTAATTCGGATGTATTTCAGGACATGAATAGATAATGACTGCTGAATGATAGCAAAGTGAAGACTTCAGGGAGGATCTGTACCATAGCAGACGCAGAGAGAGACCGCTGCACACAGTGCCAGAAACTGAAGGAGGCTCCTCATCCTGGGGCTTGTTGATCTGCCTGCCTGCTGGGGGAGAGGAGAAAGGTGTTTTCAGTGAGTCATGTCAGCACCAAAAATAATAGTTAGATAGAAAAAGAGGGTGAAAAAGGAGAGAAAAAGGAAAGAGGGGGAGAGAGAGAAATTGGCTCAGATGTTGAATCTGTGGGTAAACAGGAAAGAACCACAGGCAGGGATAGATGGCTGAAAGTCTCTATGTCTGTGCTCGTGGTTTTGTACATGCAGTCACATAAACACCCGATGCACACTATCCTATAGATATACATCTGTATGTGCCTGAAGGTTGCTGCAGGATTTCTGTACAAACCGAAGTTATATTCATGAGTCCAGACACTGAGATAAACAAGTGTCCGAAAGGTCTTTTCTGTGCACGAGACTGAAGTCGGGTCAGCCGGTTCACAAACACCATTCAGCAGCTGGAACCTCGGTGTGTAGGAGAGAAGAGCTGTCTAGCTGACAACTAATGGAGGCCAAATACACTTAATGCAGGGAGATAGACTGTAATTATAAAGATGGAGGATTTCTATATGACTCAACATACACAGTCATAGTGCGCATGTGTACATACAGCACACACACGTGTACGTACATGCCCTCAATCTCATGCATAAGTGACCTACGGTAAGGTGTGCAACACCTGTACAAACAGCGAGGCCAGATGTCTGTACACACACACACACACACACACACACACACACACACACACACACACACACTGTATTTGCATGCCTGCAGTGCAGACAAGCCTTCATCCTCATCCTCTCATCTACTGTTTGTGGGATTTGGACAGAACTCCTTCTCACCGTCAATGGCAGCTTTCATTATACATAAACACACACACAAGTCAGTGACATGCTCACACACACACACACACACACATGGAGCACTCTCAACATCATGCCCCTCGGGCATTTTTTTGGCTTCAGTCGAACCCAGACTTGCAGCAGGCACAGAGACAGCAAGCCTGGGGCCCAAAGTTCAAAAAGAAAAACTTCCAAAGACTGGCAAGCACAGCTAGACAAGTATGTGTGTGTGTGTGTGTGTGTGTGTGTGTGTGTGTGTGTGTGTGTGTGTGTGTGTGTGTGTGTGTGTCAGGTGCTGACAACAGTGTCTACAGAGTTTTATGCCCATCTGAGTCTTTGTAGGGGTCCTGGTGGGTTCATAGCTTTCCTCCTGGAGACAGAATGTGCCCACCTCACTGGAAAAAGAACCCCTGGCATGATGCTGACAGTGCACAGAGCCAAACCAAGGCTACATACTAAATACTCTTTACACGCACAGTATGCATAAACTATAGGCCTACTATACTTTTAGGATGGCAGCATTATATTAAAACATTTTAAACATGCATCTTCAACATCACAGAATAAAGAAAATGAGCAGTTTCAGTTCACATAGTTTAGATATTTTAAAGTTTAAGCTTCGGTTGGTTTAAAATATGTAAACTACTTCTATTTTCCATTGGTTTTAAAGGTTAATTTGCTTTAATGTACTTACCGTGAAAGATATTAATGGAGAAAGAAGTCTTGGAAAAATACCTATCTGTGTATTTTCTCCCGAGGAATATTTCCTAATTCCTGACAGCAAGCCTTTTATACTCACCTCTTTTCCCCCCACCCTTTCATTTTCAACCCACCGACCCCCCCACCCCCCCACCCCCGCATCCTCCTCCCCTTAGCCCTCGCCCTCTCTCCTCCCTCCTCCTTCTATCAGTCCTCTTTTCCACCATTTAATCAGACCGTGGGTATTAGCTCACTCTCTCCCCAACTCCCACGCCTGCACCGAAAAGTACAGTACTGAAGGTGACGGAGAGGCGAGGAGCAGGGGAGAAAAACAAGCAGGGTGTAAACAGAGAGACAGAGAGGAAGGTGAGGGAAGGCTGGCACATCTAACCTGCCTCATAGCGGCTACATGATAATATTTGCTACTGTTTGCCAGCGTGATATGAAAAGAACAGCCACCTTACAGACACAGTATGGACTCTCTCCACCTTTTGGCCCCCATGTGTCTCTGAGAGAATGGGGGGGGGGACCATGTTCTGCAGTAATCGATAGTTTTAACTCCTCCTGTGGACACCTATACGCGGAGGCTGCTGTTGGAACAAGATAATGAATTACAATAAAGTACGACATGATTATAATAATATAAAAACGTCTTCATAGGAGAAGTTCTAAATGACAAATCTTTTTTTTTGTTTAGCTGTACATTTAAAAAAGAAAAAAGAAAAGTTGTGTCCTTATGTGTTTTACTACTAGCGAGGCATCATGTTGGGACACCACACTGACCATGTCTTTAAAGGGAGAGAGATTTTGGGCAAAATTTGGGAAAATCTCCCTTTAATTTTGGAAGCTGTGGTCTGACATACTGTAGGTCAGGAACTGTGTGTTTCAGTGTAAAAACAACTATTGCAAGTCCCATGCATTACTGGCGGTATGCTAGCAACATAACATTTAAATCTCCGCACTGTAAAACATCACACAGGAATTTAGTGGAATCACCAAATCTTTGCTCGTCAATGTAACATGATTATAGTTTTACATATTTTGCATTAAAATTTCTAGTTTTTCTTCTCAGGCCATTTCAGAACATGAGTTGAATGAAAGTGGTCACTTGACCTAACTGGAGAAACATGATCAACGTTAACAGACTTCCCAGCATGCATTGTTTCCAGAGACCCTCCATTATTGTAGTTTTGGAGAAAACATAAATGCTGAAACCTGCTGTTTGTCTGTAATACATGTTAAGATAAGTCGGGGTTGTTATTATGAATGTCAGTTTCAAGTTCTGTGATATTAACTCAGTTTGTTTTATATTATGTCGTTACTCGTAAGACAAATAAATTAAGTTCAGTGAAATCACATTTTTAAGTTGAACCAGGTTAAAACGTGTGACATTCGCTGAGAACACACAACTTTGTTATAAATTCAAGTAACTGCAGAAATGCACACGAGTATAAATACTCATGCTCTTCATCTATCAAGTGTCCATTGATGTAAATGTAGTAGTTAACACAGAACAACATCCATCTGTTGAAGATCTGAGAGTTATGTAACACCATATCACATCTGGCTCGCGCTCTGTGAGCGGCTGTGTGAGGGCAGACCCTCGCCAACAGTCAACAAACCTGAATAGCAGGACAGTCTTTGCCAGGAATCAGTGGGACTCAGACAGGAAGATAAACATCAAGACAGACATAAAGATGGAGATAAACCCTGCCGACAGATAGTAGGGGAGGGAGGTGGGGGAATTCAGGATTCAGAGGAGAGAGAGAGGGAGATGGAGTCAGATGGAGGAGAAAGAGAGAGAGAGAAAAAGCATACGTTGTTGCGGTCTTGGATGTATTTGGCACTGGGGCTGCAGACGTATTCAGTGATGTGGTTGTATTAGGCTGTTCGCTCTGAACCGCTGAACAGCGGTTTTTGTTCTCTAATGCAGATATTAAATGTCCATCTCCGCAGGCATACACCAGCACAGAGGAGGGAAGGAAAGACAGATGAGAGGGATTGTTTTCTTCTGGATCTTAAAGAAATTCACACTGATGAAGGGGAATTATTTGTTCCTAAACTTAGAGACAGACATAAGCGGAGAGAGGCAAAGAGAGGTGAATGAGAGAAGGTGGAGAGTGTGATTGCATGGAAAAAACGGTTAATGCAGTGTTTTTTTTTTTTTTTTGTCCTTCTCCTCCCAATGTTCTTATTCTCTTTGTTTTTATTTGCGCCTTTTCTCTCTCTGCACGTCTCTGAAGTCATATGTCTGCTGTTCTCCTCATGTGCATTTACCTCCATGCTAGTTCAGTACTTTTCCTTTTTCTCAGTCCCTCTTCTGCAGTGAATGTCCTGTGCTGGCCGGTCACCTCCTCAACCTTCCCACTCTTCCCGCTAGCTCTTGAGAAATGTTGTGAATGCACCACTGAGAGCCAGAATCATGTTTTTTTTGCAACCGCTGAAGCGTCCAGAAGGCCCAGATAAACGATAAATGAAAAACAGAGGGAAGTGGAAAACAGGATGGGAGTCGCTCGGCGAGGATGCGGGTGATGGTCGTGACTAACAGGGCGCACCTGTGCAGTACATCTGCGTTAATTTGGTGATAGCATCGACTAAAGGTCAGCATGTAGGAGGAAGAGACAGACCTTGGAGGGAGGAAATTTACTGGATCAGATTCTAGTGAGGCTGCACATGTGATAGCAAGAGAAGAAGAATTGGAAGAAGTGTAGGATGTGGACAGAAGAAGGAGTGGAGGGAAAGAATGAACATTTGGCAGGAGAAAACAAGAAAATTAATGCAGAAGCAAAAAAAAAAAAAAAAAAGAAAAAGAAAAAGAAAGTGAAGTAATGAGCATGGATTGCATAATGACCACAAATGTGTAAACTATCCCAATAATGTCTGCAAAAACACATGTTCTGACCTGTTTGGGCAGGTTTGTAATCCGTCAGTGGTTGAGCAGGTGTACCTCGGGCTGCTCTGTGGATCTGTGGACACCAACACAGACAAACACTAAACCAACAACAACTCCTAAAAAAAGTTTGGCCCTTACCCGGCAAAACCCAGATATTTTTTCCTGCTCTTTTTATGGCTTATTTTCTTAATGGTCATTGCTGTGATTCAGTTTTAAATTCTATTTGAGAGTAGTAGACACATTAAGGAGTGAGTGACTCAGATAGAGTCGGTGAAAACATCATGCAATGTAAGCTCATTCCTTGGCTCTGTCAGTCCGTGGGATGGAAGGGGATCCGGCCAGACTGGATGAAGGACGGACATTACTCAGGACAGTCCCCCTTCTTTCAGCCTCTGATGGTTCTGTTGTCCTGCGGCTGTGAATTTTGCCATATAAACGTCACCAAAACTTTGTGTAGATTTATGGGTTTTGTATAACACTGGCATACTGTAAGACGCATGGATCTTCAGGTCTTTTTTTTTTGTTGTTGTTGTTGTTAAAATCAAAGTCTGTGGGATTTCTTACACATATAAACATTAGTTTATCTTCTTTTTTGGAAAGACAATTTCAGTGAAAAGCAACAGGAAATCTTCTGTTTCAGTTGTTTAGCTCCTGCCTTCATCATCACCTATTAACACAATCCAGGATACACAGACAGTGCACTGTATGTGGTGAACATGGATCATGAACCACTTGTTTTTATCAGGCCTAACATCACCTCTCCACCCTCCCAGCCCACCACACACTTTGTGGTGCAGCTAATTAGAAACACAGAGAACAAAAAGGTAATTCATAAAACATTTACCAAATGTTAGTGACATAGCAGCCCTCACGTAGAAGTGAGGAAACTCAAAGCACCAATTAAGAAAAATAAAACATCAGTGGAGAAGGTGAAGGAATAAATAAGTCTCCTTGTTCAGTTCAAACTGACCTCTTGAACTTTGAGTTACGGGACTGCACGGAGGTTAGTTCTGAAGTTTTTCTTCAAGAAAAGCTGCACAGGTCTAAAACAATAGTTTGACATTTTGGGAAATACATTAAATTCACTTTTTTGCCAAGAGTTCGATGATAAGTTTGATACCACTCTCATGTCTGTATGGTAAATATGAAGCTGGACCACAGCAGCCAATTAGGGACTGTATGAAAATTATTAAGGAGGGGAGGGGAGGCTGAACCTTACATTTCAAATGTACCACCCCCTTGACTTACAAGACAAAACAAAACAAGCCAGCAACAACTAAACTAAATCTACAATACCTCCCCCAGCTTACAATTTTGTGCAGTAACTTAGCTTAGTTTAGCATCACCGTTTGCCCCGCTAACAGGGGCAAACGGCTAGCCTGGCTTTGTAATCCACCTACCAGCATCTTTAAAGCTCACCAATTTAATCTGGAGCGCTCACTTTAGAAAGAACTGAAGGTGTTGATGTACTTGTGGGAGATAGTGATGAAAAGCTACATCTTTAGGCTTCAATAAAAACACTATTATGTGGAAAAAAATGTTGTATCTCTTTTGATCTACTTTTTTTTTTAGAAAAGCTGAAGTGTAAAACAATAACTTGCTTTTTTATGGGAGTTTTATGCCGGACTGGGTCTTGGCCAGGTCCAGTACTTTCATAGAGTCTCTACTGAGCGCTGATAAGCAGATGTTATTTCATCTGGACAGAGACAGACTGGCTGTTTCCCCCTGTTCCCACTCTTTATGCAAAGCTAAGATAAATGACTGCTATAGCTGCAGCTTGAAATTTACCGTACTGTACCAAGACTCTCGACAGGGGAGAAAATAAACACATTTCCCAAAATGTCAGACCACACTGATTGACACTAAGTTATATAATCCCTGTTGTTACACGATTGAGTAGAAATATGTTTGGATAAGTAAATCTTCTGGATGAATCAATGTTTAGAAGTAGAGTTCAGATCTTAAACCACAAATGACTCATAATATTTATAAACTCTTATCATCCAGAAATATCATTGTCTCCAAACTCTGCAAAGATTGTGTTCCACGTGTCGTTCCAAGAGAAATCCTCATGTTCGCAGAGAAGCTGTCAAGATGACTGGGGGAGGGGATCAGAGAGAAATCTGTCTGAAAGCTGTCAGAGAAAAAACGCCTCGTGTCTCACTTCTTTCCCTCCATCTACTATAATCTTTCTCTTCTGCAGACTAACCTGTTATTACGTGGAGATCACATAAGCGCATATAATTCAAATTAGGTAATAGTTTGTCTCAATACGGGAGCATAGCATCAGGTTGAGTCTTGCATAATTTGGGGTTTAATCTTCAGTAGGTTTCTTCATCTGCTCACAGCCCACACAGCAAACACACAAATAAACTTTCATGCATGCATAGTTTTCTCTTTGTGTGTCTTGGAAATGTCTGTTGTTTGTCTTTTCATTTTGTTATTTTTTTGTGCATCTATCTAAGAGTCTTGATATAATCCTGCACTGATCAGCACTTGGCTTGTGTGTGAGGAAGGAAGTGCTTGGCTTGGCTTTGGCATGTGAGCTGCTAAACTTTAAACAGACTAAATCATGTAAGTATGTCTTCAGTTTGTTAATAATCAGGGTTAATTCAGGAGAATTGATTCATGTTTATGTGCATGAGAGATTAAGTGCGTGGGGTTGTTTGTGTGTGTGTGTGTGTGTGTGTGTGTGTGTGTGTGTATGTATACATGTTTCTGTTGCTGCATAGCTGAGTATAATCTGCTTCTATTTCTCATAAGAGCACTATCCAACTTTTTTCATTTTATGTGCTGTTTATTTTGGTGCCCCACTGCTCTTCTGATGTGCCAACTCTAACAAACTGACCTGCAGGGCATGTGACCATCACCCACCTACCCCTGTCAGGAATCTCACACACACACACACACACACACACACACACACACACACACACACACACACACACACACTGTATCAGATAGCATTGGCAAACAGACAACACAAACAAGCGATAACAGGCAGCGGCACGTTTTTAAAAAGCCATTGAGTGCAATAATATCAAAGAACAAGATGAACAGGCTTTGCCCTGTGCAGATTGCTGTGGGTGAATTTCCACAACCAAGATCCCGACGACGATTGTTATGCATGACCACAGAGATAGTAACTGCAACAATTTGCTCATCTATAAATAAAAACCACCCATGAACCTTCTCTCTTTTATTCTTTCTGTCTCTTTTCCTCACCTTCCTCACCATCTCCCTGCAATTTCATACTCTCTTTCCTCTTCCCTTCCATTTTTTCCCTCCATCTCTCAACCCTCCCTTTTTTTAAAAACAAGACGGTGCCATTCTCTACTGTTGTTCTGCATCTTTTCCTCTTGGCTATGTATTCCTGCTAATTATCCAAAGCCAAGGTTCAAAGCCTTGGACTCTACATCAGCTCTTTTTGGTATTCTAAACTTAAACTTTACAGCTGGATTCAAGCTGACTGTTGACAACCAATCAAAGTATACAAATGTGTACATATGGATGCACACTCTATGGATATTTGGTTTCTTATATGGCTTTAGTTATTTGTGGGAGCCTTAGTTTGAAGGCGTAGTCAGATTAGCATTTAAAACAGTGACATTTAGTGGTGAAATCAATTCATTCCAATGCAAAAGCCTCGATTTTTGGATTCATTCACAGGCACAGTAAATCTACACTAATTTTTTTGTGTTGAGTTCAACTTGGATGAACTTTAACTCACAAATTTATGGCTTCGACCAATAACAAGATGTCTTTATGATGCGGCCCTTTGAGGGAATGGAGAGCAGGAGAGTCCAAAATGGAGGACGCTATCGTAGCTTTTTAGCTCCGTGAAGGAATAATTTGTTACTCACAGGTTGTAAATACAACAGGAGTTGATGGTGAGCAACGCGAACAAGCTCAGATATCTTAATTTTCACTTTAGAATAACTTTTCCTCAGTCATTTATTTTCTGTGTTAGCCAGCATCTCTTGCTGCAAGCAGCGGCATGCCGGTTGGCGGTTGGCGCCTTTCTGCAGTAACCAATCAGAATGTAGAAGTGCTCCGCTGTAGAACACACTAGAGAACACGACTGTGTAATTTTTTGTTCCCATCAAACTCGTTTTAGTACAATGGAGAGGAGATATTGATGATTGCGGTGACGGGTTTCTCCATCCTTTACGACCCCCATGCTACAGGGACTTAAATAAAAAAGCAATGCATGGACAAAGGTGTCTGACATTGTAGATGTTCCAGGTGACTTGGTGAAGTGTAGTCTAGAATATATTTTGTGAAAATAGGAGGGAATTATATGCTAACTGGCGCCATAGGATGCAAAACAGCTTTCTGAACAAAATTGTTAGCTGTCTTTCATCTATTACTGTATATCTTTTTCATCTACATCATCTACATTAGAGTAGCCAAGAACTTCAACAACATCCTTTCCCAGGCAGCCAGAGAGATTTGTTCCACTCTTGCAACTTTCAGTGTGAATATGCAGTTAGTGCTTCCATACTTAAGGCAGCTGTGTCCTAAGCCATTTATAATTTTGTTATTTTCTGTCACATCCTCACTCTACTTTGTGTTTGATCTCTTTATCTTCTGCTTCTCAAATTTCATCTCATCATCCACATTTAGTGGTCTGTTTTAGTTTTCTTCCTTTACCCTCATTGTTTCTCGCCACGTCTTCATACTCTATTCTTTCAATATATTGATGTGACAACGACTTCCATCTCATCTCGTGTCTTTTGCCTTCTCTTTATCTGTCTTTTTTTCTGTCAGCCCACTGCTCTATCTTTTCTCTCTCTCTTTGTGGTTGTCAAAAGCGGTCAGTATAATCACATGTATGCAGCCACTAACACAACAAGCCAAGCAGTGAGACAACACATCATCTGTAACAGACTGGTGACACGCAGGCAGGCTAGTGGCGCAGAGTGACGGGGAGCAACAAGGCCCGACGGTTGCACCCAACAACCCCTTCAGCTTCTTTCAGACTCACATTCTCTCAGCTGTCATTTTAGTTTAGGGTAGCAAACTCTCTCAGAAAAAAGGTACAACCTTGTCAGAAGATCTGTGTCCCCGAATGACCAAGGCGGGACATGTAATGATAGACATATCTTTCTGTAATGGTGAGTATTGGGTACCTCATTCTTTAGAGATAAACAACTTTAATGAAAACACATACAGTACATGCAAAGAGACAGTGAAGTTCCCAAAGAGATGAGTTCAAAACAGGCATACCTTGTATGCTTGGCTGGGGTGCCCCCAAGGATTTTGGGCCCCATGAAAAGATGCCACATCGGGCCCCGCCACCCAAGATAGGATAAGATATGCCTTTCTATACTGTGACTTTTATATGCCTTACTTTTTAAGATTTTTGTATGATCTGAACACACAAGGCAGAACACATAGTAATGGTGAAACAAGTCTTTTATTGCACTTTTAGTTCTTGGTGTGGAATGTGGATAATGGTGGAGATAGATTGATAGACAGGAATCCACAGAGCTGAGCAGGCAAACAAAATCCAAGATGACAAGACAAGACAGGAGCCAAGCGTGGCTGGTCCTTTGTACTGGAGCAGGTTGTGGAGATTGTATGATGAGAAGCAGGTGAGTATGGAGACTAGAGGGAGCAGGAACCAGGAAGCCATGCCAGCTGACACACACACACACACACACACACACACACACACACACACACACACACACACACACACACACATTTACAGACCCAGATACAAAGAGATGACAAACAGACACAGGAGTGATGGGAACACAGCTGACCACAAGAAGAAAAGAAAAGGAACATAAGGTCCTAATCCTAACATTAGTATACTATGACTTTTTATGCCTTACTGTACTATGATGTTTTTATGCCTTATGATGCTTTACTTTACTTTGATGTTTTTAATCCTCACTTTGCTTCTTCATTTTTTACTACTTTTTATGCCTTACTATACTATAAAGTTTAAATGGCTTATTATTCTGTGATATTTTTAGGACTTTTAATGCCTTAGTATAGTATTCTGATTTTATAACTTACTATGCTATGACTTTTTTATAACTTTTTATGCCTTACTATACTGTGAAGTTTTAAGCCTGACTATACTATGTCATTTTTTTAATGCCTTTTTTTAGGCCTTACTGTAATATTTCGTTTTTATGGATCATATTGCCTTACTATACTATGTATTTTTATGTCTATTTATGCCTTAATTTACAATGTCATTTTTATGGCTTATATTGCTTTGCTATAGGCCTACTATGTGGTTTTTACTACTTTTTATGCCTTATTATACTACAACGTTTTTTTGACTTTTTATGTCTTATAATGCATTACTTTACTGTGACGTTTTTTAATCTTCACTATACTATGTCGTTTTGATGACTTTTTATACCTTACTGTACTATGATGTTTTTATGACATATAATGCCTTACTATACTATGACGTTTAAATGCCTTATTATAGTGTTATGTTTTTATGACTTCTAATGCTTTAATATACGTAGTATTGTGATTTTAGAACTTACTATGCTATTACTTTGTTATAACTTTTCATGCCTTATTATACTATGTCTTTTTTGTTGCTTATATTACCTTGCGATACTATGTCGTTTTTATGACTTTTTATGCCATACTATACTATGATGTTTTTTGACTTTTCATGCCTTACTGTACTATGTTGATTTTATGACTTTTTATTCCTTACTATACTACGACTTTTTTATGACATTTTATGCCTTACTATACTGTCACTTTTTTATGACTTTTTAATGCCTTACTATACTGTGACATATTTAATGACTTTTTATGCCTTACTATATTATGTTGTTTTATGACTTTTGATGCCTTACTATACTATGTCATTTTTTTATGACTTTTTATGCCTTACTATACTATGTCATTTAATGACTTTTTATGCCTTACTATACTACGACTTTTTTATGATTTTTTTTGCCTTACTATACTATAACTTTTTAATGAATTTTTATGCCTTACTATACTCTGACATATTTAATGACTTTCTATACCGTACTATACTATGTCGTTTTATGACTTTTGATGCCTTACTATACTATGTCGTTTTTATGACTTTTTATTCCTTACTGTACTGTGACATATTTAATGACTTTTTATGCCTTACTATACTATGACTTTTTTATGACATTTTATGCCTTACTATACTATGACTTTTTTATGACATTTTATGCCTTACTATACTATGACTTTTTATGATTTTTTATGCCTTACTATACTATGACTTTTTTATGACTTTTTAATGCCCTACTATACTGTGACATATTTAATGACTTTTTATGCCTTACTATACTATGACTTTTTTATGACTTTTTATGCATTACTATACTACGACTTTTTTATGACATTTTATACCTTACTATACTGTCCCTTTTTTATGACTTTTTAATGCCTTACTATACTGTGACATATTTAATGACTTTCTATGCCGTACTATACAATGTCGTTTTATGACTTTTGATGCCTTACTATACTATGACTTTTTTATGACATTTTATGCCTTACTATACTGTCCCTTTTTTATGACTTTTTAATGCCTTACTATACTGTGACATATTTAATGACTTTTTATGCCTTACTATACTGTCACTATTTTATGACTTTTTATGCCTTACTATACTATGACGTTTTTATGATTTTTTATGCCTTACTATACTATGACTTTTTTATGACTTTTTAATGCCCTATTATACTGTGACATATTTAATGACTTTTTATGCCTTACTATACGGTGACATATTTAATGACTTTTTATGCCTTACTATACTATGTTGTTTTTATGACTTTTGATGCCTTACTAAACAATGACTTTTTAAGCCTTACTATACTGTCGTTTTTTTTTTTTACTTTTTATGCCTTACTATACTATGACTTTTTATGAATTTTTATGCCTTACTATACTATGACTTTTTATGACTTTTTAATGCCCTATTATACTGTGACATATTTAATGACTTTTTATGCCTTACTATACTATGACTTTTTAATGACTTTTTATGCCTTACTATACTATGATTTTTTATGACTTTTTATGCCTTACTAAACAATGACTTTTTAAGCCTTACTATACTGTGTCGTTTTATGACTTTTTTATGACTTTTTATGCCTTACTATACTATGTCGTTTTATGACTTTTTATGCCTTACTATACTATGACTTTTTATGATTTTTTATGCCTTACTATACTATGTCAATTGTATGACTTTTTATACCTTACTATACTATGACTTTTTATGACTTTTTATGCCTTACTATACTATGACTTTTTTATGATTTTTTATGCCTTACTATACTATGACTTTTTTATGACTTTTTATGACTTACTATACTGTCACTATTTTATGACTTTTTATGCCTTACTATACTATGACGTTTTTATGATTTTTTATGCCTTACTATACTATGACTTTTTTATGACTTTTTAATGCCTTGCTATACTATGTCATTTTTATGACTTTCTATGCCGTACTATACTATGTTGTTTTATGACTTTTTATGCCTTACTATACTATGACTTTTTTATGATTTTTTATGCCTTATTATACTATGACTTTTTAATTAATTTTTATGCCTTACTATACTCTGACATATTTAATGACTTTCTATGCCGTACTATACAATGTCGTTTTATGACTTTTGATGTCTTACTATACTATGTCGCTTTTATGACTTTTTATGCCTTACTATACTGTGTCGTTTTATGACTTTTGATGCCTTACTATACTATGACTTTTTTATGAATTTTTATGCCTTATTATACTATGACGTTTTATGACTTTTGATGCCTTACTATACTATGACTTTTTTATGACTTTTTATGCCTTACTATACTATGTCGTTTTTATGACTTTTTTTGCCTTACTATACTATGACTTTTTTATGACTTTTTAAAGCCTTACTATACTATGTCGCTTTTATGACTTTATATGCCTTACTATACTATGTCGTTTTATGACTTTTGATGCCTTCCTATACTATGTCGTTTTATGACTTTTGATGCCTTACTATACTATGACTTTTTTATGAATTTTTATGCCTTACTATACTGTCCCTTTTTTATGACTTTTTAATGCCTTACTATACTGAGACATATTAATGACTTTTTATGCCTTACTATACTATGTCGTTTTATGACTTTTTATGCCTTACTATGTCGTTTTATGACTTTTTATGCCTTACTATACTATGTTGTTTTTATGACTTTTGATGCCTTACTAAACAATGACTTTTTAAGCCTTACTATACTGTCGTTTTTTTTTTTTACTTTTTATGCCTTACTATACTATGTCGTTTTTATGACTTTTTATGCCTTACTATACTGTCACTTTTTTATGGCTTTTTATGCCTTACTATACTATGTCAATTGTATGACTTTTTATACCTTACTATACCATGTTTTTATGACTTTTTATGCCTTACTATACTATGACTTTTTAGGATTTTTTATGCCTTACTATACTATGACTTTTTTATGACTCTTTAATGCCCTACTATACTGTGACATATTTAATGAATTTTTATGCCTTACTATACTATGATTTTTTTATGACTTTTTATGACTTACTATACTGTCACTATTTTATGACTTTTTATGCCTTACTATACTATGACGTTTTTATGATTTTTTATGCCTTACTATACTATGACTTTTTTATGATTTTTTATGCCTTACTATACTATGACTTTTTAATGAATTTTTACGCCTTACTATACTCTGACATATTTAATGACTTTCTATGCCGTACTATACAATGTCGTTTAATGACTTTCTATGCCGTACTATACAATGTCGTTTTTAATGACTTTTTATGCCTTACTATACTATGTCTTTTTATGACTTTTTATGCCTTACTATACTATGACTTTTTAATGACTTTTTATGCCTTACTATACTACGACTTTTTTATGACTTTTTATGCCTTACTATACTATGACTTTTTATGAATTTTTACGCCTTACTATACTGTGACATATTTAATGACTTTTTATGCCTAACTATAGTATGTCGTTTAATGACTTTTTATGCCTTACTATACTATGTCGTTTTTATGACTTTTGATGCCTTACTATACTATGTCGTTTTTATGACTTTTTATGCCTTACTATACTATGTCTTTTTATGACTTTTTATGCCTTACTATACTATGACTTTTTATGACTTTTTATGCCTTACTATACTGTGACATATTTAATGACTTTTTATACCTTACTATACTATGACTTTTTTATGAATTTTTAATGCCTTACTATACTATGTCGTTTTTATGACTTTTTATGCCTTACTATACTATGACGTTTTTATGACTTTTTATGCCTTACTATACTATGACTTTTTATGACTTTTTATGCCTTACTATACTACGACTTTTTTATGACTTTTTATGCCTTACTATACCGTCACTTTTTTATGACTTTTTATGCCTTACTATACTGTGACATATTTAATGAATTTTTATGCCTTACTATACTATGTCGTTTTTATGACTTTTTATGCCTTACTATGTCGTTTTTATGACTTTTTATGCCTTACTATACTATGTCTTTTTATGACTTTTTTATGACTTTCTATGCCTTACTATACTGTGACATATTAATGACTTTTTATGCCTTACTATACCATGTCGTTTTTTTTTTTTACTTTTTATGACTTACTATACTATGACTTTTTATACCTTACTATACTGTGACATATTAATGACTTTTTTATGATTTTTTAATGCCTTACTATACTATGTCGTTTTTATGACTTTTTTATGACATTTTTATGACTTTTGATGCCTTACTATACTATGTCGTTTAATGACTTTTTTATGACTTTTTAGGCCTTACTATACTATGTCGTTTTTTGACTTTTTATGCCTTACTGTACTGTGACATATTTAATGACTTTTTTATGACTTTTGATGCCTTACTATAGTATGTCGTTTTTATGACTTTTTATGCCTTACTATATTATGTCGTTTTTAGACTTTTTTATGCCTTAACTATACTATGACTTTTTTATGACTTTTTATGCTTTACTATACTACGACTTTTTTATGAGTTTTTATGCCTTACTATACTATGATTTTTTATGACTTTTTAATGCCTTACTATACTATGTCGTTTTTTGACTTTTTATGCCTTACTGTACTGTGACATATTTATGACTTTTTTATGACTTTTTATGCCTTACTATACTATGACTTTTTTATGATTTTTTATGCCTTATATACTATGACTTTTTTATGACATTTTTATGACTTTTTTATGACTTACTATACTGTGACATATTTAATGACTTTCTATGCCGTACTATACTCTGACATATTTAATGATTTTTTATTCCTTACTATACTATGTCGTTTTATGACTTTTGATGCCTTACTATACTATGACTTTTTTATGAATTTTTATGCCTTACTATACTATGACTTTTTTATGAGTTTTTATGCCTTACTATACTATGTCGTTTTTATGACTTTTTATGCCTTACTATACTGTGACATATTTAATGACTTTTTATGCCTAACTATAGTATGTCGTTTTTATGACTTTTTATGCCTTACTATACTATGTCGTTTTATGACTTTTGATGCCTTACTATACTATGTCGTTTTTATGACTTTTTATGCCTTACTATATTATGTCGTTTTATGACTTTTTATGCCTTACTATACTATGACTTTTTATGACTTTTTATGCTTTACTATACTACGACTTTTTTATGAGTTTTTATGCCTTACTATACTATGTCGTTTTTATGACTTTTTATGCCTTACTATACTGTGACATATTTAATGACTTTTTATGCCTAACTATAGTATGTCGTTTTTATGACTTTTTATGCCTTACTATAGTATGTCGTTTTATGACTTTTGATGCCTTACTATATTATGTCGTTTTATGACTTTTTATGCCTTACTATACTATGACTTTTTTATGACTTTTTATGCTTTACTATACTACGACTTTTTTATGAGTTTTTATGCCTTACTATACTATGACTTTTTTATGAATTTTTAATGCCTTACTATACTATGTCATTTTTATGACTTTTTATGCCTTACTGTACTGTGACATATTTAATGACTTTTTATGCCTTACTATACTATGACTTTTTTATGATTTTTTATGCCTTACTATACTATGACTTTTTAATGAATTTTTACGCCTTACTATACTCTGACATATTTAATGACTTTCTATGCCGTACTATACAATGTCGTTTAATGACTTTCTATGCCGTACTATACAATGTCGTTTTTATGACTTTTTATGCCTTACTATACTATGTCGTTTTATGACTTTTGATGCCTTACTATACTATGACTTTTTATGACTTTTTATGCCTTACTATACTATGTCTTTTTATGACTTTTTATGCCTTACTATACTATGTCGTTTTTATGACTTTTTATGCCTTACTATATTGTGACATATTTAATGACTTTTTATGCCTAACTATAGTATGTCGTTTTTATGACTTTTTATACCTTACTATACTATGTCGTTTTATGACTTTTGATGCCTTACTATACTATGTCGTTTTTATGACTTTTTATGCCTTACTATATTATGTCGTTTTATGACTTTTTATGCCTTACTATACTATGACTTTTTTATGACTTTTTATGCCTTACTATACTGTGACATATTTAATGACTTTTTATGCCTTACTATACTATGACTTTTTTATGAATTTTTAATGCCTTACTATACTATGTCGTTTTTATGACTTTTTATGCCTTACTGTACTGTGACATATTTAATGACTTTTTATGCCTTACTATACTATGACTTTTTTATGACTTTTTATGCCTTACTATACAACGACTTTTTCATGACATTTTATGCCTTACTATACCGTCACTTTTTTATGACTTTTTAATGCCTTACTATACTGTGACATATTTAATGAATTTTTATGCCTTACTATACTATGTCGTTTTATGACTTTTTATGCCTTACTATGTCGTTTTATGACTTTTTATGCCTTACTATACTATGACTTTTTTATTACTTTTTATGCCTTACTATACTGTGACATATTTAATGACTTTTTATGCCTTACTATACCATGTCGTTTTTTTTTTACTTTTTATGCCTTACAATACTATGACGTTTTTATGACTTTTGATGCCTTACTATACTATGATGTTTTTATGACTTATTATGCCTTACTATAGTATGTCGTTTTTATGACTTTTTATGCTTTACTTTGCTATGACTATTTCATAACTTTTTATGCCTTACTATACTATGTCGTTTTTATGACTTTTTATGCCTTACTATACTGTGACATATTTAATGACTTTTTATGCCTAACTATAGTATGTCGTTTTTATGACTTTTTATGCCTTACTATATTATGTCGTTTTATGACTTTTTATGCCTTACTATACTATGACTTTTTTATGACTTTTTATGCTTTACTATACTACGACTTTTTTATGAGTTTTTATGCCTTACTATACTATGACTTTTTTATGAATTTTTAATGCCTTACTATACTATGTCGTTTTTATGACTTTTTATGCCTTACTGTACTGTGACATATTTAATGACTTTTTATGCCTTACTATACTATGACTTTTTTATGATTTTTTATGCCTTACTATACTATGACTTTTTAATGAATTTTTACGCCTTATTATACTCTGACATATTTAATGACTTTCTATGCCGTACTATACTCTGACATATTTAATGATTTTTTATGCCTTACTATATTATGTCGTTTTTATGACTTTTTATGCTTACTATACTATGACTTTTTTATGAATTTTTATGCCTTACTATACTATGACTTTTTATGAGTTTTTATGCCTTACAATACTATGTTGTTTTTATGACTTTTTATGCCTTACTATACTGTGACTTATTTAATGACTTTTTATGCCTAACTATAGTATGTCGTTTTTATGACTTTTTATGCTTTACTATACTATGTCATTTTATGACTTTTGATGCCTTACTATACTATGTCGTTTTTATGACTTTTTATGCCTTACTATACTATGTCGTTTTTATGACTTTTTATGCCTTACTATACTATGACTTTTTATGACTTTTTATGCCTTACTATACTATGACTTTTTTATGAGTTTTTATGCCTTACTATACTATGTCGTTTTTATGACTTTTTATGCTTACTATACTGTGACATATTTAATGAATTTTTATGCCTTACTATATTATGTCGTTTTTATGACTTTTTATGACTTTTTAGCCTTACTATACTATGACGTTTTTATGACTTTTTTATGACTTATTATGCCTTACTATATTATGTCGTTTTTTGACTTTTTATGCCTTACTATTACTATGACTTTTTATGACTTTTTATGCTTACTATACTATGACTTTTTATGACTTTTTATGCCTTACTATACTATGACTTTTTATGAATTTTTATGCCTTACTATACTATGTCGTTTTTATGACTTTTTATGCCTTACTATACTGTGACATATTAATGACTTTTTATGCCTTACTATACTATGACTTTTTATGAATTTTTATGCCTTACTATACTACGACTTTTTTATGACATTTTATGCCTTACTATACCGTCACTTTTTTATGACTTTTTATGCCTTACTATACTATGACTTTTTAATGAATTTTTATGCCTTACTATACTATGTCGTTTTTATGACTTTTTATGCCTTACTATGTCGTTTTATGACTTTTTATGCCTTACTATACTATGACGTTTTTATGACTTTTTATGCCTTACTGTACTGTGACATATTTAATGACTTTTTATGCCTTACTATTACTATGTCGTTTTATGACTTTTTTTGACTTTTTATGCTTTACTATACTATGACGTTTAAATGCGTTATTATACTGTGACATTTTTATGACTTTTTATGCCTTACTATATTATGACTTTTTTATGAATTTTTATGCCTTACTTTACTATGACTTTTTTATGACTATTTCATAACTTTTTATGCCTTACTATACTATGTCGTTTTATGACTTTTTATGCCTTACTATACTGTGACATATTTAATGACTTTTTATACCTTACTATACTATGACTTTTTATGAATTTTTATGCCTTACTATACTACGACTTTTTTATGAGTTTTTATGCCTTACTATACTATGTCGTTTTTATGACTTTTTAGGCCTTACTATACTGTGACATATTTAATGACTTTTTATGCCTTACTATACTACGACTTTTTTATGAGTTTTTATGCCTTACTATATTATGACTTTTTAATGACTTTTTATGCCTTACTATACTGTGACATATTTATGACTTTTTTGCCTTACTATACAATGTCGTTTAATGACTTTCTATGCCTTACTATACAATGTCGTTTTTATGACTTTTTATGCCTTACTATACTATGTCGTTTTATGACTTTTGATGCCTTACTATACTATGACTTTTTTATGAATTTTTATGCCTTACTATACTACGACTTTTTTATGAGTTTTTATGCCTTACTATACTATGTCGTTTTTATGACTTTTTAGGCCTTACTATACTGTGACATATTTAATGACTTTTTATGCCTTACTATAGTATGTCGTTTTTATGACTTTTTATGCCTTACTATACTATGTCGTTTTTATGACTTTTTATGCCTTACTATACTATGTCGTTTTTATGACTTTTTATGCTTACTATACTATGACTTTTTTATGACTTTTTATGCTTTACTATACTACGACTTTTTTATGAGTTTTTATGCCTTACTATACTATGTCGTTTTTATGACTTTTTATGCCTTACTATACTGTGACATATTTAATGACTTTTTATGCCTAACTATAGTATGTCGTTTTTATGACTTTTTATGCCTTACTATACTATGTCGTTTTTATGACTTTTTATGCCTTACTATATTATGTCGTTTTATGACTTTTTATGCCTTACTATACTATGACTTTTTTATGACTTTTTATGCTTTACTATACTACGACTTTTTTATGACTTTTTATGCCTTACTATACTATGTCGTTTTTATGACTTTTTATGCCTTACTATACTGTGACATATTTAATGACTTTTTATGCCTAACTATAGTATGTCGTTTTTATGACTTTTTATGCCTTACTATACTATGTCGTTTTATGACTTTTTATGCCTTACTATACTATGTCGTTTTTATGACTTTTTATGCCTTACTATATTATGTCGTTTTATGACTTATTATGCCTTACTATACTATGACTTTTTTATGACTTTTTATGCTTTACTATACTACGACTTTTTTATGAGTTTTTATGCCTTACTATACTATGACTTTTTTATGAATTTTTAATGCCTTACTATACTATGTCGTTTTTATGACTTTTTATGCCTTACTGTACTGTGACATATTTAATGACTTTTTATGCCTTACTATACTATGACTTTTTTATGACTTTTTATGCCTTACTATACAACGACTTTTTTATGACATTTTATGCCTTACTATACCGTCACTTTTTTATGACTTTTTAATGCCTTACTATACTGTGACATATTTAATGACTTTTTATGCCTTACTATACTATGTCGTTTTATGACTTTTTATGCCTTACTATGTCGTTTTATGACTTTTTATGCCTTACTATACTATGACGTTTTTATGACTTTTTATACCTTACTATACTATGACTTTTTATGAATTTTTATGCCTTACTATACTACGACTTTTTTATGAGTTTTTATGCCTTACTATACTATGTCGTTTTTATGACTTTTTAGGCCTTACTATACTGTGACATATTTAATGACTTTTTATGCCTTACTATACTATGACTTTTTTATGATTTTTTATGCCTTACTATATTATGACTTTTTAATGAATTTTTACGCCTTACTATACTCTGACATATTTAATGACTTTCTATGCCGTACTATACAATGTCGTTTAATGACTTTCTATGCCGTACTATACAATGTCGTTTTTATGACTTTTTATGCCTTACTATACTATGTCGTTTTATGACTTTTGATGCCTTACTATACTATGACTTTTTATGAATTTTTATGCCTTACTATACTACGACTTTTTTATGAGTTTTTATGCCTTACTATACTATGTCGTTTTTATGACTTTTTATGCCTTACTATACTGTGACATATTTAATGACTTTTTATGCCTAACTATAGTATGTCGTTTTTATGACTTTTTATGCCTTACTATACTATGTCGTTTTATGACTTTTTATGCCTTACTATACTATGTCGTTTTTATGACTTTTTATGCCTTACTATATTATGTCGTTTTTATGACTTTTTATGCTTACTATACTATGACTTTTTATGACTTTTTATGCTTTACTATACTACGACTTTTTTATGACTTTTTATGATTTTTTATGCCTTACTATACTATGACTTTTTTATGACTTTTTATGCCTTACTATACTATGTCGTTTTTATGACTTTTTATGCCTTACTGTACTGTGACATATTTAATGACTTTTTATGCCTTACTATACTATGACTTTTTTATGACTTTTTATGCCTTACTATACAACGACTTTTTTATGACATTTTATGCCTTACTATACCGTCACTTTTTTATGACTTTTTAATGCCTTACTATACTGTGACATATTTAATGACTTTTTATGCCTTACTATACTATGTCGTTTTATGACTTTTTATGCCTTACTATGTCGTTTTATGACTTTTTATGCCTTACTATACTATGACGTTTTTATGACTTTTTATACCTTACTATACTATGACTTTTTATGAATTTTTATGCCTTACTATACTACGACTTTTTTATGAGTTTTTATGCCTTACTATACTATGTCGTTTTTATGACTTTTTAGGCCTTACTATACTGTGACATATTTAATGACTTTTTATGCCTTACTATACTATGACTTTTTTATGATTTTTTATGCCTTACTATATTATGACTTTTTAATGAATTTTTACGCCTTACTATACTCTGACATATTTAATGACTTTCTATGCCGTACTATACAATGTCGTTTAATGACTTTCTATGCCGTACTATACAATGTCGTTTTTATGACTTTTTATGCCTTACTATACTATGTCGTTTTATGACTTTTGATGCCTTACTATACTATGACTTTTTTATGAATTTTTATGCCTTACTATACTACGACTTTTTTATGAGTTTTTATGCCTTACTATACTATGTCGTTTTTATGACTTTTTAGGCCTTACTATACTGTGACATATTTAATGACTTTTTATGCCTTACTATAGTATGTCGTTTTTATGACTTTTTATGCCTTACTATACTATGTCGTTTTATGACTGTTAATGCCTTACTATACTATGTCGTTTTATGACTGTTAATGCCTTACTATACTATGTCGTTTTATGACTTATTATGCCTTACTATACTATGACTTTTTTATGACTTTTTATGCTTTACTATACTACGACTTTTTTATGAATTTTTAATGCCTTACTATACTATGTCGTTTTTATGACTTTTTATGCCTTACTGTACTGTGACATATTTAATGACTTTTTATGCCTTACTATACTATGACTTTTTTATGACTTTTTATGCCTTACTATACAACGACTTTTTTATGACATTTTATGCCTTACTATACCGTCACTTTTTTATGACTTTTTAATGCCTTACTATACTGTGACATATTTAATGACTTTTTATGCCTTACTATACTATGTCGTTTTATGACTTTTTATGCCTTACTATGTCGTTTTTATGCCTTACTATGTCGTTTTATGACTTTTTATGCCTTACTATACTATGTCGTTTTATTACTTTTTATGCCTTACTATACTGTGACATATTTTGACTTTTTATGCCTTACTATACTATGTCGTTTTATGACATTTTATGCCTTACTATACTATGTCTTTTTTATGACTGTTTATGCCTTACTATACTATGTCTTTTTATGACTTTTTAAGCCTTAGTATACTATGTCTTTTTTATGAATTTTTATGCCTTACTATAATATGTCGTTTTATGACATTTTATGCCTTACTATGTCTTTTTTATGACTGTTTATGCCTTACTATACTATGTCGTTTTATGACTTTTTATGCCTTACTATACTATGACTTTTTTTAATAATTTTTTATGCCTTACTACACTATGACTTTATTATTACTTTTTAATGCCTTGCTATAATGTGACATATTTAAAGACTTTTTATGTCTTACTATACTATGTCGTTTTTTTTTACTTTTTATGCCTTACTATACTATGACGTTTAAATGCGTTATTATACTGTGATATTTTTATGACTTTTAATGCCTTAGTATAGTAATATGATTTTATCATTTACTATGCTATGACTATTTCATAACTTTTTATGCCTTACTATACTATGTCATTTTTATGACTTTTTATGACTAACTATACTACATTTTTATGCCCTTTAATGCCTTACTTTACCATGACATTTTTAATCCTCACTATGTTATCTAGTTTTGGTGTCTTATATTGCCTTACTATACTGTGTCGTTTGTTTGTCTTTTCATGCCTTAATATACTTTGTAGTTTTTATGGCTTATATTGCCTTAATATACTATGTTGTTTTTTTTTCACTTTTTATGCCTTACTATACTATGACCTTTTTTTGCTTACTATAGTATGATGTTTCTATACCTTATGGTATACTTTGTTGATTTGATTTCTTATATTGCCTTACAATGTCCGTTTTTCACTTTTCATGCGTTACTATACTACAATGTTTTCTTTTACTTTCTTTCCCTCAATATACTGTGATGTTTCCATGCCTTAGTAATGAATTTTTACGCACTACCATAAGATTTTTTTTATGTGTTAAATTACCATGACTTTTTTATACCTTCTTTGTAAGGTTTTGTCATGATCCGAACCCACAATAAGAACACACGTCAGTAGTGATAACATTTGTTTTATTGCACTCTTATTTCATGGTGTGGAATGTGGGCTGGTTATGATGCTGAGGGCATGGGGCTGTAGACAGTCCGGCACGATAATGGCAGAGATGTATTTATAGACAGGAATCCACAGGAATCCGCAGGCAAACAAAATCCAAGATGACAAGACAGGAGCTGAGCATGGCAGGTGGAAGGATGGCAGCAATATGAATCTGAAGCACAAAAACAAAAGGATTACAAAAAGTTCAGAAAGACTCAGTGCAAAGAGGTAGCAAACTGAGTTTGGTCATACTCTTAATACCACTTGAAGAAATGGAACGATCTCGCAGAGAATTGTAAGTTGAAGTGGTCCATTATACTGCAGCAGGTCGTGGAGATTGTATGATGAGAACCAGGGGAGTATGGCGAATGGAGCGAGCAGGAACCAGGAAGCCATGACCAACTGACACACACTTATGCAGACACAGACAAAAACTGCGGACAAACAAATACATGCGGCAGGGGAGAAGAGCAGAGCACATGAGAGCAAGGTCTTAATCCAAACAGTACTATTTTATGACTTTTTTTGCCTTACAATACTATGATATTTTTGTGCCTTGATATACTATGTGGATTTTTTGACTTTTCAGTCATACTATACTATGTTGTTTTTATGACTTTTAATGCCTTATCATACTTTGTTGTTTTTATGGCTTATATTGCCTTACTATACTATGTTGATTTTATTACTTTTTTTTGCCTTACTACACTATGATATTTTTATGCCTTACTATATTATGATGTTTTTATGCTTTATGATGCTTTACTACACTTTGATGTTTTTAGTCCACTCTTTACTGTCGTTTTGATGTCTTATATTGACTTACTATACTATGCCATTTTTACTAATTTTTATGCCTTACTATACTACGACTTTTTAATGACATTTTATGCCTTACTATACTGTGACTTTTTTATGAATTTTTATGCCTTACTATACTATGTCGATTGTATGACTTTTTATGCCTTACTATACTGTGTCGTTTTATAAATTTTTATGCCTTACTATACTATGTCGATTGTATGACTTTTTATGCCTTACTATACTATGTCGTTTTTATGACTTTTTATGCCTTACTATACTGTGACATATTTAATGACTTTTTATGCCTTACTATACTATGTCGTTTTATGACTTTTTATGCCTTACTTTTTAATGCCTTACTATATTGTGACATATTTAATTACTTTTTATGCCTTACTATACTGTGTCGTTTTATGACTTTTTATGCCTTGCTATACTATGTCGTTTTTATGACTTTTTATGCCTTACTATACTATGACTTTTTTATGACTTTTTATGCCTTACTATACTATGTCGTTTTTATGACTTTTTATGCCTTACTATACTATGACTTTTTTATGACTTTTTATGCCTTACTATACTATGACTTTTTTTGACTTTTTATGCTTTACTATACTACGACTTTTTTATGAGTTTTTATGCCTTACTATACTATGTCGTTTTTATGACTTTTTATGCCTTACTATACTGTGACATATTTAATGACTTTTTATGCCTAACTATAGTATGTCGTTTTTATGACTTTTTATGCCTTACTATACTATGTCGTTTTATGACTTTTGATGCCTTACTATACTATGTCGATTGGATGACTTTTTATGCCTTGCTATACTATGACTTTTTTATGACTTTTTAATGCCTTACTTTACTATGACATATTTAATTACTTTTTATGCCTTACTATACTATGACTTTTTTATGACATTTTATGCCTTGCTATACTATGACATTTGTATGATTTTTTATGCCTTATTATACTATGACTTTTTATGACTTTTTATGCCTTACTATACTGTGACATATTTAATGACTTTTTATGCCTTACTATACTATGTTGTTTTATGACTTTTTATGCCTTACTATACGATGACTTTTTTATGATTTTTTATGCCCTGCTATACTATGACTTTTTTATGACTTTTTATGCCTTACTATACTGTGACTTTCTTATGACTTTGTAATTCCTTACTATACTGTGACATATTTAATGACTTTTTATGCCTTACTATACTATGTCGATTGGATGACTTTTTATGCCTTACTATACTATGTCGTTTTATGACTTTTTATGCCTTACTATACTATGACATTTGTATGATTTTTTATGCCTTACTATACTATGACTTTTTATGACTTTTTATGCCTTACTATACTGTGACATATATAATGACTTTTTATGCCTTACTATATTATGTCGTTTTATGACTTTTTATGCCTTACTATACGATGACTTTTTTATGATTTTTTATGCCTTACTATACTGTGACATATTTAATGACTTTTTATACCTTACTATACTATGTCGATTGCATGACTTTTTATGCCTTACTATACTATGTCGTTTTATGACTTTTTATGCCTTACTATACAATGACTTTTTTATGATTTTTTATGCCTTACTATACTATGACTTTTTATGCCTTACTATACTGTGACATATATAATGACCTTTTATGCCTTACTATAATATGACTTTTTAATGACTTTTTATGCCTTACTATACTATGTCGTTTTTATGACTTTTTATGCCTTACTATACTATGTCGATTGGATGACTTTTTATGCCTTACTATACTATGTCGTTTTATGACTTTTTATGCCTTACTATACAATGACTTTTTTATGATTTTTTATGCCTTACTATACAATGACTTTTTTATGATTTTTTATGCCTTACTATACTATGACTTTTTATGCCTTACTATACTGTGACATATATAATGACCTTTTATGCCTTACTATAATATGACTTTTTAATGACTTTTTATGCCTTACTATACTATGTCGTTTTATGACATTTTATGCCTTACTATACTATGACATTTGTATGATTTTTTATGCCTTATTATACTATGACTTTTTATGACTTTTTATGCCTTACTATACTGTGACATATTTAATGACTTTTTATGCCTTACTATACTATGTTGTTTTATGACTTTTTATGCCTTACTATACGATGACTTTTTTATGATTTTTTATGCCCTGCTATACTATGACTTTTTTATGACTTTTTATGCCTTACTATACTGTGACTTTCTTATGACTTTGTAATTCCTTACTATACTGTGACATATTTAATGACTTTTTATGCCTTACTATACTATGTCGTTTTATGATTTTTTATGCCTTACTATACTATGACTTTTTTATGACTTTTTATGCCTTACTATATTATGTCGTTTTATGACTTTTTATGCCTTACTATACGATGACTTTTTTATGATTTTTTATGCCTTACTATACTATGTTGTTTTTATGACTTTTTATGCCTTACTATACTGTGACATATTTAATGACTTTTTATGCCTTACTATACTATGTCGATTGTATGACTTTTTATGCCTTACTATACTGTGACATATTTAATGACTTTTTATGCCTTACTATACTCTGTCGATTGGATGACTTTTTATGCCTTACTATACTATGTCGTTTTATGACTTTTTATGCCTTACTATACAATGACTTTTTTATGATTTTTTATGCCTTACTATACTATGACTTTTTATGCCTTACTATACTGTGACATATATAATGACCTTTTATGCCTTACTATAATATGACTTTTTAATGACTTTTTATGCCTTACTATACTATGTCGTTTTATGACTTTTTATGCCTTACTATACTATGACATTTGTATTATTTTTTATGCCTTACTATACTATGACTTTTTATGACTTTTTATGCCTTACTATACTGTGACATATTTAATGACTTTTTATGCCTTACTATACTATGTTGTTTTATGACTTTTTATGCCTTACTATACTATGACTTTTTTATGATTTTTTATGCCCTGCTATACTATGACTTTTTTATGACTTTTTATGCCTTACTATACTGTGACTTTCTTATGACTTTGTAATTCCTTACTACACTGTGACATATTTAATGACTTTTTATGCCTTACTATACTATGTCGTTTTATGATTTTTTATGCTTACTATACTATGACTTTTTATGACTTTTTATGCCTTACTATATTATGTCGTTTTATGACTTTTTATGCCTTACTATACGATGACTTTTTTATGATTTTTTATGCCTTACTATACTATGTCGATTGTATGACTTTTTATGCCTTACTATACTGTGACATATTTAATGACTTTTTATGCCTTACTATACTATGTCGATTGGATGACTTTTTATGCCTTACTATACTATGTCGTTTTATGACTTTTTATGCCTTACTATACAATGACTTTTTTATGATTTTTTATGCCTTACTATACTATGACTTTTTATGCCTTACTATACTGTGACATATATAATGACCTTTTATGCCTTACTATAATATGACTTTTTAATGACTTTTTATGCCTTACTATACTATGACTTTTTTATGACTTTTTATGCATTGCTATACTATGTCGTTTTATGACTTTTTATGCCTTGCAATACTATGACTTTTTTATGACTTTTTAATGCCTTACTATACTATGACATATTTAATTACTTTTTATGCCTTACTATACTATGACTTTTTTATGACTTTTTATGCCTCACTATACTATGTCGTTTTATGACTTTTTATGCCTTACTATACGATGACTTTTTTATGATTTTTTATGCCTTACTATACTATGACTTTTTTATGACTTTTTATGCCTTACTATACTATGTCGTTTTATGACTTTTTATGCCTTACTATACTGTGACTTTTTTATGACTTTTTATGCCTTACTATACTGTGACTTTTTTATGACTTTTTATGCCTTACTATACTATAACTTTTTTATGTCTTTTTAATGCCTTACTATACTGTGACATATTTAATGAGTTTTTATGCCTTACTATACTATGTTTTTTTACGACTTTTTATGCCTTACTATACTATGTCGTTTTATGACTTTTTATGCCTTACTATACGATGACTTTTTTATGATTTTTTATGCCTTACTATACTATGACTTTTTTATGACTTTTTATGCCTTACTATACTATGTCGTTTTATGACTTTTTATGCCTTACTATACTGTGACTTTTTTATGACTTTTTATGCCTTACTATACTGTGACTTTTTTATGACTTTTTATGCCTTACTATACTATGACTTTTTTATGACTTTTTAATGCCTTACTATACTGTGACATATTTAATGAGTTTTTATGCCTTACTATACTATGTTTTTTTACGACTTTTTATGCCTTACTATACTATGTCTTTTTATGACTTTTTATGCCTTACTATACTATGTTGTTTTTATGACTTTTTATGCCTTACTAGACTGTGACATATTTAATGACTTTTTATGCCTTACTATACTATGTCAATTGTATGACTGTTTATGCATTACTGTACTCTGTCGTTTTATGACTTTTTATGCCTTACTATACGATGACTTTTTTATGATTTTTTATGCCTTACTATACTGTGACATATTTAATGACTTTTCATGCCTTACTATACAATGTCGTTTTATGACTTTTTATGCCTTACTATACTATGAATTTCTTATGACTTTTTATGACTTATAATACTATGTCTTTTTCAATTATTTTTTAATGCCTTAATATACTATGATGTTTTATGACTTTTTATGACTTTGTAATTTCATGACTTTTTGTGCCTTACCATACTATGAAGTTTTTATGATTTTTTTATGCCTTTCTATAATATGACCTTTTTATGTCTTGATATAATATGACATTTTTATAACTTTTTAATTTTTATCATACTATGAAGTTTTTATGATTTTTTATGCCTTACTATACAATGTCGTTTTATCAGTTTTTATGCCTTACTATACTATGACTTTTTTATGATTTTTTTATGCCTTACTATACTATGTCGTTTTTATGACTTTTTATGCCTTACTATACATTGACATATTTAATGACTTTTTATGCACTACTATACTGTGACATATTTAATGACTTTTTATGCCTTACTACACTATGTCGTTTTTATGACTTTTTATGCCTTACTATACTATGACGTATTTAATGACTTTTGATGCCTTACTACACTGTTACTTTTTTATTACTTTTTATGCCTTACTATACAATGTCGTTTTATGACTTTTTATGCCTTACTATACTATGACTTTTTATGATTTTTTATGCCTTACTATACTATGTCGTTTTTATGACTTTTTATGCCTTACTATACATTGACATATTTAATGACTTTTTATGCCTTACTATACTATGACATTTTTATGATTTTTTATGTCTTACTATACTATGTCGTTTTTATGACTTTTTATGCCTTACTATACTATGACGTATTTAATGACTTTTGATGCCTTACTACACTGTTACTTTTTTATTACTTTTTATGCCTTACTATACAATGTCGTTTTATGACTTTTTATGCCTTACTATACTATGACATTTTTATGATTTTTTTATGCCTTACTATACTATGACTTTTTTATGACTTTTTATGCCTTACTATACTGTGACCTATTTAATGACTTTTCATACCTTACTATACTATGTCAATTGTATGATTGTTTATACCTAACTATACTTTGACATATTTAATGACTTTTTATACCTTACTATACTATGTCAATTGTATGATTGTTTATGCCTTACTGTACTATGTCGTTTTATGACTTTTTAATGCCTTACTATACTGTGACATATTTAATGACTTTTTATACCTTACTATACTATGTGGTTTTATGACTTTTTATGCCTTACTATACTATGAATTTCTTATGACTTTTTATGCCTTATAATACTATGTCTTTTTCAATTATTTTTTAATGCCTTAATATACTATGATGTTTTATGACTTTTTATGACTTTGTAATTTTATGACTTTTTATACCTAACTATACTTTGACTTTCATGACTTTTTGTGCCTTACTATACTATGTAGTTTTTATGATTTTTTTATGCCTTACTATACTATGACGTATTTAATGACTTTT
Organism: Seriola aureovittata; assembly: GCF_021018895.1. NCBI lineage: Eukaryota > Metazoa > Chordata > Actinopteri > Carangiformes > Carangidae > Seriola > Seriola aureovittata. The sequence goes on along the minus strand of NC_079380.1, from coordinate 21,582,174 downwards.
TATGCCTTACTACACTGTTACTTTTTTATTACTTTTTATGCCTTACTATACAATGTCGTTTTATGACTTTTTATGCCTTACTATACTATGACTTTCTTATGACTTTTTATGCCTTATAATACTATGTCTTTTTTAATAATTTTTTAATGCCTTAATATACTATGTGATTTTTATGACTTTTTATGACTTTGTATTTTTATGACTTTTTATACCTAACTATACTATGCATTTATGACTTTTTGTGCATTTCTATAATATGGGCTTTTTATGTCTTGCTAAAAAACAACATTTTCATAACTTTTACATTTTTATCATACTATGTCGTTTTTATGATTTTTTATGTCTTACTATACTATGTCGTTTTTATGACTTTTTATGCCTTACTATAATGTGACATTTTTATGACTTTTTATGCCTTACTTTACTATTAAGTTTTTATGCCTCACTAATATATGTCATTTTAATTACCTTTAATGCCTTACTATAGTGTGTGGTTTTCATGACTTTTTATGCATTACCATAATATGACCATATTTTTACACCTCACTACTGTATGACATTTTTAGGCATTCATACACCTCTATGTTTTGATGTCTTAATATACTGTGACTTTTTTATGCCTTACTAAACTATGACTTTTTATGCCTTAGTATATGATGAATTTTTTTCTTCCTTAGTATACAATGATGTTTTTATTTAAACCAACAGCAACAAACAGCAAACTAACAAAAAATTATAATCAGCAACAAAAAAAGAACGACCAGAATATAAAAAACAAATAAACTTGGATATATAAATGAAATATACTGTATATCATTAACATTTATGGTCACAACATGTTATACAATATAAAAATTCATCATATAAATATTTTTGATATATTTACAAATCCAAATTTTAAGTATTTTCTATATAACTTATACCTTCCTCTATCCTGAGGATATTTAATAATAATAATGTATCCCATCATAGGTCACATTTATGGCAACACTACTATTGATATAAGGACATATATCATATATTACATTTTTGTATGCGTTTTGTCCTTATTAAACATAAATGTACTTTTACCTCACAGTGCTTTTATGAGAACAAAAGCTTTCAGATAACTATGGAACAGTGACAGTCCCTGCCCAGTGCAACTTGGCAGACAACTGAAATGAAAAAGCGGCTGAAACTCAGACTCACAAAGAGACACCAGACATGTTGCTGTCTGCCCCCTTGTGGTCAAAACCTACTAAGTGGAGCTCAAAGATTGGATCCAGATATTAAATATGAAAACACAAACCACAGAATACAGAATGCAGAATGTCACAAACCAATATCAACTACAGGATTGCACACTGGGATATAACATGTCATGATCTGCACTGGTATGTAATGTATGATATAACCAAAGCAACAATGCATAAGCTCAGCCTCTATCCACTGCATCTAAAGCCCAGATGATAGTATACAGAGGATTGGATGTCCACACAATAAGAGTGCTACCCACAAAACCACTTACTTTATTCATAGCCGACTCTGGTATGCATGAAGTGTGTGTGTGATGCCGAGCTGCGGTCAGATATACAGCAGTGGGAAACCATAGTGATCTGTGCTCTCTCACCCTCTCTGCCACAGACTTAAAACCCAAGTAGCAGAGTTCACCTGCAGATGGCTGCAACAGTGAACGGCCGGGCTCTGCTGAGTGACACTCATATGCCCCCTGCAGGTGTAAAAGAGAGATTACCTCATTGTGGAATATGAGGGATTTAACAAACCCTTTTTTTTGTTCCCTTCTATGTTGTTAAAGAGACATATTATAGACTGAAGTGGGAATAAAATATAGACAAAGAATAAAAAATTATAGATTAGAAAGCAAAGCCTCCCTCCCTCTCCTGCTTGTGGTCTAGGATATCTTGCAAGTGCTGTAATTCCTCACTTAAACCTTTCATTTCCTGTATATTTGCACCCTCCTCTCCTCTCTTCTCTTCTCTTCTCCTCTCCTCTCCTCTCCTCTCCTGCCAAAGCAAATGAAATACCAGACATTCTCTGCTCATTTTCAAACAGCATATGAATAGGTGTATTGATGCAAGTGTTACATGTACTTCAGTTCCCACAATTAGCCATATGAAAGCATCTCCTCTCGAAACCTCTTCCAAGACCATTCCTCGGAGTCTTTCCATGTCTCCGGACTTTTATGCTATTAGGTTCAATGAGAGCCTCACTGTTAGTCTGTCTCTCTGGAGCTTTCCTGACCTCTCCCTGACTGCCTGAGAGCCGCCAGCTAAGACTAGTAATGAGATATTAGCCCTGACAGTGGTGACTGGGGAGGGGTGGAAAGTGCTATTCCCTCAACGCTTCTCCTCTTTTCTCTCTTCTCTCCGAGCCCTATCTGAAGATTTACCTCCCCTCACTCTCGCATCGAGCTGTAGCATCACTCCCCATCCACTCCCCTTGTTCTTTCCTCCTTCTTTCTTGTTCTGCTCTGTCTTCCTCTCTTTCCCTCCCAGCCCGTCTCTCCTTCCTCCTCTGGTTTTCTGTGGGACTTCTTTCTCACACCAAATTTCTTTGCTATTATGTGTCTGCACATTGCGGCAGTGTGTGTGTGGGTGAGGGACTAAAGTGAAACTTCCACCTTGGCTCCACATGCCTACAGCTGGGATTTGGGTGCAGAGGAGGCTGTCTAAGATCAGTGTGGTGCATAGGAGACAAAATATGCTGTAGCAGAGCTGGGTCTGAGGCATTTAACAGACTGCATGAATATACAACTACTTGTCCCCATGGATATATCAACTTGAATTTCTTGCTGCTGCTGTTTTTTTTAAATAAAATCACATTGTGGAGTGAGCCAGCGTGAAACACTGGTATGTTAGACTTTATTCTGATGTTATTAAGTGTGAGAAAGAAGTCCCACAGAAAACCAGAGGAGGAAGGAGAGACAGGCTGGGAGGGAAAGAGAGGAAGACATAACATCAGAAAAGCATACAAAATGTTTCACATATCTTGATTAGAGACAAAAAAGACAATCTTAAGGAACATGTATCATGTATTCCCAGGGTTATCATTAAATCCACGATATATGCTAAAGCTCAGAAATCCTGGATGTAAGGGCTTACGGAGACAGGCATGTACACAGTGAAGATGAAAGGGCCCAGACATTTTCTGTAAAAGGAGATACTTAAATAGAATATATATAATTCAATGCATCGCAAAGATCTGAATTTAATGAGTTAATAAATGTAAACAGTTGCAAAAACAGAGCTGTGTGTACGGTACTAAGTGAGAAAATATTTAGAGATCATTTTAAGAAAGATATGACAAATTGGAGAAAAAAAAAACATTAAAGCCATACAAAAAGGTTATAGAAAAAACAGAAAAAAGATCTGATGAAGCCTTCAGTGTAACTGTGGGTCCCACACATAAAAGCAAGAAGACACCCAGACCGAAAGAGACACAGTGTTATTTTTGGTCTTTCTGTGTCTCTTTGTAGTTGTTTTGCATTGCTTACTGGTTATTTTGCAACTCTTTGAAAGTCTTGTGTCTCTTTATAGTTGTTTTGTGTCTCTTTGTTGTTGTTTTGTGTCTCTTTGTAGTTGTTTTGTGTCTCTTTGTAGTTGTTTTGTGTCTCTTTGTTGTTGTTTTGTGTCTCTTTGTAGTTGTCTTGTGTCTCTTTGTTGTTGTTTTGTGTCTCTTTGTTGCTGTTTTGTGTCTCTTTATAGTTGTTTTGTGTCTCTTTGTTGCTGTTTTGCGTCTCTTTATAGTTGTTTTGTGTCTCTTTGTTGTTGTTTTGTGTCTCTTTATAGTTGTTTTGTGTCTCTTTGTTGTTGTTTTGTGTCTCTTTATAGTTGTTTTGTGTCTCTTTGTTGTTGTTTTGTGTCTCTTTGTTGTTGTTTTGTGTCTCTGTCAGTGACATTTTGCTCAGGTGCTGCTGCTGGTTGAAAATCTGCAGCTCAGCTTCAGTATTAAGCTCAAACTGGATTACTGGTTTAACAGATACTCAGATGAGACTTTCTACTTTTAACTGAGCGCTCTGACTTTCCAGTAAGAAACAGTCACATCAAACAGACGCTCTGGTCTATGAGCCCCCCTGGCTCTTTGGGCCCCTGGACGTGCCCCGTAGGCCTTTTCAGTCATCCATCCATGAGTGTAACATTTACGATCATATCAAACCTTCAGGGACCAGACTGTTTTAAAATGCTCAGCATGCTGTCCATTTTATTATCTCACAGCCGCTCACAACATACAGGATCTATAATGTGTGTTCCTGCGCTTCCTGGATTTAATGAGCAGCATCGCAGTGTTATAGACTCAGTTAAGTATTAATGAGTACATTACTACACTGTGGGCTCGAGACGGGATGTTTAGCTAGCCAAGGGCAAAACCTACCTTGTACAGACACACACACACACACACACACACACACACACACACACACACACACACACACACACACACACACAGGACAGAATAATAAAGCTGAACAGATTGTGAATTTATGGGCAACATTTGAAGCCATAAACATATAAATATGCATTAATCCAAGCATATGTGTGTGTGTGTGTGTGTGTGTGTGTGTGTGTGTTGTTCAGCATGTGTACTCGTGTGTGAAGGGAAAAACAGAAGAGAGACATTATGTTGAACACACCACCGTACACAGATGTTCCTGTTAAAAGCTCTCTGGATGGGTGCAGCAGTAAAAATAAGTAATTACTTAATTCATACATTTACTGCTCATGCTAAACATATACAGCAATGACAGTCAAGTAATGAAACAGACTCTGAGTATCAGCTCTCTTATTAATTTGTTCCCAGCTTATTTTTTCATCCAGTAAATATATAGCTGCTGGAAATGTAAAAAAAGAAAAAAAGCCTCTCATAAATAACCTTTTCAGGTTTCTTTTTCTGTCTCATTCCTTTTCATTCGTATCCAGTAATGAATGCAGCATTTATCAGGTCTGCAGGCAGAGAGGAAACACAGGAAACATGTGTGCAGAGTGAAATTACACGGAGAGGCGGAGAGTTACAGGGAAGCTGCGGCATCGCTGACTGACACATGACCACGTGCCACTGCAGAATGTAAAATCACATCCTATCAACTCAAAAGACTAATTTCCCCTCAGTGGGACCGTGTTTTATCATTCTCCTGTGCACCGCCTCCGAGGGATGCCTCTGAGCACTTGCTGCACCGAACAACCTTTCGCTTCTTTATTTTCTCCTCTATTCATCTCCCTTTCTTTAATCTTTTTTATCGCTCTTTCCTGCATTCAGATGTGCAAAAAACCATTCTCTATCTGTTTAGCCCTTTTGCACCCATCTCTTTTTTTTCTCCTCGGTCGCCTCTCTGTTATTCATAGCGGTATAGTGGTACTGATTTGCAGGCAATGCTGCTCTTCTGCTTGAGATTTGTGTGATAGGCAGGCGGTGAAGAATCTAATTACAGCAGAAGCATTCATACTCCCGACGTGTCAGGCATGCCAACACGCAAGATACACATATTAATCCCTCTACATGTTGTCACCGTTTCTTCCTCTGGGGGGGGTGTTTGTTGACAAGAAGGTGTGCTGTGTGTGTGTGTCTGCGTTTGCTTGAGAAATCATGCATATGCTACAGTAGAACATACATGATTGTGTACGTGTGCGCGTGTGTTAGTGCGTGTTTGTTTTCTGGGTTGTCTCTGCATCATTAGCTTCGATCAATTGCTATCAATGCCGGTTCCAGTGCTTTCAAGCCAGTGCAAGCGTCATCCACCTCCGCTATCCTGGCCCTGTGTCATGACAACGTCGGGCTCTCTGATTTGGTGATATCCAATTAGTCTCTCCCTCTGAGGAGAAATCGCTCCAATCTAATAAGTCCCTTAATACCAGTGAAAGCCTTAAAGCCCAGATTACAGCCTCACCTGATCTACCCACCCATCCTTTTTCTAATCCACTGTACTTCACTTTCACTGTTGTGGTTTCTCTTGTCTTTCTGGACCTTTTTCCGTTTGCTCTACACCCACTCTGAGCAGTTGGCTCAACTACTATCACTACGTGGGCATCCCAGAGTGTGAAGGGAGAGTTTATGCTTTTCAGGAGGATGAAAAACCAAACGCTTCCCTAGTCAGGTCAAGTTTATTCTCAGTCCATGTGATTCTTCCTCTCCCTGCAGGATTAAGAACAAATCTGGGCCCTTTTATGTTTCTCACACCTCATTAGTACAGTGCAGATGCACCTAGGTGTTATATATAAAAGTGTTTATATATTCCTCTCTGCAGCTGAGCTTCAGTCTGCTCAGTCCTGAGGGAGTGATCAATTAAACTATAAGTAAAGAGCAAAGCAGTTGAAATATCAGGCGTTAGTTATGGGGTTAAAGTTGTAAATGCACAGAGGGGGCTTTAAAGATCACCAGTTGAAGCAGTCATGAGGATGACAGATGATAATGGTTTTGATGTTTGTTCTCTCATTAAGCTGCTGCAGCGTCAGAAATCTACCCACTGCTCCCGAAAATGATTTCAGAGAGCAGATGAATCGTCTTCCCGTCTCGTTCCCTCTGTTAGTTTTGTTGTTGTGGGACTGCCGGTGTGATTCACTCCCCGGTGCAGAGCCCCCTCCTCACCCTCCTGTTTCTGTTCAAATGTTTTGCGGCTAGAAATCGGATTTTGGCCACAGGATCTGCGGCGAAGTCTGTTTCTCTGTCTGTTGTACACCGGCACCGTTTCACATGTTTCACTCCTCTGTTTTCACTTGAATGAACAACATTTTGTGTTCAGCTGAAGTGAGACAGGATGTTTGCTTTCCAAGGATAATTTAGATAGAAGCGTAGTTCGCATGTAAGCTGTGTGTAGCTATAATTGTCTTGTTTCTGCCTTTAATTTTGATATTGATCACTTTCACTTTCACAAACCAAACCACCTTTTTAAATGACCAGGTACAAATTAAACAACGAGCAGGCTCAGCTTATATGTCCTTTTACTCTCATGGTGCCAAAAACACACAATTTATGAATAGTTTGACACTGAATGTTTGGATCCTAAATTGTTTTCTATCTGATGATATGACAGAACCTACTGTAACGGTTTGTTTGTACATATACAATAGGTGCCTGATTAATATTGTATCTATAGACTGTATATACTAAATAATGACACTGTAATTCTCAGGCTGTGATCCGAAGCTTTACCATAATAATCAAAGCGTTTAAATCTCCTGATGTAAGCAGATACAACCTGTAGCTGCACTGTTGTTGTGTCATGCACTCTTATCCTTCTTGTGTTTACTGTTCCCTTCATCAGATAAACTACGATTGTATAACGTAACCATGCTTCACCATAGCAACGGTGAAACCTTTAAAGCTACTGATATGCAAATACTGTATATTCACATGCAAGATTATACATCTGTTAAATATAAAAGCAAAACTATAAAACTATCGACATCACTGCCTTTTCTTCAAGTTTCTGTGATACTTTTGTGTTCACTTTCAGCCAATCACACGCTTTCCCTGCAGAGACTCAAAGCAGTCATCCTGTGTGACAGATCTGATATCAGTGCGGCTGACACATACAAGAAAATCTCTACAGTTTTTGTAAACAGTAATTGGGTTTTGTAAGATGGGTTTTGATGTAACAGTGAGGTGCAAGTTTCCCCATGAAGGAAATAAAAAAGTACATCTCTCCTGTTTCTCATTTTGTCCTTGCTTTCATTTCTGATTCATATAAAAAGGTTGGGTTTCAACAAATAGTATTCAGCATGTTCTGTGCAACATGAATCTCAATGTTTATTCTCCTGTTTTTTATTCTGACTTTGCCATAATGGCTGTCAGATAGTTGGATTGTCCACTGCCTCCTTTCTTTCCTTCGCATGATGTTTTCTTTCCTGCTTCAAATGGAATATGGCATATTAATAATTACATACCCACACACCTGCTGCTGCACGTGCAGCTCACAGCTCGCCCTCAGTCTGTGAGGTGAGAAACAACACTGTTTTATGGCAGAGGGGACCTTGCTGTAAAGTTTTGCATCTGTGCTCTGAAATCCCAATTTTAAGAGAATCACTGAGGAGTTTCAGAGGACTGAGGGTGGGGGGTGGGGGGTGGGGAGTTTGGCGAAGTCCCAGCCGGGGGAATAATGCTCTCGCTGTGCCTACAATGCATCGCTGCACAGTGACAATCAAAAGGAAAGATTGATTTTTTTCCCCCTTCAGGTGGAGAGGAGCCTGCAGCAAACTCTAAAAGACGAGTTTCAGTATATTGATGGATGAGACATTTGTGCCTTGACATGACACCTCAGAGCAGAAATCATATTGAAAACCTTCGCTGAGGAGAAAGCTCAGAACTGACTAATTTACAACTCATTTCATTCCTACATGGACATATAGCGATGATGGATTTCATTTGATTTATTTGGGTAATCAAAAAAATCTCGGAGGCGACGGAACCATTTTCACTTGACGAATGCTTCACTGACAAATACGCTCAAGGAAATGATATAGAGGGAATAAAAGTACAACCCTGGTTAAGTGTCTGTGCTCAACGACACTCAAAGAGTTCCTGACAATGTTTTGAGAAACGCTCATGACGACAAAAGACGTAAGCCTGAGAAATGAGATTCAGGTCAATATGCCCTTCAGAGAATTCTCACCAGTGTCCAATTAGTTCAGCACGCTGGCGTCTTAAAGTCTTACATAACTCTGACACACAAAGGAAAAATTCACTGCATCCCTGGATGGAGACTAAAATAGAAGAGAAATAGATTGTTGCAACTAACAATAAAAAAGACAAATCATCCGCTTATTGATGCAATTGCAATAGAAGTGACAATAAAATCCACCTTTTCCTCCTGAAAACTTCCTCCTGCACCAATGATCAGTGCACAGAAGGTCAGAATAATAACTTTAATCTTTCTGCAGAACAAGACGTTGAAACCACAGCACAAGTTACTGAAAACAAAGTATCTACTGCCTCCTCAGTCATTATGTTAATAAGTCACCATCACAATATGATGACTTGCAAAAAAACCCAAAAAACAAAGTATTCTTCACAGGCTTATTCAGCAGTAGACAGATACTCAGGAACTGGACTTTTAAATGGAAATATAAAGTATAGGAGAAAAAAAAAATCCTGTTAATGAAATAGAATGAAAATGAATATATTTACTACGGGCAAATCCATATATGAAAGAATTTGCTAGTTGCCACAAAAGTAAAAGATTTGGACTAAAACTGAAGGGATTTTTGCACCTCAAAGCTTAAAGAAGCGTGGCAGATAGGAAATGGAAATGCATAATGTGTTTGCATGAATGAGAAAAATCATTAGTTGCATTTGAAGTGAATTTCTGTAAGCCGTGGCATGGAATTTCAATCGAAGGGGAGAAGAGGACAGAACTGGAATTAAAATGACTTATGTAAAACACAAAGCAGGGTGTTTTTAAGATTTTGATATCCAGCCTAATTTTACAGCAACAACAAAAACAACAGTTACCCCCTTCATGAATAATATATTTGTGCAGTGCCTCTGAAATCCGCTACAAAGTACGTCTTAATCAAGCGATAGAAAAAGAGGTGACAGATGACAGATCAGGAAAACAACAAGGTGCACAATATAAAATAGCGCGTCGACATCAAGGCCACAGCAAATGGAGAAAAAAAAACAAAAAAACATCAGAGATCGGGGAGATCAAATAGAATGACAGGCACGGCAGCACGATGATATATAGAAACAGAAATAGTTTGAAAACGTCACGAGTAGGTTTTAAGAATAGACTGAAATTGATGAGTCTTTGTCTCAAAGTTGCAGAGCCTTGACAAAGAAGAAGAAAGAAAAAAAGCTTGATTAGTCAGTCAGAATCAAACGTTCACCGGAGCCCAGATTTATGCTCCTGTCTTACATCCTCACCGCAGCATTTTGTCTCATGTGGAACAGAAGCTCCTTACGAGGGATCAGTCCGACTGACCCCGATACAAAATGGCTTCAATTTTTGTTCCCCCAACATTTGAAAAAGAAAACTCTTCTACAGATGACAACACAGAGGATTAAGGAAACAGCGGGAGACATTCTTGAGCAGTTTGACCACTAAAGGCACAAAAGCAATGAATATGTAACTGTGTGTAAAACCTAATGTAAGAGTCTCACTCAGCACAGTGATCCAGGGGTACTTGCATCCTGGGGGGGTATTATGGTAATTTGCGTGTGGGTTCGTGGAAAAATTGTCAAGTAGCCGAACTAATTTGAAAAAATAAGAAAAGAAGAAAAGAAGTGAAATCCACATATTAAGTCAACTTTTACACCTGAACAACACGTGTTGAAGGTGCAGGAAAACTAATTAGAAGTTTTAAGCAGTTAGTCAAAACTAAGTGATAAAATAGTTAAAATAGTTAATTAAAAGTAATGAATAAACAGCAAGTGAAACAGTCAAATAGAAGGTTGAATACCTCAGATTAAATGATACATGGTTTAAGCAGCTAAATGAATAAACAGGTGATATAAAGGTAATTTATAGAAGGTTTAATAGACTAACTAAAATGAACAGACACATGCTTTAAATAGCTGATTGATTATCAGCTGAAGTAAGAGATAAATGGCAAAATAATTAAATGTAACAGAGCAACTAAAGTAATGGATGGAATGAAACGTATTTGGAAGACGACTGGTGGTGTCGACGGAGGCGTCGTCGAGTTCATCTGACAGGTGGTGGAAAAAAAGGTCAGGAAAACCACCGATGCTGCGTATATAAGTGTGCGGCTGAGGTCAGAGGTCAATATTGCTGTCAATGACCGCAAGTTCTCAGATGGGATTAGGAAGTGTCGCCTGTGCAAAGTAGGCTGTATGTGATCCGCCGGGCATTGCTCTCTGAACGCAGTCTAGAACTGTCAACACCAATACCGGCTCACCGCCATCTGACCTCATATTCACCAGACGGTCTGAGCTCTCTGTGCCCCTATTCATACGAGGCAGACATGTTGTGACACGACAAGATGCATGCGGTTCACGCACAAGACTATATACATTAACGCTCGAAAAAGGGCGGCTGTTCCCGTCTTCGGAGAGGCTCCAATGTTGACAAGCTTTCATGTTAGAAAGAAGCATCTAAACATCCATTAAAACCTCTTGACACACTCCTACAACGTACTCCACTTCTCTGCTGCACCATACAGCAGCACACCTGTCACGCTCGGACGATGTTAGTTTGTCGTTTTCCTTCTCAAACCTCCGACAGATAGAGGAATTATCTCTATTAAAACCATTTCCGCTACTGTAATCACAAAAACGACACCACACCGTGAGCGGGAGTCATTATTCGGCCACGCGAGGCTGCTGGGAATTCAGCTTATATTTCAGGACGGAAAAGTAAAGCCTGGTAAAGAGTCGACTGGGAGCAGAGTGAATATTAATGTGTTTATGGCCTCTTCTCTAATCTTTCAGAAAAACGCTTCAAACTGTTTGTGCTTATGGTCACGTTTTGCTATTTTTGGCGAGATGGCCCCAGACGTTTTTCTTCTTAAATATAAGAAGGAATTTAAATGTGAATCCGCAGTGACACCAGAGACTGTGGTTTAGTCCCGTCTGGACTTTTGATATTAAAAGAGAAAGGTGTGCTCACAGTCCCAGAATAGTCACTTGTGGTTTTTGTTGGAGCTTTTCGTGGGGTTGGAAGAAAACCTCTATACATCCCATAGATCATATGTTCTGTATGCCAGCTCTGTATATGGTGCTTCTCAAAGCAGTAAGACATAAAAAGAGTATGGTTGAACCTGAACACACACACACACACACACACACACACACACACACACACAGGAATTCATAAGCTCATGAAAGAACAGAGTCATCTATTGAAATCATACTTAGAAGATAAGTTTACATAAGTTTAACAAGCTAAAAAACACGTGCTGCTCGTTTCCCCCTTTAATGTAAAGTCATATTCATCATATTCCTGCTCCAGTGCTAGTTTCCTACAGAGTCTTCATGTTAATCTAATTAGCGGCCTAAGTATTAGCCCCTTGTACGCAGACGGAGGAAGGGTCTGCTCCAACACTGACATATTGACCTACAATCCAGAGATGTCAACACTGCGCTGTTCAGGTCAGGCCAGTTCATGAGGAGCAGTTTGATAATAATCTGCCGGCGCACTTTAAAGAGGCCACGGATTTACCGGCTCAGGTGAGTTAACTGTACTTACAGGAACATTTCTGGGAGGTTCCCTTCATGCACAACTCACACCACTGGTGGTGACTTAGAAAATAACAGATATGAGAGAGCTGATTTGATCTCATTTGATTTCCTTGGTGAACTCGCAACACACACACACACACACACATATCAGTTACTCGCTGTGGTGCCTGTAAGTCCAGTGTTTACATGACGTAGAGCAGAACTGCAGGCTGTGTTGTTAAAGATGTCGGCTCCTTCCTATGTCCAGCCTACATACTGTTAAAGAGGCTTAGGCATCGTCCTGTCCTCCTTTAGTGTCCACGCTGCCCTGCTCTTAAAAACTGCCCTCAAAACCTCATCAATGTACCGGATGTGATCGACCCCGATTCCAAACCCGTATATGACATAATAAATTTACTTTTAGTATTTTAAAAGGCTAGAATCAGTCAAACTACCTCAGTTTAATCATTAATCTATAAAAAAAAAAAACAATCCTCACTTACTGGACCTCCACTTCTGTTTCCAGTTGAATTATTAACTCAGTAATGTTTGACCTTAAAAGCTACAGACTGGAAACTGAAAATTTAATAACTACGATTATTGATTATAGTCATTAAAGATTTAGTTGTAATTGACATGAAGTTTATTTTGAGCCACTTTGAGCTGTTGGAAAGTGATTCTGGGAGGTTTGATGGATTGCTGTTGAAACTCGGTTCACTCATTCATGATCCCTTCATCTTTCATCCAGCATCACCCAATATTTAAACTGGTCCAATATGCTTTTAGTTTTTAGCAAGCTAATGCGCTAAACTAAGACGGTAAGCATGTTAAACACTATAACATTAGCATGTTAGCGCTGCCAGCGTGAGCATGTTATCATGCCGGCGTTAACATTAAGCCGACAACACTGTTGTGTCTAAATACAGCCTCACAGACTGACTGTGGCATGACTAAACCTGCGTGACGTCGGCTTTGTTTCCCTTTAAATAAGATCAAATTAAAAGTTTATCAGGTAAGAATTCAAGAAGAAAAACGAGAAATAAATTAATGAAGAAAAATGAAAAATCATAGAGTGAAACAAAGGACTAACACCATCAATAATGTAAATTATAACCGGGTCTTTTGTGTGGAGTTTGCACGTTTTCCTCGCGTATTAAAATCTGTAAAAGAGTCGTGGAAATCTGAAAAGACAAAATGATGCAACCCCTCATCGGTGCTCTGTGGTTGGGTCACGGCCTCTTCTCAGTTTCTGTCGCACTTGCAAACAGGCTAATCCTGGATCCTCCGTTACCGTTCAACCTTTTCCACCCGTGAAGCCAAACAGTATGTCACTGCTTTTGCAACAGTGAAGATAAAGAGTTTCAATCTTTCATTTCCCTCATGTGGGATCTGAATGATTTGAAGTGCAGGTCAGATTTTTTTAACATTGCCCAGAATCCTAAACTCTTGACATGAAGTCAGGCTGTCGGTTCAGTCCGAACACGTCTCCTCACTCCACAAACTGCAGGACCAGTCGCCCGCTTCTAGATATGAGCCTGGTGCCTGTCGGTTTAATTACTACACCAGTGCCCCCCCCCCCCCCACACACACACACACACACACACACTCTGGCTGCAGCTCTGTCACAGCGACAGTGCCAAACACTCGCTGTGAAGCTCCCGACAAAACTACAAATGGGCATGTAATTACCTCTAATTTAGAAGAAATACTCTAAAGCTCAGAGCTGAAAATGAACGCGAGGATGCGATGTTTGAGAATGTCGTCATTTTTCAGGCTGCAGACGCAACACAATCCAATTATATCCAATCATAAAAAACAAAGACAGTTCTCTTCATCCTTTATGCCGTTTGACACGTCGTGTGCTTGATTGCACATGAGGGAGTTTACTTACACTTTGGTGCACAGCAGGAACATCACATCAACATTTAACGACAGAGAACACGTTCGGCTTTGAGGCCCAGAGACAGAACTCGATTAAAATCTGTGTTTTTAAAAACCTAAGTGCTGTAGAAGTTTTGTGTCTGACTCACCATCCAAACATGCAACTACCAATACAGAAAGAAGAAGCTTCTATCATCGAGGTTGTTTCTGTTTTTATCTCATTGTTATCTTCGTCCTTTTCTCGTTTCTAAGTGGATTTTTTGAAGTGTCATTGAAGCAACCACAAGGTCAGTCGGACCGTTGTTTACCTGTGGCCACAAAGGTGAAAAAATCAACCGTGAACAACAACACACATGTGAGAACAGCATCTCACATGGACCTGAAACCCCGAGCGGCAGGTGGTCCGCTCACGGCACAGCTATAGATGCGTGCACGCCGAGGTTTAGAGGGATAAGCCTGACAAAATCCTTCCAGATTGATCCTTGACACCGTCTACACCGCCTCCTTAACATGACAGGTGAGGGGGGGGCAGCGTCTGGGAACAAGGACACCTGGAGTGAGGCTGGGGAGGGGAGGAGATGCTGGCTTGAGAGGGTGAAAAGTTTGGCTGACCTTTTCCCGCTGATCATGTGACGGGAAAGAGGAGGTTGTGGGGATTACAGAGGAAGGTATAAAAGCGAAGAGCAGACGGCACATCTTCACAAACTCAAGCAGAAGAAAGAAGCAGCTCTGAGCTGAGATCGGCAGCGGCCTCTTGGGATATCTGTCAGTGCAGGTGAGAACAAACTCTACTGCTGCTTCAACCTTAACGACTTGATTTAACTAATCAATTAACTAATAGCATTTTTACAATGTTTCCCACAGTACTGGGTCATTGGTTTATAGGTCAAATAAGTAGCACTGGACTAGTGGATGATTGACAGACAGACATGACTTTCATTCAGCTTTTGTGTGGTGCTAACTAAAGTATGACTGAGGGACAAGAGAACGAGGTTTGACTTGTGAAAAGAAAGTAGTGAAGAAAAAGAGGAGACTCACTAAGGACTGTTAAATGTTCTACTTATTCTGCGCTTGCAAAGTATTTTGATGTGACGTTTTAAAAAGCTAAAAGAGGATTAATAAGATGTTTAAATAAGCAAAAACAAGGGACCTAAAGAGGAGAACAGGTGTGTGTCTTTTCTAATGCCCACTGTAAAGAGGATTGACTTCAGGGGGCAACAATCACAGCAACAGATGGCTACTAAGACGCGGCACAGATCTCTAAACACCAGAGCAGATAGACGGTCGGCTCAGGAGAGTCTCTGTAAACGCCATCCACAGGCGATGTAGATCTGCCGGTGCCGTCTCCACCTCCGTTAAACCACCTTAACAGGATTACGGGTGTCAGCAGTCAGAGGAAGGCGGGGTGGGAAGCAGAGCTTGGACGGGATACTGTTTGAGATGAGGACAGGACAGACAGGACTTACTGGTTGATGCAGCCTTTTTGTTTTAGAAAGAGTCCTGAGTCAAACTTAAATAACAGAAACAAAAACACAGTTGAATTAAAGGATAATGAAAGAATCCACAGATGGTGTCACCGCAGGAGTTTATAATTTATTAATCGGTGTCTAAAAGTTTGAGGAGCTGATGTTAAAGTTTGAGGTTAAGAATGGGGGGAGTGGGGGGAGGGGTTGCTCTCTCTCTCTCCCCTCTGTTTAAGAAGGGCAATTAGTCCGCTGCGGATGGGGGGTGGGATTAAAGCTGATCTGGCTGTTTAACCTAATCTGCATAATCTCCAGTGATGGGCGCTGAGAGCGGGATGGAAACAGGATTAGCAGAGGGCAGCAGAGAGAAGGGCAGAGGACAAAGAGCGAGCGGCAGGGGAAAGCTCTCTGAGGAAACGCTTGTGCCATGACACGTGTTTCAAAAAATAAAAAAATGTCCTCTGTGTTTCAGAGACCCTCCTCAGAAATGAACGCCAGCCCCCCTGCAGGAAGCGCCCTGGCCCCCGGTGGAACCACTGGCCCCACTACACCCAAGAAGGGACCACCCAAGTTCAAGCAGAGGCAGACTCGTACATTCAAGAGCAAAGCCCCCAAGCCAGGCCAGAAGGGGTAAAAAAAAAAAACCTTTTTCATATGTCACTCATGTTGATGTTTGTTGACGCACACGGAGTCAGATCTGTTTCTTACGCTTGGACGTCGGCCACTGACGTCTCTCTCTCTCTCTCTTTTCTTCCTCTTCTGCAGCTTTGGTGACGATATCCCTGGCATGGAGGGTCTTGGCACGGACATCACAGTGGTGTGCCCATGGGAAGCCTTCGGCGACATGGAGCTCAGCGACTTGGCCAAATACGGGATCATTTAAACCTGCTGCCTTCCTTTCCTGCCTGCACCTGTCCTCCGTCTAATCCTCTCTGCCTCCCTGCCTTCTCTCCATCCCTGCTGGGCACGTCACGATAAGGCTGCCGGCAACCCCCCCCCCCCCCCCCCCACCCCACTAATGTCCTCTCGTCTATCTACCTCATGCTCCCCTCCGCTGAGTGGACGGAGAGCATAATGATTTTATTTTTATATTATTATTATGATATGATACTATATATACTTGAAATGAGAAGACGAGAAAAACAACTCCTCTTTCCTTATTCCCTTCCCCTTCATCCTTCTACAACAGTTTTCTCCTCCTCACTTCTCCTCCTTCCTCATTTCAGTCTGCCCTCTCCCCCTCTCCCCCTCTCCCCCTCTGCCACTCCTAACCCACGGCAACGGACAAGCAAAACACTAGTTAATACTAGCTTGTATTTGCTTCTAGCTGTCTATATAAATGTAAATATTTTGTTCTCAGCGTTGAACCTTTTTAACCTTTTTATCTTACCTTTTGTACTTCCTTCCTCTTTTATTTTGCATTGTATTTCTTACTCCTTGTGCACAAGGTTACTGTGAACAACAAGGGATGCAGGAAGAGAGAGCAATATGCTGTAATGGTGAAAAATACAATGCACCTTCACATGATCACGGAGGAGGAACTCCCTTTAATCCCACTCTCCATCTCTCTGTCTCTCCTTGCTGCTATCTGAACCCACGTCCCTCCTTAGAGAAAATAAAGGCATATACTGTATGTTTTGTGTTGCAAGCGCAATAACACAGAAAATGTACTGTAACCTGGCGTGTCCTGGTAGCCCTAGTAAAATGTGTTCACTTTCAGTAATCATGTTGTCCTGCTTTTTTCTGAAAATATAAATAAATCACAAGTAAATCTAAATAAAGAGAATGAATGAATTATTTACTGGATAAGAAACAGTCTTCTAATGCAAACTGATCACATCTCCTTCTACGCCTTAAGTACAGTGCCATCTGAGTGCATCTAATAATAATTACGCTCATTTTTTAAGGATTCCTGAAATCATCACACGCACTCCCACAAGGTTATTTGTTGGAAACGGGAAAAGAAACCGTGGTGTTCGCTTCTGCAAATGTCATGCAACAACAAAACTGTGTGAGAGATCTACCTCAGCAAACACCAAACTGCAGCCACATTAAAGTGAACACCTGACTACATACTAACACGTTCCTCTGGTGAAAATAAATATTCCTATCCTATAATATTAGGCTGATCATTTTCTACTAATGAATGTAGTATTTACTTTATATATACAGGATACTAAGAGGAGTTTAGGAGCTTTCAGTGTGAAGCCTGGAGACAGGGAGAAGCAACAACCTCAGACCGGTGACACGGCGCAGCAGCACATCTCTAACGTAGGCGGGCGCCTGACCACGCGGAGCTCCGTAAGTGATTACAAGAATCTTTAATTGAGCTCTGAATTTGATGAGGAGCCGCTGAAGAACAATCGAGATCGGTGTCGCACGTGACCTTTCTGATGAGCGAGTCAAAAGCTTGGCAGCAGCATTCAGCAGGAGTGTTTTTGGTAAAGCAGCAGAGGTGAGGGAGTCACAACGGGGCGAGACACGGTGAAATTTGAGACACTCTGCAACGTCTCTCAGCTGCACAAAACAGGAACTAATCAAACACGTCGATCGAGTCAGTGCCTGCTCTATAGCCCCAGATAGATTTGGGTCTAACCTCTGAGGGCCGTGAATGTTTGCACAAATTTCCGGCTAAAAAGGCCCCAAAACAAGAGAAGACGGGGGGGTTGTTCCTCTGTGGCTCACCTGGTAGAGCGCGCACCATGTGGGTTGAATCCTTTACAGCCTTTACAGCAGCTGCCATGGGTTCAAATCCCACCTTTAAACTCCTTAGACCTTAACCCACAAACGTTCACCACACAAACACTTGCACACGGTTTCTACCACCGTCCTTCAACACTGGTGACACAACCCCAGACACTCGGGTTGCCGTGGTTTCTCTCCAAAATAATGATCCGCCACCAGCCAGCATGAATGACTCCTGCCCTGCGTGAATCCCTCTGGTATTAAATGACACATCAGGGAGACTTTTAGTTTTTAGTGCTTTTGAAATATTCACTAGCTTAAGTTGTTGTAGTGCAACACAGGAGCTTTATAATGGAAAAGATAAAGCTCTGTCCCTCTGGGTTTCACACACTGAGAGTTGTAGAGAGACTTGTGCTTGAACTGAACACACCCTACACACTCTGTACTTGTACGGGCATGAGCCGCAGTAGTTACGTATGGGCTTGTAAAAGACAACAGTTAGAAATCACTCACTATTCTTGACGCAACTCCCCCTGCGGCTTAACTCGCTGATTTCAGTGTGTTGTTGCTGTGATTTGCCGGTAACTACGGCGACGGCTGGTCCTGTTCTGTATCCCGATGAGTGGGATGAGTCAGTTGGACAGAGCTTAAACCCCCCCCTCCCCCCTCCCCTCCCCCCGTACAACAACCTACTCCTCATCCCTTCGGAGAGTTTGTTTCACAGGACAAAACATTTCAAATTTAAATTTAATGATGGGATGAAATGAGATGCAAGTGGTTTTTTTTACATATAGGAAATGGGATTCATGAATAGGAAAGAAGTGAACTCTCCCTCCCTGTGTGTGCTCGTGTGGATCATCACCTCCAGGTGTGTGAGCCCCACCTATCGAGGGAGGGACGCCGAGAGAAAGACAAGCAGGAGGGGTCTAAAAAGGAAAGTATGAGTACGTATAGGGTGCAGGTTTTCTCTGCTCTTACCCAACCTGTTGATGCGAGGAGGTGCAAACGATCCTCTCTCCCGGTGGCTTCGGACCTGAGCGGCTCCACTGCTTCCCTCTCCTCCTCATCTCCTGCTCTTTCCTGTTACCTCAAGGCGGCCACAGATATGGGACATCATCAGGGAAGAAGGTGCGCGGCCACACAATAAGCCGCCCGCTGCTGCACAAAGCAGAGACATTATTGGAACATTTTTAGCCACATTTTCAAATCAAGACTTTTGCTATAGGGTTCAGAAGAGACTCACATCCCAAAGGATTAAAGGTAAGTGGGTGTTTATTTTTGATTTATAGAGGTTTGTTCAGGTTGTTTGGGAGAAGGCCTCTCATTGTGAGGTATAACTTTAATGGTTTAAGTCATAGTAACAAAACAGGAATAGATATTTCCCCCCTAAATGCCCCTTTATCTTATCAGCCCGTAGTTTCATAACAGCCATTATAGTTATCCAACAATCATGTTCGGAGCCTCATATTCAAATCAGCTGATCAAAACCTCCATGTTGTTACATTAAGATAGAAATAATCTGCTAAAATTGGGTGTGGCCATTGTTTCACAAATCTTTCTCCCACTCTGTGATCTCCTGAACGACGAAACAAACGGAGGCCGGCGTTGGGGCAAAGTTTGGCGGCCCCGGCCCCGGCCCCGTATTTAACGCGTGATAAACCTGCAAAAGGTCATCTTTGAATCTGCGAGGCCGAAACAAAGGCTCTGTCACAGGCTGCAGGAAGTGACAGTCAGCTATCAGGAGTGAATATCTTTGACTGTGTCTCTCACCTGCAATCTGTGCTGTGTATAAACCACAATCCCCATGTGTGCAGCTATCTGTGTCTACAACAGAGCAGTCACCTTTCATGTCTGCCGTTCTGTCCCGGCCTCAGCTCCACGTTTGCAGTTGTTTCTTCCTCCGCTCGCAAGCCTCGGCTCACACGCTCCTCTGCCTTGTTCTGGCATGTTTCTAAACTCCCTCCTCCTGTTCTCCTCACTCTCGCTGTCAAACCTCGCTCACCTTGTTTTCTTTTTTTGTTCTCCGCGCCCTGACCTCCGCGTTATCCCGTCTCCCATTTCATCCGTACGCAGTCAACACAATGTTTGTGTGTTTAGCAAAACTTGCGCTTGAATATCTTTGTGCTGACGTGCTGTTTGTTTCAGGAGGAAACAGCTGCCGAATCCAAGGGGACGGTTCAAAGGACAGACTGCATCCCCACGTGGGTTTCTGAAAAACCAATATGGCCTTTTCATCCGAAAAGCACAAATCCCTCTCCCCCCTCCTCCCCCTCCTCCTCCTCTGTGTCCCTCTCACCTGTCTGTGTCAGTCAACCAGCAACAGCTCAACCATCCCCACAGTCAACACTTCAACCACTTCCTCTCCCCCTTCAGCCGGTACTTCCCTGATGAGCGTACCAGGCTGCGGCAAAGGACTGAACCCCATCTACAGGTACCTGTGCGACCGCCGGGCAGCGTGGGGGATTGTACTGGAGACCTTGGGTTCTTCAGGCTTCCTGTTCAGCATGGTTCTCCTCCTCGGCCTGCTGTTCTGGTCCCTCTGGATCTGCGTCTCGTCCAAGCACCAGCGCAGCAGTATCGGAGGCACAGTGGCCTGCATGTCCATGTTCTTGTTGGCCACGGCGGGGATCTTCGCCATCACCTTCTCCTTCATCATCCGCCTCACCCCTCAGACCTGCCCCACAAGGATCTTCCTCTTCAGCGTGCTCTTCTCCCTGGCCTTCTCCTGCCTGCTGGCTCGCGCTCTCGCCCTGCTGGGCTTCGCGGCTACCCGGGGCTGGGGAGAGCCCGCCGTGGCCCTGGGGCTCTTCACCGTGCAGGTTATCATCTCCACACAGTGGCTGATCCTCGTGTTGGTGCGGGAGGAGAAGCCCTGCGAGTACAGCCAGGAGGAATTCGTCATGCTGCAGATCTACGTGCTGTGCCTCCTGGCCATCAGCATAATCCTCAGCCTGCACTTCCTGTGCCGCTCCTGCTCCACGTACAGCTACAGCTACACGGGGCCCATCAACCAGCAGGGGAGGGTACAGGCCGCCATGCTCTGCCTCACAGTGCTGCTGTCCGCCTGCATCTGGGTGGTATGGATCACTATGCTCACCAGAGGAAACCCTGAGGTGGGCCGCCGGCCACGATGGGACGACCCATTGCTCTGCATCACACTGGTGGCAAACGGCTGGGTGCTACTCCTGGGGCACGGGTTATCCCAGGTTGCCTTCCTCTGCAGGGGGGAAGCCAAGTCCAAGGACATTCCTTTGAGCTTCGCCGGCTGGACCAGCCCCAGCGCCGATATCCCCGAGCTGAACAGTCCGAAGGAGGGAAAAGAAAACGGAAGCTTTGAGACTGATGGCGAGAACAGGAGAGGTGAGACGCCGTCCTCATTCGCCATTAACTGACTGGAGCCTAATTGAAAGATTGTGAATTATGCTGAGAGCGAAGCTAGACAAGAGACAAAAAATAATTGTGGCTGCAACCAACAATTCAATATTAATTATTCTGCCAATTATTTAAACCACAATCACATATCTGAGAGCCCAAGGTGACTCTTTTTTTCCCAAACAACAATAAAAAACCAAAGATATTCAATTTACTATAATAAAGAACTAAAGAATATGTATTTATACTTTAAAACCACTGATTTTTTTTTTTTCGTTTTTATTAAGAAAGGTTTAAATGATTAATCAATGCTGGAAAAAGTCGTCGATTAATTTTTTTTGTTCAACAACTAATTGTTTCAGCTCTAAAAATAACAAAACCTCACAGAGAGGAACTTTTAAAAGTCAGTGTTATTAACATTTTTAACAGGACTATAACTACCATCATGAATTACGTCAAAGCGAGAGTATGAAGTATAGCAGCGGTCTGCTAACGTTAGCTAACGTTAGCTGCCTGTGGTCACACGAGACCAAGTAAGGCCTAATAGCAAAACCCTCTGCGTGTAGCGTATTGAACAAACGTGTGTTTTTCTGCTGTGAAGTTCAACTTTTCATCTGCAAAGGGAATCATGTTATTTCATCTTTTAAAACGTTGTGTCCTTTAAGAAAAGGAAAAACAGTATCAGTCGGGGCGGCGGTTCCTGCTTCACTCAATGACATTCTTTATATTAAAGTATAGCTGTAAGCCAAAATGAATATGGAGCCTGTATCAAAAAAGAAAAAGAGAACTCAGCTCTCATCTGGGCCTTTCTGACGAACAGTATATAATGAACCGATAATTAGTGGAGTGTATCATGTGTCTCCCTTCAGGCAGGAGAGCCGATCCGGCGCTGCGGTCACCCTACGAGTCTGGATTCTCCATGACAGTGAGTAATAAACCATGAGGATTAACAATCTGATTCCACATACTCCGCAATTAAACACAGTGACCTTTTTACTACTGGAGGCAATTATAGCGAAGTTATTGTGTAAGGTTAATGAAAGCGCAGTTTATCGCGGGTACTAATTGCAGTGACGTGATGAATGTGTGATTATACGTGTGTCTGTGAATGTTTCAGGAAATCGACCCTGACAAAGATTACACCATTCCTCGCCCTCAGACCACCAACTACAGGGAACCTTACGATGAATATTATGGACAAGATTAAAGTCACATCCCTTCTCTGTCAGATGAAACTGATACCAAAGCCAAAGCTGAGGATGACCTCAGCTCCTGCACTAATCTGTACTCCAAGTACTTGGCACAAAAATATTGTTTTTCTGCGTTTCATTTCCTTCTGCAAATGTAAATATTTCTGCGTAGTGTTATAAGAAATGTTATTGCAAATCTGTCAGTAGGATGTAAAATCCTCGGTCGACTCAGCACTATGACTCATCTGCTGGAGTTTCATCATCGAGGCCGGATGGGTCCAGACAGTCCAGCTCTCTACTGGCGGGAAATCCACATCATAAATACTTAGCGGAAGTGAATCTCTATGCCGGTGTGTGTGTGTGTGTGTGTGTGTGTGTGTGTGTGTGTGTGTGTGTGTGTGTGTGTGTGTGTGTGTGTGTGTGTGCGTGCTAGCCTGACATGGTATATAATAGCCCTGAGGTGATAGAGGAGGCGTGAAACTGTCACTCTGAAGGTGCCAAACTGCTGAGCAGAGCAGAGGCATCTGTGAACGAAAGAGAGGAGGGATGAAAGGAGAAGGAATGAGGAGAGAGAAGGAGAAAAAAAAAACAGCAGATGAGATGAGATGAGATGAGACAAGACAGGAGGAAGATAGGACAGGAGACCTGTCAGCACTGTGGAGGCTGGTGCCATCACTGATTAACATCTTCATATTCAGAGTTACATTACAGTTGCTGGATGCTGTGCTGCACCCAAAACAATAGTGGTGTCCTGTGTACATAGAAATATATGAGGAATACAAGGTATGCCTCTTTTCCATAACAGATATTTTAATGCCTTTTTTTTTTCTTTTTTTTTTTTTTTTATAGGTTCTTGTAACAAGTGTTGTCAATAAAAGGTTTGTCTGTTAAAGCTCGGGATTGTTTTGCAATAGTTTCACACCACCTTTGCTTCTCCCACTCACAATCTGCACAGATGGCATACCCAAGGCCAATTACTCTCCCGACCAGAATCAGTGCCATGCCTCCAGGCACCTGCTGCAAACTGGAGCCTCAACCTCACAGGGGGGCAGGGTGGTAATACCAAGCTAGACCAGCAGGGGGCAATGTCTAGATACGGCAAGTGAGGCTGACCTGCTGGGAGGAAACTAGTCAGAAGTGTTAAGTGCTAAACTTTTCAAGTAATAAACCATCTGCGATCTAATAGCAAATGTTCTCTTGCCTGCATTTTTCACACAACAGCCTAGAATTAAAGTCCATCTACGGGTCGGATCCAGTTTGGGATGATCTGTTCTGCACTTGTTTTTCTCCCAGTGGCCTGTAGTGACTCCGCCATCCACAAAGGTCAATTCTTCACTCCGATGGATGCAATCACACACACACACACACACACGCGCACCTCTTATCACACGGCCTTCAATCTATTCTTCCAATTAGCCCAACTTCAATTACTCACAGAGAGCATGCCATCAAATTGGCAATTGGCCTCTTGTGCATTAGAGCAATTAGCAGGGATATGAGGTTTCCCGTCACATCCAACCCATTTACGGCCATTAACTCCAGATGCAATTAAAGATTGTTCCAGATTGTTCCCCCTTGGCAGCGACGAGAAAGTTGGAGGCGGTGGAAAAGCTTATCGTGCGGTAGATTTGGTCCGGAGGAACAAAAGTCAAGAGTTAACGCCGATGCAGCCCAGCCGAGCAGACATTAATCGAGTGCAATTGTTCTGACTCACACCAGCTAACGCACAGCTGAGAGGGGGAAGTTTCTGGACAGTCAGAAAGGAGATTCTTGTTCAGCCTGTAATCAAAAAAAAAAAGTTTGCGACATTCCTCTCAGCTCCTATGGCGTTTAATCAAAAACACTTCTCCTTTATCTCCCTTTGGTAAAGAGGGGGAGGGAGGGAGGGAGGGAGGGAGGAGGTTGTAGTAGTTAAAACAGCCTCTCTCCTGATTGGATAATCTCATTCCTGCCAAACACTGGAAAGAAAATGATAAGACTCAGTCATGGGAAGGAAATAACATAATGGTTACCAGCTCCACATTCAAGAAACATATCTGTGTGTGCTCTATCACCTCCTGATAAACACAAGGAGTCAATGTTTAACCTGTGAAAAGAAGTATCCGAAGACCAGTGTAAAAACCAAACAGTTTATTTATTATATACATTCAATAATAATGAAGAGAATAAACAGAAGGCAGACACAAGGATGGCAAAATAAAACATTGTGAGAAAATACATGTCACTTATTGAAAAAAAAATCACTTGGATAAATGAGCTTTTTAAGAGCATGTGACAAAAAAAACCAAAAAAAAACTCCACATGCAATTCAAACCCATTTATTAAATCCCTGTACAAAAACTCCCACTGGGTTGACTTGAGCACAGTGCAGGGAGTCGGGGGGGGGGGGGGGGGGGGGGTCTCTGCGTCGTTCCCGCTCACCTCTGCGTTTATTCTGTGGCCCCCGCGAATAAGATTCACTCCAATTAGAAGAGTAGAAGAGACGGAAAAACAAAAAACCAAGCAAAAAGCAGCCCACAGGAGCCGCTGCAGCTGCACCACAGGGCTGCTCGGTAATGATTACACCACCTCGACATTTGCCAACCGGACGAATGAGGTGGAGACGCTGCTGAAACGAGCGTCTCTGCGGGGGCAGGTTCACGGCCGTGACTCCGCCAGATCAGCCTCGTCTCTGCACAGAAAACATTTGGTTTTCATGGACGAGTTTGAGGCAGAGTTATAGTTTGATTTGGCCGATGACGTCACTGTCAGAAATTTTTGTAAGATTTACTCTAATTATATATATGAAAGCAACCCACGGGGGTCCAGACGTATCAAATTAAACTTTACGCATTTGATATGACTGGTGATTACCACGGCGACCACAGAGGAGCAGAGCACAGATAACCCAGATTATTGAAGCGGACCGAATCGGCTTCCGTAAAGCGACTGCGGGCCGCTCGCCTCCCCCCTCCCCTCCCCTCCCCTCCCCTCCCCACCCAGA